>NC_059431.1:1682500-1982500 GCF_021028975.2 Sphaerodactylus townsendi | reverse complement strand
AATGTTTTAGCCGTATGAAAAACTTAACAGCTTTTAACAGGGTCAGATGATTACCAGTGCGCCAGAACAAAGCAAACGTAGCTACCCAGCCCAATAATATGCCATATAAGTCCCACATATGAGTTCTTTTACCTCAACACCATGTTTAAATCAGGCCTTGATTAGGAGGCTTGGGAGCAAATAGGAGACACTCCCACTTCCAATTATGCTACATTGACTGTTCTACAATTTATTCATTTACCACCCCTATCTCTTCTTCCCGGAGGAGCTAGCAGCTGTTTAAGTAATAACTCCCAGATGATCTCATCGCTCAATCTCTTTGCACAGAACTGTCAGGACTGTTAAGTGTGAGCAACAAAATTGCATTGTAAGCCTTCAGCTCATTCGGTGGACCCTTTGTGGGCATCTGTGATTCAGTTTACGGTGACATGTTGTGGGTTAGTTCAAACCTGGTTTTGAATGTCCATGAAGGACTCCAGAATACCTCTTTAGTTATTCTGAGTTAGAGAGTTGGGCCTTCAGGCTATAATAAATACAATGGTGATTTCATTTGTTTCAAACAACTGGACAGTGATTAGTTAACCAATTGTTAAACACCCCGCAAGTGCTTCATTGTTGCACTGAATCAGTGCTGCAGGGTTCACTATAACTCCATATTTTAATCAGTAAGTTTCTTCTCGATCTGAATATGAAGATTCACACAATATGTGATTGGTGTTTGGAATATGCTGCCTCAGGAGGTGGTGATGGCCACTAACCTGGATAACTTTAAAAAGGGCTTGGACAGGACATGGAGGAGAAGTCGATCTATGGCTACCAATCTTGATCCTCCTTGATCTCAGATTGTAAATGCCTTAGCAGACCAGGTGCCTCAGAAGCAGCAGAAGGCCGCTTTCACTTCCTGCATGTGAGCTCCCCAAAGGCACCTGCGGGCCACCACCATGAAGTAGCAGAATGTTGGACTAGATGGACTCTGGTCTGATCCAGCAGGCTAGTTCTTATGTTCTTAATATAAACATGGAGGAGTCCGTGGGCAACAAGGAAAAGGGTGAAGAAAGCATTTTCATGACCTGCTGCCTTTCTTTTGCATCTAGGGTCTCACTGGTCGTCCTGGTGATGCTGGGCCTCAGGGCAAAGTTGGCCCATCTGTAAGTGGCATTTGATTTTGTGTGTGTGTGTGTGTCTTGTCCATAATAACAGGGAAGGCTGACATTGGAAAAAAGATGGAAGCCAAACAGAGGAACAGATCACTGGATAAAGATATTTAGACACAGAATTTAATATGTGGGAATGGAGGAAATGAAGGAACTGAATTAGAGGAGGGAAAGAGCAGAAATGCTGGATTTGGGTTCGAAGGCAGATACGGAGTGTGGGGGAACAGTAAACAGAGTTTCAGGTGATGAATCTGGGATATTGTGCATGTGTGTGGTGGGGGCACCGACACAGAAAGTGTGTCTTTTTGAGAAGAGTGTTGCTGAGTGGTAGGTGGGTGTTAATGTGACAGTGGCGAGCTTTTTAGACCTATCACTGGGAACTTGAATCCTCTAAATGGGTAGTAATGAGAGGGTACAACAGCTAATAATAAATACCAAGTTGATATAGGTTTTCTGTAGGGGAAATCAGGAGCCAAAGGGAACTAGTAGCTCTCCTCTGGATCAGGTTACTACTTCTAGCCAGTTAGGTGCATCTTCTCTGGTACATGCTCTCTGACATTCAGACTTTTCAAAATAAATTATGATTGCTGTCCCTAGGGTGCCCCAGGAGAAGATGGACGACCGGGCCCTCCTGGTCCACAAGGTGCCCGTGGTCAGCCAGGCGTGATGGGTTTCCCAGGCCCTAAAGGTGCTAACGTAAGTCAACCTGCAGGTGATATCCATTGACAAATCTGACCCAAGGAATGATGCTAAGAAGGTTATGAAGGAAAATGTCAAATAGGCATCATATGGGACAGCTACTCTTAGCTTTCTAGAAGCAAAGTCTCCATGATGACGATAAGGAAGTATCCAGCTGGAAACCTCTTGCATGTCCACAATTTCCATCAGCAGGAAGGATCAAAAGAGGGAGGTCATTTTATCCAGAAGACCCTGGGAAATGTATTTGTAGCAGCGTATTTGCCTTTTTTGAAGCAGCTTTTCACCACCTTGATTTTCTTTCCCTCTAGGGTGAATCGGTGCCGGGTGAGAAGGGACTTCCCATGCCCTGGTCTACTTCTAGTAAGTAGGTCTGGCCGTAATTTCTCCCTCCCAATGCGTATCACAAATCCCTCCTTTTCCTCATCACACAATTGCTGTACACTTGAGCTGCAGTACAGATAACATGGATGGTGGTGGAGGTGCATTGTTCTCACAGCAGGTACTTATAACACACCTGTGCAAAAAAGAGAGTAAATCCCAGATGCAGCCTTGAACCTAGCCATGACACCACAGCGTGCAGTGTGACATTTATTCAGCATGAAACTATTCTCACTTGTAGAAAATCTTAGAAAGACCCACAAGTAATTTGTTACATAACCTGAGCACAGTTTATGTAAAAAGGGTTTAAATTCTGGGGGGCTTTTTAAGCTTCACAGTATAGGGCTGTTCTTTCACGGAACTCATCTCTGCCTTGAACAAATCCAGTTATCAATTTGTTGTCACTTAATCTTTTCTTTGCCACCAAATCAATTATGCTGATAAAGACAATTATTAAATACCTTCACGGGCCTCTCCAAATATTTCTGGCAGTGTTTGTTTTGTTGTGATTTGCCATCAAGTCAAAGATGACTTATGGTGACATCATAAGGTTTTCAAGGAAAGGGACATTCAGAGGTGGTTTGCCACTGCCTGCCTCTGTGTAACTAAACCTTGGTATTCCTTGGAGGTCTCCCATTGGAATACTTTTTGGGCTCACGAATGAGTGTGTGTGGTGGCCCAAGGTCACCCAGCAAGTTTCTGTGGTGGAATGGGGATTCAAACCTGGGTTTCTCAGTTCCTAGTCTGACACAAACCACTTTACCACACTGGCTCTCGGGTAGCCAAGCTTAGGGGCATAGTTTCTACTGTTCCCCCACATTGTTAAAGGGGAAAAACTACTTCACAATAACTTGCCACTTCAAAGGACATCTGAATCTGCTCTGGAAAATTTTATACACAAAGAGCATTTTAGTGGCTATACTTCTGCTTACTAAGAATTCTCTGCACTCCTGTAGTTCTGAGATCAACGTGACCGGGCGTCCTGCATGCCCTCCGTGTGGAACAAGGAGCACACCACAACACCACAGAGCCCTTAATCCTATAAGTTATGCTAGAGTAGTAAAATCTAAAAAATGCAGTCAATTCAAGCTACTATTGGCTGCTGAAATATTAATTTTCAGCTCTTTCTAAGGGATAGTGGAAAGAACACCATTGATGGCTTGGTTCAGGCAGTGAAGGTGGAGAATTGGAGGGCAGTCTATCAGTATCTTTTTCTTTATAATCAAGGTTCCTGTGTAGTTGCATTGAATTTTATTTGCATTAAATTTCCTATTTTGTATGACTGGCTGTAGCACAGGGTAGACAGTTACAGAAAGTAAAATGTCTGCCACAGCCAGTTATACAAAATAAGAAATTTAATGCAACTCTTTTCCGATTCAGGCTCCCTAAACTTAAGCAGAGGAGAACAGAGAATGATATTAATTTGTGACTCAGAAGTATAGTAGTCAGAGTCTTTGAACAGAGAGACTTGGGTTCAAATGGGTCACTCAAGTGACTCTCTCATCCTAACATACCTCACAAAGTTGTGTGAAAAGAAAATGTAAGTGAGTTTTTGGTGGGAGGCCCCTAAGAGTGTTGTCTTGGTGATAAAACAAGATAAAAATGTGTGAGATACAACCAAGATGTTTGTTTCTTTCCTTTATAGGGTCTTCCTGGTAAAGATGGTGAAACAGGAGCAGGTGGGCCACCTGGACCTTCAGTGAGTATTTTCTGCTTCTTTTGATATTCTAGGATATGACATTTGCAGATAGAGCAAAGGAAACATATCATAGATTATGGAAGTGACTTATAGACTTCAGCCTGAGGATCTCACACCCCATCAGCCCCTGCCAGCATGGCCAACTGCCATGCTGGCAGGGGTTGATGGGAATTGTAGTCCATGAACATCTGGAGTGCCATAGGTTCGCCACCACGGAGCTAGATGCTTATGTAACCTCTATCTGTGGGTTCTGTGGGGCAGAACATGGAATGAGTTTGCAACAACAAATTTTAAAAACAAAATGGTTTACTTTCTTAACATATAACATCAACATTTAACATCACATTTCAAGGTCCTGTTCAGGTTGCATTTCCAAGTCCTTATATTTACAGTCTACTGATACTGCCAAGTCCAATTCTTCTTTGCAAGTGGGTTGGCTCCTGAAGACTCCAAGGGCTTGATGAACAGGATTCAACATGATGAAGGTTTCCAGGAGAACTCTCACCCATTACAACCACAAAAGAAACCCTGAAACAATAAACCTAAATATTTACAACATAGCAAAAAATAAACAACTACCTTCCCAGTAGTTCCCAACATTGCAGTTACCTTAACATAGTTATAGGTCTGTTTTCTGAATCCATAATTCTATCAGTTTTCTGTCAGCATGGCCAATTGGCCATGCTGGTAGGGGCTGATGGGAATTGTAGTTCCTGAACATCTGGAGAGCCGCAGGTTCCCTACCCCTGTGTTAAGGGCTTATACCAATCAAGGTCCGAGTCTGGTAGCCTTGTCTCCTCCAAACTATGAGCTCTGCAGCCTTCTGCTGCTTTGAGTCTCCACCCCTTTCTGGGTCAACCCATTCTGAGCATGGGGGTTACACTTACAGGGGGGGAAACAGACTAATTCAGCTGGGCACTTAGTACCAGGTTAGACTGTTGCAATTTGGTTCTGGCTTTAACACTTTGAATAGTTTGGGAGTGGCAGCTCGTGTAGAATTCTGCAGCTAGACTTCTGGTTGACTGCTATTTGGAACATTTGACCTCAATAATGCAGCAATTGCACTGCTTCCAATCTGCTTCTAAGTCCAAGTCAAGATATTAGTATTAAAGCCCCTACTTGACTTGGGATTGGGGTATCTGAAAGACCATCTTCTTCCATATGATCCTACCTGGGAATTAATATCACCAGGAAAGGACCTGCTGATTGTCTCATCAATCAAAAAAGCTCATCTGGTTGGCACACAAAAAATGTCCTTATTGAAGGCAGCCCTGATTACATGGAACAGCTCTTCAGACAGTCTCCTCACTTTCGATTTTCAGGAAGCAGTGGAAGACTTTTTTTTATTTAGGACTGCATTTGACTAATTTTAGTTTTAAGCTATTGGCAGTCCTAACTGTGATTTTGTGGTCTTTTATGTGTTTTTTATAATGGTTGTTCGATTTACATTGTAAGCTGCCTAGAAGATGACCAGGTAAACCAGGTTAAATCCTACTGTTGCCATACATACAGTCCAACTTTGGTGCCCTGGCCCTTCCATGTTATTCATTCTCTTTTGCTTGTTTTCTTTTTTGCGCACCGCTTAACTGAACAAGTTTCATTTTGGAATGTCTGGTGTGAAGCTTAGAATACCTCCCCTCCAAATAGCATCATTAAAACGAATTGCTGGCCAGAATTGTTGATCAGTAGCAGAGTATCTACCACCTGGCTGGCCAACTTAAATAAAGGTTTCCCTCTGGAATAACAGAATAAAATGACCATACGTTAAGTTACTCAATATATATAATTACTGTGTGTTAGGAAATGGGAACACCTGTATATATTATACATAGTAATCTCTTTGCTTCATGGGTCAGGACCAAAATAATAACACAATTCCTTGTGCACAGCAAAAAAACATCTTAGAAACAGCAAATGCAAATCTCTCCCCAGTATTCCAGCACTTTCCATATATATATGATTATATAATGTAAGCATACCAAACAGCACAAAAATACCAAACAGAACAAAAACAGCTAAGCGGGATGTCATAATCAGATCATTTTTTCTTTTTCATTATGAATAAGCAGAACTTTTTTTACTGTGTATATAGGCCTTATGCCTACTGACAGTCTAGATCAGGGTCTGCAACCTGTGGCTCGAGAGTCAAGATGTGGCTCTTCTGCCCCAGGACCTGCAGCGCCCAAGGAGCCGAACCGCCCCATCCCTGCTCCGCCTGCAGGCAGGGCAGTGGCACAAACAACCGCCCACGGCTGGCTGGCTGCGCCACGGCTTCCCCTCTTGCCCACCCCATTGGAGCTGGGCAGGTGCTTTCCCCGACGGGCTGGCTTAGGCTGAGCCGGCTTCATCCTTGCCCGGCCTCTGCAGGCAGCAGGGTGGACGCATCCACAGCTTCTGTGAATGGTTTATGCAAAACCACTATGCTTCATTTTAAATGTCAAAATTATTTATGCTCCAAGTGTTTTTTTTCCCCAGAAACGGGTCCAAATGGCTCTTTGAGTGTTAAAGGTTCCCTACCCCTGGTCTAGATCAATCTGCCATAGGCGTGTGCTTACCTATATAACTGTACTGATGCAGTGATAATGCATATATACAAGTAAACTGGCTGTTCCCAGTGGTTGCTACTATATCAGTGCACGTACTTATAGTCAGTAATTTTAGCTGCCAGAATTCACATTTCCTAGTTGAGACATCTGTGGCTCATTCCGCGATACGTGCAGAATACAATGCACTTTCAAACTGCTTTGTGTGCCTTGAAGCTGGAAGTGGAATGGCAAAATCCACTTGCAAACAGTTGTGAAAGTGGTTTGAAAACGCATTATTTTGCGTGTGTGGAAGGGGCCTAAGACTGGATAGAGACATGTTGATCTTTATGCATTTTAGTTAAGGGTACTGGCTGTGTTTCTGTCTGTAAAATATACATGTATGTGACAGAAGCCTTTATTGTGGAACCCTAGTTCACCTGAAGTTGAGCTAACATTTTTCATGACTGGCGGTGCCCCTTTCACTTTTAGCCAGTCAAGTTTTTTGTGATGGTGGTGCCCTTTTTCACTTTCTGTGGTTCCCCCTTTCCCCTTGATTCCCTAAGCTTATTGTGCTTAATGGTTAATCCAGAGTTGAAGATGTCTAATAAAGGTTTTTATTAAGTAATAATAAATAAATGATATGAAATTCTATATGCCAGTTTAGATGCCTCTCCATTTTTTCTTTTCAAATAAACATATCATGGATGGAAGAGATCCTTCCTAGACTCAATCTTCTCCCTCCCTCTGTTGTTTTGGCATAATACATTTTACATCTCACAGTGCCATTAACCTCTTAACCCTCTCAATCCTTTCCCCCATTCTCCCACGGAAAGGGCTCGCTGTGGGGTTTCTCAGGTCCCACTTCCTTCTCTTAGGATACAACTCTTTCAACCTACACTGAAACTCTGCTCTTCTCTCAGGCCAGCTATGAGAGGGGAACACAGTGCTCCAGGACCTTCTGATTCCAGGTGAGTAGAGAGGTTGCCCTTTTAAGGTGAGCAGAATAAGGCTCTTTTAAGGACAGTTCTGGCATCACTCTCACTGAACTATTCTTCCAGCTCCAAGTAGCTGAGCTTTAGGCTGACTCCATCATGAGCTTAGGGTTGCCAGTTCTGAGCTGGGAACATGTAGAGATCTTTGGGTGGAGTGCAGGGTTTGAGGAGAGGAGGGACTTGTGTGAGACAGTGCCATAGGAGTCCACCTTCTAAAGTAGCTGCTTTCCAGGTGACCTGGATTTCTATCACCAGATCAGTTGTAGTATTTAGACCCAGCCACCACCTGGAAGTTCACAACCCTATGTGAGATAAATTTAGGGGGTGATCCCTAACCACTGAAATGATGAATGGATATCTCTGCTGGAAGGATATGAGCTCACTATACAGAGTGAACTTTGACCAGCCCTCAAAGGTCTATTCATATCTTCTGGCTCTGCATTGTTCTGAGGCTACTGTCCATTGTGCAATAAACTCTCATCTTGGTTTTTAATGTGACAGAGAGACCCAGGAAGCTAAAGTTTTCTTCAGCTTGTTCCAAACCCAAACCCTTGATTCCTCCCAATTTGAGAATCTCTGGAACAGAAAGTCAGTTCTGAGATGTATAGGGATAGTGTGGATTTGCCCACGAAGGTGGACATAGCTTTGTTCAAAGGGTCTGTTCAGTGCGGGCTTCTTTGTATTTTGTTACTTGAGCCTGGACAGGCTACTACCAGCTGCCCCCTAGCAAATGAGTCCACTGAGCCATTCTAACACTGGGGTATTCTTCCATTCAGGGACTCTGTAACTGCAGGTCTAGGTGAAGGTGGAAACCAGGTGACCAGGCAGAGAACCCAGGCAGCCTCACGAGCCTTCAAATTACATGGCCCTGAATTAGGGATCTGAATCTAGCTTTCCAGTAGGCTAGCCACAGCCCACTTGAGGATCTCCCCTCAGCTTGAGAATTCCACTACAAAACCAAAAAGGGAAAAAGATGCAAAGTATCTACACATTGGGGAGCTGTGCGGTTTCTCTCCTGACGTTTTGCCTGCATCTGTGGCTGGCATCTTCAGAGGATCTGATAGATTGACCGGACAAGATGTTGCCAGTGTGACCGCTCTCCTAATACAAACGGGAGCCCCGTGACTGCCTATGTGTCATGAGGGTTTCAGCAGGAGGCTGGGATGCCGGCACTCCAGTTCTCTGTGAAGGTGGAGGGTAGGGGCTTATCGGGCCCAACCGGTTTGACCTCCTCTAACACTTTGCTTCTTCTTCTTCTTCTTCTTCTTCTTCTTCTTCTTCTTCTTCTTCTGTTCAGCCAACAGAACAGAGATGCCTGCAGAATTAAGGCGTACTGGTGGCCACTGGTGAGGCTACATCTTCCTACCTGGGAGCCATGACCTTGGCGTTCCCTGAGCACAGCACCTCAAAAAGCTACAGGTGGAGGACAAAATAGATTCCTATGAAATGTGGTTTTGGGAGAGAGTGTTATGGGATACCGTGGGCTGCCAGCAGACAGATAAGTCAGCTGTAGATGAAGTCAAGCCTGAACTCTCCCTAGAAGCTAAAATGACCAAACCGAGGCTATTATACTTTGATCCCACAAAGGCTCATTCCGCACTTGCAGAATAATGCACTTTCAAACTGCTTTCAGTGCTCTTTGAAGCTGTGCGGAATGGCAAAATTCACTTGCAAACAGTTGTGAAAGTGGTTTCAAAACGCATTATTTTGCCTGTGCGGAAGGGGCCTATGAGAAGACAAGGCTTACTGGAAGACAGTGATGTTAGGAAAAGTTGAAGGCAGGAGGAAAAGAGGAATACCCAACATGAGATAGATTGAGTGTGTAAAGCAGGGGTGTCCAACTCTGGTGCTTCAGAAGTTCATGGACTACACTTGTGAAGGAAGCCACGATCCTCAGCTTGCAAGAGATGAGCAAGACTCCTCAGAGGGTTCAGAGGAGGGCGACCAAAATGATTAAAGGTCTGGAATCCATGCATGATGCTGGCAGGGGTTGGTGGGAACTGTAGTCCATAACATCTGGAGGGCCGTGAGTTTGACACCTATGCCTTAGAAGGAGAGAGTTCGGGTGCTGGGGATGTTTAATCTGGAGAAGACAAGGTTAACGGGGGACATGATAACCATGTTTAAATATTTTAAGGGATGCCACGTTGAAGACTGCTGTTCCAGAGACTAAGACAAGGAGTAATGGATTCAAGGTGCAGGAAAAGAGATTCCAACTAAACATCAGAAAAAACTTCCTAACCATCAGGGCTGTAAGACAGTGGAATGCACTGCCTCGGAGAGTGGTGGAGTCTCCTTTTTTGCAGGTTTTTAAACAGAGGCTGGATGGCCGTCTGTCAGGAGTGCTTTGATTGTGTGTTCCTGCATGGCTGGGGGTTGGACTTGATGGCCCCTGGAGTCTCTTCCAACTCTAGGATTCTATGAATGCTTTTGCATATGCTTCGGATGCAGAGGGTACTAGATTCAGTTTCCAGGTTTTAAAGGTTTAGGTAATTGGGGCAGTGGTGGGATCCAAAAATTTTAGTAACAGGTTCCCATGGTGGTGGGATTCAAACTGTGGTGTAGCACCAATGGGGCTGGGCATTCTGGGGGCGGGGCATTGCTGGGCGGGGCTGTGGCAAGGACGCAGCCGCTGTGCCGGTCCTTGGGTGGGAAACGAATGCACGCAGGCGCAGGCTGCCACGCACACCGGTGCACCTCCTCCTGCTAGACTGCTCCAAGTTCTGCGCACTACTGCTGAGAGGAGGGGCGTAACTAAGGCCAAAATCACATGGCAAAATCACCAATTAGTAGCCCCCTCTTGGCACACACAAATAATTAGTAACCTACTCTCGGGAACCTGGGAGAACCTGCTGGATCCCACCTCTGAATAGGGGGTGTAGATGTGGAATGGCATGGCATAGCTGGATCTAAGGTCCTGGAAGCCAAGCAGGGTCACTACTTGAAAGGGAGATCTCTAAGGAAGACTCTGCAAAGGAAGACAATGGCAACTCCCCTTTATTTCTTCCTTGCCTTGAGAGCCCTTGCTGGGGTTGCCATGAGTCTATTGTGACTTGATGCATGATGTACATAAATATTAAGTGATGTGAAAAACTTCTCCCTGAGAATCTGGAGGGAGAGTCTTCTATGTGAAATGAGTCTTCTATATGGTCAGGGGCATATCTGAGGCATGGCAATGAAGACAAATGGTAGGGATGTCCTGTGGATTTGATCATTATTTCTAGTGCTAGTGGATCACATCATAGGACCATATACTGTGTGAAGTGCAGGGTGATCCAGTGTTGAGTGTCACATTAGAAGTGGGGTGAGCTACATTTAAATCTCCACCGGGCAGTGAAGCTGAGTGTCTTTTGGCCTAAAATATGCCACTGGTTGTCATGATGGTAAAATGTGAGAAAGATGTTAGCCATCCTGAAGTCCCTGAAATAGGGGAGAGTATAAAAGTTTGATAGATAAAAGCTAAACATTAAGGGCATGAATTAAGGCTTTAAATCAGGTTCTTCTCTTACCAAAATTGAGAGATTCTGGACACATGCAAGTAAACGCGCAAGTAACATCCTCTTTGTTGCTCCTTTGCCCATCCTATTGACTCTGCTGATTTTTAGATTGTGAGCCTAAGTGTGTGTGTGTGTGTGGAGGGGTCCTCCTTACAAAACAAGTAACAACTTTAACCACTTTAATCGAGCAATGAAGGGCAAACTGAATGACTTCAAATCCCTACTCGACTCAAACTCACCAGTCACAGGAGACGACGCTGACCTTTAGAAAGGAAGAGGCGGCCTTCAGTGAAGAAGTCCTTCGCAAGACCCCTTCTGTGAAGGGTCCGCTTTGGCCGCGGAACAGACTGTAAATGTTCTCATCATCACTATGAAAAGCAAGACAGAAAAATGTCAGCTTGTGTTGGAAGTCTTTGCCGGGCATCCTTCCAACACAGGAATAAAGCCCGAGTAAATGAGACTATATATTATGTTTAAAAGATCTTTGCCCTCCTAACTCTTTCTCCTGTTCTGTTCTGTCCCCCGTGGCGAACATTTGGAGACATGATTGATACGACCAGTGGGGTGTGAAAACTTACAACGAAGGTGGCCAAGATACCCAAAATGTGGGGCATTCTTTCACTTTCCACCCCAAAGGATCAAGGTGGGTTTTTTGCATATTCGTTTGTTCCAAAAATGTATATCCCCACCTTGCTCCCACAAGGAGTCTCAAGTATGAAGCTCCGCAGAACTCCAGGTTAATATTCAGAGCCATAAGAACATAAGAACTAGCCTGCTGGATCAGACCAGAGTCCATCTAGTCCAGCACTCTGCTACTCGCAGTGGCCTACCAGGTGCCTTTGGGAGCTCACATGCAGGTGTGGTGTAGTGGTTAAGAGCAGGTGGATTCTAACCTGGAGAACCAGGTTTGATTCCCCACTCCTCCATCTGAGTGGCCGAGGCTTATCTGGTGAACCAGATGTGTTTCTGCACTCCTACATTCCTGCTGGGTGACCTTGGGCCAGTCACAGTTCTCTCTGAACTCTCTCTGCCCCACCTGCCTCGCAAGGGGTTTGTGGGGAGAGGAAGGGAAAGGAGCTTGTAAGCCGCCTTGAGTCTCCTTACAGGAGAGAAAGGCGGGGTATAAATCCAAACTCTTCTTCTTGGGGATGATTCAGTCAGTTGTCTACCTGAGCAAGGTAGGCAGCTGAGATCCCTGCATTTTTTAGGGCATGTTTTGAGTTACGCCCCCCCTTTCCCCTCAGTGCGCCTCAGTCCTGCCAATTGTGGTCAATTGACAGGCTCTGGTTCTCATGTCTCAGGCAACTATAGCAGAGCAGTTAACAAGTATGGCTGAGGGTAAAGAGGACAACCGGCTAGTGGTATCTCCACTGCCTGCTGCCTTTGAACCAGAAAGCATTGTCTACCTCTCTCCTCCTTTGTGAACATAAGAACAAGCCAGCAGGATCAGACCAGAGTCCATCTAGTCCAGCTCTCTGCTACTTGCAGTGGCCCACCAGGTGCCTTTGGGAGCTCACCTGCAGGAGGTGAAAGCAATGGCCTTCTGCTGCTGCTGCTCCTGAGCACCTGGTCTGCTAAGGCATTTGCAATCTCAGATCAAGGAGGATCAAGGTTGGTAGCCATGGATCGACTTCTCCTCCATAAATCTGTGCAAGCCCTTTTTAAAGCTATCCAGGTGAGTGGCCATCACCACCTCCTGTGGCAGCATATTCCAAACACCAATCACACATTGCGTGAAGAAGTGTTTCCTTTGATTAGTCCTAATTCTCTCCCCCCCCCCCAGCATTTTCAATGGATGTCCCCTGGTTCTAGTATTGTGAGAAAGAGAGAAAAATGTCTCTCTGTCCACATTTTCTACCCCATGCATAATTTTATAGACTTCAATCCTATCCCCCCTCAGACGTCTCCTCTCCAAACTAAAGAGTCCCAAACGCTGCAGCCTCTCCTCATAAGGACGGTGCTCCTTATGTGAAGACTATTTACTTAGTCAGTCTCTCAAAGGTTCTTCTATGCCTCCTTTTTTCAGCTGAAGGTCATTCCTATTCCTGCCCATCCTTTTTCAACTTCTCTTTCTGATACCAATGAACAGGAGAAGAGAAAGCTCCATTATCGGCCTGGCATATGGGGGGCATTTTTTTTAAAAACAAATGTTTACTTATTTAAAACCTTTCTGTGCTGCCTTTCCACCCAAATAGGGTTTTCAAGCAGTGAACATCAAAACAGCATTTAAAATAAGTATAGATAAATGTCAACCCCTGTCGCCCTGGTCTTGCTATGTCTGGAGTAGGACAGGAGAATTCCTGGTTTGAACTGAAAACTGGGAAAAATTCACTGTGAAGGAAAGAAGAATTGAAGAGAGGATTTGGATCTCTCTCCTGTAAGGAGACTTAGTGCGGCTTTCCTTCCCTCCCCCAACAGCAGATGCCTTGTGAGGTAATTAGGGCGGAGAGAGTTCTGAGATAACTGTGACTAGCCCAAGGTCACCCAACAGGCTTCATGTGCAGGAGCAGGGAAAACAAATCCAGTTCACCAAAAAAGAGTCCACTACTGTTCCACCGGGCCTTTGGTGAGGCCGGCTGTGGATCTACCGCCCCCCACTGAGGCTGCCAGTTTTCCATCTTGGCTGGGCCTCGATTCCATCTTGGGCCCTGCCTCTCCCCTCCCAGCCTTTTTGATCTGGCGCCTGCCTTTAATTTTGCTTGCTCTTAACTTTGTTATTTAAGTTTTAAGAAATTGCTGCTGTGGAAATTTGTTTTAATGTGGTTAGTTTTAGTTATGTATTTTATGTGCTGTTATTGGAACAGCTGTATTGTGAGCCACCTCGAGCCCTTCGGGGGTGAGGCGGCCTATAAATCTAAATCTAAATCTAAATCTAAATCTAAATCTAAATAATAATAATAATAATAATAATAATAATAATAATAATAATAATAATAATAATAATAATAATAATAATAATAATAATTGTGGCAAAAAAGAACAACAGTAATCCCACTAGTAGTCGGTGCTCTAGGAGGAATCCCAAGAAATCTAGAAAAACATCTGGAAAGCCTACACTTGGACAGAACATCAGTCCACATGCTGCAGAAAGCAGCACTTCTAGGAACTGCGCATATTCTACGCAAATACCTCTAATATCCTAGGTCCTTGGGAAGGACTCGATATTCAGAGATGAATTCCAGACACTTGTGCTGTGTTGTTATGTGTATAATAATAATAATAATAATAATAATAATAATAATAATAATAATAATAATAATAATAATAATAATAATAATACTCATGTGGAGGAGTGAGGAATCAAACTGACTCTCCAGATCGGAGTCTACTGCTCTTGACCACCATACCACGTGGACCACAGGGCAGGAACTACATGCATAACAGGCCTACTTCTGTTTGTCACTTACCTTGGAAACTCTTTGATGGGATCACCGTAAGTCAGTTGTCACTCGACGTAGTGGTATCTTAACAAGATCATATTTCGGCATGAGCTTCGGTGGGCTACAATCAAATTTGTCAGTCCACCAAAGCTTCTGCCAGCATCAGCTCCTGCCAGTCTTTGAGTGCCCCAAGATTCTTGTTTGCGGGGTGCTGTGTGGTTTCCGGGCTGTATGGCCGTGTTCCAGCAGCATTCTCTCCCGACGTTTCGCCTGCATCTGTGGCTGGCATCTTCAGAGGATCTGATAGTAGGAAAGGAAAGCAAGTGGAGTATACATACCTGTGAGCAAAGGTCAATAGGTGAGGGCATCTGAATAGAAGTAGCCTGGCCTTTGTTCCCTTTGATTGTTTATTGTCTATAGTAATCCTGTGTCTGTGTGGAGCTGATTAGTCACTGTCTTGACTCTAGTGTTTTTCAAAACTGGCAGCCAAATTCTGTTCATGTTCATGGTTTCTTCCTTTCTGTTGAAATTGTCCATGTGCTTGTGGATTTCAAGGGCTTCTCTGTGTAGTCTGACATAGTGGTTGTCAGAGTGGTCCAGAATTTCTGTGTTTGCATTTGCTGCCGCAGACCAGTGTGGCCCTCCCTCCGGTATTATGTCACACTTGCCAAATTGCACAGCAAGTACCCCCATTCAACACTGTCAAATAGTGACTCGTTCAACATGTTAGCTGTCAAATCTGGTCAAAATACTTACCACGCCGGGTCTGATTCCGTCAGCTGCTGCCTGTTATTGCACTATAGCTGTCTGTTAGTGCCAAATGCAGACTGTTAAATATTAGACGCTGTCAAAACACAGCATCTGTCACACACTGTCACATGTCCCACACTCTTCAGATGACAAACGCAGTGTCGGAATACCTAGTGTTGGCTGGGGATGGGGGGGACGTTGCTTAGAAAACTTTGCCATTAGAATTAATAGGAGAGATTCCCTTTAACAAATTCATTCCTGCTCTAATTTTACTGGTGTGTTTGTACCATGGGTAGAATCATAGAGTTGGAAGAGACTCCAGGGGCCATCAAGTCCAACCCCCTGCAATGCAGGAACATATAATCAAAGCACTCCTGACAGATGGCCATCCAGCCTCTGTTTAAAAACCTGCAATGAAGGAGACTCTACCGCACTCCGAGGCAGCGAATTCCACTGTTGAACAGCCCTGACAGTCAGGAAGTTTTTCCTGATGTTTAGATGGAATCTCTTTTCCTCCCTCCTCATTTTATCTGACTTACATTTCAAGGACAGGCATGAAAACCATAGTAAACATATTAATACCTGCATGGATTTGTATCCTCATCCTAAATGTGTTCTGCAGGCAAAATCATTAAGCTGTTGAGTGTTGGGAGGTTTTGAGGCTTAAGAGCGGAATTAAAATCTTCATCGTTCTACGATGCTAGTAAACTTTAAGGCGGGCATATTCTCCAAAGTCTGCCGTCGGAATTGTAGATGTGAGCTATCTCGCTGCTCAGGCATCACGTTTATCTTAATTAATTTGCAAAGGACTTGAGGTCGTCTTATAAGCTGTTTTGATCTTGCAGAAGTGAGTTTCTGAAAGATTTATTAACATCCGAGCGCTGAGCCTGCAAGTTTTAAAACAATCACCTTGCAAAGGAAGTACGCTGCAAAATGTTTGGCTTTGCTCCACCGTGTTCGGGTCTCGCGCGGCTAATTGTTCAGGAGATGCAGCCGCTGCTCAGAAGCCTACACGGGAGGGGAGCAGGAGAAAGGATGGCAAAGTGGGAAGGATGAACATCACCATAAAAACCAGGCGTCTCCTAAAGCCGGAAAAACGGCTGAGCTCGGCGCTGTTAACTAGCCAGGCGTTTTGCCCCAGCTATTTTTTTTTTACCAAATGGTAGCGGTTCATAGGGATTTGGAAGCAATGGGCAGAATTGGATTTGTAAGGGGGAAAAGGTTTACTAACAATAAACCAGTGGATTATAAACAAAATGAAATAATGCTTATGTAACCCCCATGCTCAGAATGGGTTGACCCAGTAAGGGGTGGAGACTCAAAGCAGCAAGAGCAGGGGCGTAACAAGGCAGCCCTGGGCAAACTGTAGCCCTGGGCAAAACCTGAGTTGGATGCCCCCCGCCCCATGGGCGGCCACTCCACCACGACCAATTTTTTTTCCCACCAGGACATTGGTGCCTGCAGGGGGTGCATTTTTAGACATATCAGCACCAACATTTCAGCATATCATCAGGAGACTGTCCTTATGCGACTGCCCAAGTTTGGTGAGGTTTGGTTCAAGGAGTCCAAAGCTATGGACTCCCAAAGCGGGTGCCCCATCCCCCATTGTTTCCAATGGGAGCTAATAGGAGATTGGGGGCTACAGTTTTGAGGGTCCATAACTTTGGCCCCCCTGAACCAAACTGCACCAAACCTGGGGGGTGCCATCATCTCCAGATGATACCCTGAAATTTTGGTGCCAATACATCAAAAAATGCGCCCCCTGCAGGAACATCCTAGAAATTTGCCCAAGAATCTTTGTTCTGCATTGAGTTTTCTGCATTGCTGTCAATGGGGGTTGCAGGCTGTGGGGGGGCACATTTCTGAAGGCACAGTCTCGAAACTTTCAGGGTCTCATCAGGAGACTGCCCTAATGATACCCCCCAAATTTGGTGCAATTTGGTTCAGGGGGGCCAAAGTTATGGACCCTCAAAACTGTAGCCCCCAATCTCCTATTAGCTCCCATTGGAAACAATGGGGGATAGGGGCACCCCCTTTGGGAGTCCATAACTTTGGACTCCCTGAACCAAAGCTCACCAATCTTGGGTGGTAGCATAAGGACAGTCTCCTGATGATACGCTGAAATTTTGGTGCTGCTAGCCTAAAAACTGCGCCCCTTGCAGGCCAAAAATGGAAAACCACTAAAATACCCCAAAACGAACCCAGCATTTTGATGCCCCCCACAAGGTGATGCCCTGGGCAGCTGCCCACCTTGCCCAATGGCCATTACGCCAGTGAGCAAGAGGCTGCAGAGCTCATGTAGTTTGGAGGAGACAAGGCTACTAGACTTGGACCTTCATTTGTATAAGCCCTTAACACCTTGTTAAGGTAACTGCAATGTTGTTGGGAACTACTGGGAAGGTAGTTGTTTATTTTTGCTATGTTGTAAATGTTGGAGTTTATTGTTTCAGGGTTTCTTTTTGTGGTTGTAATGGGTGAGAGTTCTCCTGGAACCCTTCATCATGTTGAATCCTGTTCATCAAGCCCTTGGAGTCTTCAGGAGCCAACCCACTTGCAAAGAAGAATTGGCAGTATCAGTAGACTGTAAATATAAGGACTTGAAAATGCAACCTGAACAGGGCCTTGAAGTGTGATGTTAAATGCTGATGTTAGATGTTAAGAAAGTAAACCATTTTGTTTTTAAAAAATTGTTGTTGCAAACTCATTCCAAGTTCTGCCCCACAGAACCCACAAGCTGAGGTTACACTTACAGCACCTGGCAGCCAATAGGTAACAAGAAACCCCAGTGCTAACACAGGTTATGGTACTGGTCAACAGACAGAATCCCCTCTTTTGGGCTTCCCTTCCCCAGTCTGGCTTGTAGAGTTGCCAGCTCTGAGTTGGGAAAGGCCCGGGGATTTTGGGAGATGGAGTCCAAGGAGGGCACAGTTCGGGGAGGGGAGGGACATCAAAGGGAATGATGTCATATTATCCACCATCCAAATAGACCATTTTTACCAGGTGAACTGATCTCTGACACCAAATCAGTTGTAACCCAGAAGCTGTAGTTCCTGAAAACCAAGCCCTATGACCGTGGTGGCGAACCTTTGGCACTCCAGATGTTATGGACTACAATTCCCATCAGCCCCTGCCAATTGGCCATGCTGGCAGGGGCTGATGGGAATTGTAGTCCATAACATCTGGAGTGCTCAGCGTTTTCACCACCTGTCGTAAGAAGGAAAGGCTTAAGGACTTAGGACTGTTCAGCATGGCGGCTAAGAGAAAAGTGAACTCTACTCCGGAGGACTGGGTTTGATCCCCCACTCCTCCACAGGAGCGGCAGAGTCTCATTTGGTGAACCAGATTTGCTTCCTGACTCCTACACTCCTGCTGGGTAACCTTGGGCTAGTCACAGTTCTCTCTGAACTCTCTCAGCCCCACCCACTTCACAGGGTTTGGATTCCATGCCCTATGACAGTGAGTGAGGTGGAACACTTTGGCACTCCAGATGTTATGGACGACAATTCCCATCAGCCCCTGCCAGCATGGCCAATTGGCAGGGGCTGATGGGAATTGTAGTCCATAACCTCTGGAGTGCCAAAGGCTCGCCACCACGGCCCTATGAAAAGTGGCTTAGAGAGCTAGGTGTGTTCAGTCTGGAGAAGAGAAGGTTAAGGGAGGACATGATAGCCGTGTTTAAATATTTGAAGGGATGTCATGTTGAAGAGAGAGCAATCTTGTTTTTGCTGCTCCAGAGACTAGGGCTTGTAATAATGGATTCAAACTAGGAGAAAATAGATTCCGCCTAAATATTAGGAAGAACTTCCTGACCGTCAGGGCTGTTCGACAATGGAATGCATTACCTCGGAGTGTGGTGGAGTCTCCTTTGGAGGTTTTTAAAGGGAGCCTGGATGGACATCTGTCAAGAGTGCTTTGACTGTATCTTCCTGCCTGGCAGGGGGTTGGACTGGATGGATTTCTGAGTGAAGGTCTATCTCTTCAGCTCTATGATGATTCGAGGAGTGTCTGCTTGAGTGGGGAGAGGAACGGAAATGAGTTGGTAAGCCGCCTTGAGTTTCCTTACGGAAGAGAAAGACAGGGGATAAATCCAGATGCTGCTGCTGCTGCTTCTTCAGTCTGGAGAAGAGGAGGTTAAGAAGAGGGGGACATTGTTGTTCTCTTTATTTGAAGGGCTGGTGCGTAGAGGAGGGCAGGGATCTGCTCCAGTTGGCAGCAAGAAATAGTACTTGCGTGCAGATGGTGTGTAGACCCTTCCCCGGCAAATAAACACACCAAACCAGAGTTTGGAAATGAATTGGGCCGCAGCCCAATTTATTAACTGGTCCAACAACTTTAAACATATAAGAAGCTGGGCAGACAAATGGGTCGCAACATCATGCTGTCCCCAATCTCCATCGGGGCATTGCGCAGGAAGCTGGGAGCCCCAGGGTCTGATACCCCGGCTTCAACCCTTCACTGCTGGGTGTCCGGGCACTAGCTAAGCTTCTACCGGCTTGCTACCCGGCCCACTCCCACCCCGGCCCCTTCTCCAAAGGGCACAACCATGGAGAAGACAGGCTGCCGAGCTTCGGGCTTCTCCCCCCCAGATGTTCGCGATTCCCATTGCCAGCCCTCTGGGCTGCATTACAGAAGTACAGTCCTCATGCAATAACAGTATTAATTCGAGTCAACTGATAACCAGTAAAATGTTAGAGATGGAATTGGAGTCCACGCCGCTCTTGAGCCTCGGCGAGCAAGAAGGCCGAGACTCGGGGCGTGGCGCATTTATATGCTTTCTCCTCCCGCCTTTTAGCTTGGGCCAGTCATTGCAGCTTCACTGCAATTTGGCGCCCTCTGAGCTGCAAGCTCCCTTCTTTGCCTCTTGGCTGCTCACCCCGGCCGCAATGCCTGCCACTGGTGATTCGATGGCTGCTATTTGCAACAGCTGGTTTAAAATTTGGGCTGAAAGATACCAGCTGGCTAGTAGGATTTTTTTTTACAGTGAGAGTAGTTCAGTAGTGGAATCAGCTACCTTGAGAGGGGTTCAGCTGCCTCTCTCTGGCAGTGGTCAAGCAACGGCTGGACAAACCCTTGTCAAGGGTGCTGGAGACTGATTTGGCATTGAGCAGGGGTTTGGACCAGATGGTCCTCTCCATTCTACGATTCTATCCAGTCATCCCCTAGAGCATAGGTGTCAAACTCGCGGTCCTCCAGATGTTATGGACTACAGTTCCCATCATCCCCTGCCAGCATGATGCTTGTCCATAACATCTGGAGGACCGCGAGTTTGACACCTATGCCCTAGAGCAGTGGTGGCAAACCTTTGGCACTCCAGACGTTATGGACTACAATTCCCATCAGCCCCTGCCAGCATGGCCAATTGGCAGGGGCTGATGGGAATTGTAGTCCATAACATCTGGAGTGCCAAAGGTTCGCCACCATGGCCCTAGAGACTGTCAACCCTACCAGGGGCCTACCCTCTCTCTTCTAGTTTTCCTCTCTGGTCTGACTTCTCTCAGGCTTATATAGAAGAGGAGGAGGTCATTCAGTTGTGCCCCTAACCAGCCATTACTGACCAAGAGTCATATCATCGATCTCCCCATCATTGGCTGACGAGCTTCTGTAGTCACCATTTTTCCTGAAGCCTATGAATGGCATCTTGTTCCTGGCATTTTCTTATTCTTTTTTTATTAAATTTGGTATACCGCCCACCCGCCGAGGGCTCAGGGTGGTGTACAAGATAAAACCAATGCAGTAACCAACACAAAGATAAAACCAACACAACAAAACGTAATCCATAATTAAAAGTACATTAAGAAATTACAGGATCCAAACCTAACTTCGGATGGCACACGAGGAAATTCCTTTCCCCCCCTTTTTTAAAAATATTTTTTTAATTGTATCATTTGCATTTTACAGTTTATAGTAATTTCCTTCATACATTTTCAAACAATACTCCCCCCCTTTTCTCCCTCCCCCCCGTTTCACCTTCCTCTTAGTTTCGTCACACAAACAGCAGTAAGTTCATTCTCTGTAGCCTCTTCTCCCATATTTCTTCATTGAGCTTCTTTCATCCAGTCCATGTATATTATCCATATCTTCAAAATTTCATTCTGTTTATCTTGCCACGTCTTATTTTTGGTTAATATATAGGAAATATCCAGTGTCACTTGTTCCCAGATATATTCTAACCATCTCTGAAGTGTCCATTTTTTCTTTTCTTTCCAGCCCAAGGCTATTGTTGCATGGGCTGCTTTATCGAGGAAATTCCTGTAACCCCCCAGGAGGGGACCAACACAGCACAAGCAACCGGTGCAATCGGACGTGGGGGGTACCGGGGAAGCAGAGAAAGGCACAGCGGGGAACTGTGGTACGCTGCCTAACTCTTTGAAACAATGGATTGTCAAAGGCTTTCATGGCCAGAATCACTAGAGTGTTGTGGGTTGTATGGCCTTGTTCCAGTAGCAGTGGCGTAGTGGCTAAGAGCAATGGCTAAGAGCAGGTGCACTCTGATCTGGAGGAACCGGGTTTGATTCCCAGCTCTGCCGCCTGAGCTGTGGAGGCTTACCTGGGGAATTCAGATTAGCCTGTGCACTCCCCCACACACCAGCTGGATGACCTTGGGCTAGTCACGGCTTTTCGGAGCTCTCTCAGCCCCATCTACCTCACAGAGTGTTTGTTGTGAGGGGGGAAGGGCAAGGAGATTGTAAGCCCCTTTGAGTCTCATACAGGAGAGAAAGGGGGGATATAAATCCTAACTCCTCCTCCTCCTCCTCCTCCTCCTCCTCCTCCTCCTCCTCCTCCTCCTCCTCCTCCTTCTTCTTCTTCTTCTTCTTCTTCTTCTTCTTCTTCTTCTTCTTCTTCTTCTTCTTCTTCTTCTTCTTCTTCTTCTTCTTCTTCTTCTTCTTCTTCTTCTTCTTCTTCTTCTTCTTCTTCTTCCAGCATTTCCTCATGATGTTTCACCTGCATCTATGGCTGGCTCTTCAGATCCTAGCCACAGATTGCAGGCAAAATGTCAGGAGAGAATGATACTGGAACACGGCCATACAACCCGGAAAACCCACAACACCCTAACCTTTAGTGGGTCCATTCCACCCAGGCAAGCCACTGCAGAAGTCCTTGCAGGGAATGCCATTCCTGGGAACAGGGTTGGAAGAGCATTATTCTCTGGGTCTTCAATGTCATCAGGACCCATTACCTCCCTCCCTCCTGCTTTTTTAGGAGGGTTAAGTTTAAGTTTTGGTCTAAGTAAGGCTTTCGTGAGACGCCTTTTTTGGAAACAATTACTGTTTTAAGGGTATTTATGGAAATTGTATTTATGGTGATTTTATCTATCTATCTATCTGTCTGTCTGTCTGTCTGTCTGTCTGTCTGTCTGTCTGTCTGTCTGTCTGTCTGTCTGTCTGTCTGTTTACTTTTCAAACTTATATACCGCCCAATCCCCGAAGGGCTCTGGGCGGTGAACAACATGAAATTCAAATACAAATAAACATGAAATCAAATACAATAATCTCTCAATAATATAAATTAAAATGCGGCAATTAATATATAACAATGCCCGTTATATATACTGTTTTATGTTGTACACTGCCCAGAGCCCTTCGGGGATGGGGCGGTATATTAATAATAAACAAACAAACAAACAAACAAACAAACAAATAAATTTCTCCTTTTTTTCAAAATGGCCACGGCCGTTTCTCAGATCCCCGTTCCCATTCTCCCGTGGCTTCACCGGATCAGTTGGGTGATGTATATTGATTCCAAAAATAGTTTCCAGAGAGGCTCGAAGTAGCTGATGTGCTTTTCAAAGGCTGCAACGTTTCAAAGGCTCTCCCCACCGACTGAAGCGCGGAGGCCTCCCCTTCGTTCAGGCCGACAATCAGTCATGGGAGTCTGGGAAGACGGAAGGCTGGGCAGGGAGATCAAAAGCCGCCCCAATGACAAGCCAGACTTGCAGATGGGGACGGGGCTAGTTTTTCAGGGCAGAAAATCAAAGTCCTGATACTTGTGTTCTCTGCCAAACAACATACAAGGCTGTTCTTTGCCTCTGGCAATATTGGAATAGTATTTTGCCCAATGAAGGTCCTTTCATTGAGAGCAGCAGTGGCGTAGGAGGTTAAGAGCTCATGTAGCTAATCTGGAGGAACCGGGTTTGATTCCCAGCTCTGCCACCTGAGCTGTGGAGGCATATCTGGGGGATTCAGATTAGCCTGGGCACTCCCACACATGCCAGCTGGGTGACCTTGGGCTAGTCACAGCTTCTCGGAGCTCTCTCAGCCCCACCTACCTCACAGGGTGTTTGTTGTGAGGGGGGAAGGGCAAGGAGATTGTCAGCCTCTTTGAGTCTCCTGCAGGAGAGAAAGGGGGGGGGATATAAATCCAAACTCTTCTTCTTCTTCTTCTTTCTTGCAATGAGGACCGTCACGGCTGGTGTCTCAGATTTACTCATGCCTCATCGTAATGTGCAAAACTAGATGCAGGTAGCTGGATCACAGAGTTAATGCTTTTAGGAAGCTGGCGGGCTGCACAAAGAAGCACGTCTCTATCCGGTTGGAATTACTTTTGCTTTGTTTTCTATGGCAATAGCCCATTAACCCACGACGATACTCGGTTCCCTCAGGTCTCCAAGGTGACTTTCTCTGGATTCAGGCCATGGCCTCCATGGCGGGCAAAATGTCCCCCTTCTGACTCCTGAATTTTCTGGAGGGGGTCAACGTAACAAGGATTGTGGCCTAAATCCAGAGAAAGTTGCCCTGGCGATGTGTTCATGCCACCTAAAATACACGATGCAACAGTGGCGTAGTGGTTAAGAGCGGGTGCACTCCAGTCTGGAGAGCCGTGTTTGATTCCCCACTCTGGCACTTGAGCTGTGGAAAGTTATCAGGTGAACCGGATTAGCCTGTGCACTCCAACACACGCCAGCCGGGTAACCTTGGGCTAGTCATAGATTTTCAGAGCTTTTTCAGCCCCACCCACCTCACAGGGTGTTTGTTGGGGGCAGGGGAAGGAAAGGAGATTGTAAATCCCTTTCCGTCTCCTTACAGGAAAGAAAGGGGGAGATATAAATTCTCCTCCTCCTCCTCTGCTCCTCGTCCTCTCGTCGTCGTCGTCGTCATCGTCCTTCTTCTTCTTCTTCTTCTTCTTCTTCTTCTTCTTCTTCTTCTTCTTCTTCTTCTTCTTCTTCTTCTTCTTCTTCTTCTTCTTCTTCTTCTTCTTCTTCTTCTTCTAAAACCTAGTACCTAAATCTACTGAACCCAACAGGACTTGAATTAGTAGACTGTGTCTGATATTGTCGATTTTGAATATTTACCTCTCACCTGCGGGACTTACTGCAGAGCCCGTAAGACAGAACTGGTCCACCTAGCATATAGTTGAGTCAGTGACTATTTTCTATCTTTTGGTCTCTCTCTTTCCCACTTGTCTTTACTTCCATCTTGTATTTTGGGCAGCAGGATTATCTGATTTAGATTACATTTTTAATGGTTGTAATTGTTTTACTGGATTTAGAAATGGTTTTGAGCTGCCTTGAGCCCAGAAGGGGAAGGGTGACATTATATAGAACTAATAATATTAACAGCAACAACAACATTAGGGCACCTGGCGTAGATTTCCCCACAAATTCGCCAGGCTGAGCTTTTTAAATTCCTTCAAGGGTGTTTGGAGGCCCGTTCTTCGCCGATTTTTGTGGGCTTTACGGCACAGAGAAGCAGTTAACGTACTGATTAAAAAAGGGGAAAGGTAAATGTTTACCAGGAACTACATTTAGGATAGGAAAGAGGGAAAGATAACATAAGAACATAAGAACATAAGAACAAGCCAGCTGGATCAGACCAAAGTCCATCTAGTCCAGCTCTCTGCTACTCGCAGTGGCCCACCAGGTGCCTTTGGGAGCTCACATGTAGGATGTGAACGCAATGGCCTTCTGCGGCTGTTGCTCCCGATCACCTGGTCTGTTAAGGCATTTGCAATCTAAGATCAAAGAGGATCAAGATTGGTAGCCATAAATCGACTTCTCCTCCATAAATCTGTCCAAGCCCCTTTTAAAGCTATCCAGGTTAGTGGCCATCACCACCTCCTGTGGCAGCATATTCCAAACACCAATCACACGTTGCGTGAAGAAGTGTTTCCTTTGATTAGTCCTAATTCTTCCCCCCAGCATTTTCAATGGATGCCCCCTGGTTCTAGTATTGTGAGAAATTTTTGTGAGAATTTTTTCTCTCTGTCCACATTTTCTACCCCATGCATAATTTTGTAGACTTCAATCATATCCCCCCTCAGCCGCCTCCTCTCCAAACTACAGAGTCCCAAACGCTGCAGCCTCTCCTCATAGGGAAGGTGCTCCAGTCCCTCAATCATCCTTGTTGCCCTTCTCTGCACTTTTTCTATCTCCTCAATATCCTTTTTGAGATGCGGCGACCAGAACTGGACACAGTACTCCAAGTGCGGTCGCACCACTGCTTTATATAAGGGCATGACAATCTTTGCAGTTTTATTATCAATTCCTTTTCTAATGATCCCCAGCATAGAGTTTGCCTTTTTCACAGCTGCATGCTACTATTCTTGCTATTCTTGCTAGCTAGGAAAAGTCTGCAATTAATTTCTGAGAAGAAGCAGGGATATTAGGCCTGAGAGTATCAGTTTAAGGACAGACAAGTGGTTAACCAAAATGACGGAGGGGTCACTAACTTTGCAGCTCCTTCTAGCTGACCACTTGTTCACTCGCTGCTGGGTCTTCTTCTTGGTTCCTTTGCATGTTGGACACGGCTACATCCTACATTTTCAGTCTCCTTTATCTCCTTTATCTTACAATACTGCAACCAGGGGGCACCCATTGAAAATGCTGGGGGGAAGAATTAGGACTAATAAAAGGAAACACTTCTTCAAACAACGTGTGATTGGTGTTTGGAATATGCTGCCACAGGAGGTGGTGATGGCCACTAACCTGGATAGCTTTAAAAAGGGCTTGGACAGATTTATGGAGGAGGAGTCGATCTCTGGCTACCAATCTTGATCCTCCTTGATCTCAGATTGCAAAGGCCTTAGCAGACCAGGTGCTCAGGAGCAGCAGCAGCAGCAGAAGGCCATTGCTTTCACCTCCTGCAGGTGAGCTCCCAAAGGCACCTGGTGGGCCACTGCGAGTAGCAGAGAGCTGGACTAGATGGACTCTGGTCTGTTCCAGCAGGCTAGTTCTTATGTTCTTATGTTCTATGTTCACTGTCCTGAACTTCTGTGCCCACCTGGCTGTTGAATGGGACTGGATGAATAATTCAAACATGACTTTGTAGGTATCCGTGACTCCATCATGTAAGAAATGCTGTGATACAATCAGAGGGATTGCATGTATTGCTGACATTGGTTGCATACAAGGACAAGCACAACCAATCACATGATCATCTCATTTTGAAGAGAGTTGTTGAGACGGAGATTGTGAGAAAGGGAGACAAGAGAAAGGTGTGCCAAAAAAGTCTGAGGAAGTTGTACCTGGAAAGCCAGTGTGGTGTGGTGGTTAAGAGCAGATGGACTGCCATCTGGAGAACGAGTTTCGATTCCCCACTCCTCCACGTGAGCAGCGGACTCTGGATCTGAATCTGGAGAACCAGATTTTCTTCCCCGCTCCTCCGTGTGAAGCCTGCTGGGTGACCTTGGGCCAAAGTTCTCTCAGAATTCTCTCAGTCCCTCCTGCCTCACAAGGTGTCTGTTGTGGGAAGAAAAAAGGGGAAAGGAGTTTGTAAGCCACTTGGAGACTTCTAACAGGAAAGAAAGGTGAGGTATAAATCCAAATTCTTATTTTCTTGTCCGTTTATTTATTTATTTATTTGTTCAATTTATAGGGCCTCACTTGAAGGGCCTCGAGTGACTCTGTATATGGCTGTTCTCCAAGACAGCAAATCAATCCAACAATATAACTTAAACCCATTAAAACTAAGCAGCAATTATTAGGAATAAATACAAATTAAAACAACAGAAGTTGTTAAAAACAGGCCAATCTGAGGCCAAAAGGGGAGGGGGTAGGCAGGGCCCAAGATGGAATTAGATGGAATCCAAGATGGATTCCAAGATGGAATCAGTTTATTAGAATAATATATGAATGAGCAATCCTATGCGAAATGAAGTAGACCGCAGTTCCCTGAGTGTGGGGCTCATACGAGTGCATGGAGACAGAATCCTCTTTGGCTGTGTGAATCATGGTGTAAAGGTGTGTGCGAGTGAAATTTCTGAGTGGATTTGCTCACTGATACCTCGCCAGCTAACCTTGGCATGTTATAATAGAAATACCTGGCAACTACGTTAACTGAACTTTAGAGTGGCGCTTGACCGAAAACATCCAGCATAGTGTACAAGGAACACTCACAATACTAGAACCAGGGGGCATCCATTGAAAATGCTGGGGGGAAGAATGAGGACTAATCAAAGGAAACACTTCTTCACGCAACGTGTGATGGGTGTTTGGAATCTGCTGCCACAGGAGGTGGTGATGGCCACTCACCTGGAGAGCTTTAAAAGGGGCTTGGACAGATTGATGGAGAGAGGGTCAGTCTATGGCCACCAATGTTGCCCAGTCCTCCTTGATCTCAGATTGCAAATGCCTGAGCAGACCAGGTGCTCAGGAGTAGCAGCAGCAGAAGGCCGTTGCTTTCACACCCTGCACGTGAGCTCCCAAAGGCACCCACGGTTACCTACTTGAGGAGTTGCAGAGTGCTGGACTGGATGGACTCTGGTCTGATCCAGCTGGCTTGTTCTTATGTTCTTATGTTCTTATGCTTTCCGCTATTTAAGGGACTTCTATGGTCTGTCTGCAATCAGACAGACATTTGATTAACTGCTGGTTTTTCAAAGAGAAGGCAGTCTGTGTTCTCACTCTCTTCACCCCAGAAGGCCAAGATGCCCCTAGAGAGCCCACGTGGTGTAGTGGTTAAGAACAGGATGGGCTCTAATCTGAAGAATCAAGTTTGATTCTCCATTCCTCCACATGAGCGACAGACTCTTATCCAGTGGTGGGATTCAGCCGGTTTTCCCCACTTCGGCAGAACCAGTTGTTAAAATGGTGCTTGTAATCAACCAGTTGTTAAATTATTTGAATCCCACCACTGCTCTTATCTGGTGAACCACACGTGTTGGACCAGTCACAGTTCTCTCGGAACTCTCTCAGCCCCACCTACCTCACAAGGTGTCTGTCGTGGGGAGAGGCAGCAAAAGGAGTTTGTAAACCACCTTGATTCTCCTTACAGGAGAGAAAGGCGGGGTATAAATCCAAACACTTCTTCTCTTCTTCTTCTGCAAGTAACTCCGCTGAGCCTCCAAGCACATCTTCAATCTGTTGGATTCTCCAAGGAAGCCCATAAAGAAGGCCTTGAGATCACAGCTGTCAACATGAAGGCAATAAAGTCAGTGGTTGCTACATTGGCAAGTGGTTGGGGTGGATGTCCCTGGTGAAATGTGAGAGTAAACAAACACTTTCCTACCCCCTTTTAACACCCAGTCTGATGCAGAGTTCTCCTGTTCAAACACTGTTTTGTGTCGTTTTGATTGTTCTTAAGGAAAGGTGTCCCACGGATGTCATCCCGGAGCAAGGGCCCTTTCCTGCCAACCTAGAGTACTGGCCCCAGAAGCTGCGAGAGTGAGAGGCACACCGACAAGTCCACATTGGATGCAGTTGTATTGCTGCCCCCCTTCCCCCTATGACAGTGGTGACGAACCTATGGCACGGGTGCCAGAGATGGCACTCAAGAGCCCTCTCTGTGGGCACGCGCAAACAGAGTGCCCCCCCCCACATCTAGGCTGGCCTGGGCCGATGGGCTCGATTATTAGCATTAAACCCAAGACCTAGTTTTGGGGGAGCAGTGTAGGTAACCCTGTTAAGCACTGTTAAACCCCACTGATTTTCATGCCAAGAACTAAAGCGCGATCCTTTACCTGGGAGAAAACTCGGTTGCTGGCTATGGGGCTTGCTTCTGAGTAAACCCTCCTAGGGTCGTGATTCACCCGTTGGAAGAGTTGCACGGTTGCTTCAAAGCAAAGCCACCGACTACCGCCAAGCTTACTCCCGAGTAACGCACGCCTCGGTGCCAACTGTTTTTTTCCAAGTTAAAACCTCAGTATTCAGGTTAAATTGCTGTGTTGGCACTTGGTGATAAATAAGTGGGTTTTGGTTTGCAGTTTGGGCACTCGGTCTCGAAAAGGTTCGCCATCACTGATTTCCTCCCCACCCCCCATTTGTGGGAGCAGCTCTCTCAGCCGTGGACCAGCCGGCTGGAGTCCGGAATGCAACTCTCCTGTGCTCTGTCCAGGGTCCTGATTTCTTGCCTGACATTCGGGAATCTAACAAGGCCTGCGTGAATCTGTCCATTTTTGTGTGTTCTCAAATGTTTGCGTCATCAGGCTCCCCACCCGTTTTTATTGCCATCATTACATTTTAAAATTTTATTTTGTTTTTATGATGCCATTAGAAAACCATTTCTATGTAGCTGATGCAAAACTATCTGTGAAAGAATCTGTTCGGTTTAATGAGCAAAAGAAGCAGGGGAAACGGAAAACAGCAGAGAAAGAAAGACTCGCAGAGTTGACTGACACAAAACGGAGCCAGAATTAGAAGAAGAAGAGTTTGGATTTATATCTCCCCTTTTCCTCCCGTAAGGAGACTCAAAGGGGCTTACAATCTCCTTTCCCTCCTCCCCCCCCCCACAACAAACACCCTGTGAGGTGGGTGGGGCTGAGACAGCTCTGAAGAACTGTGATTAGCCCAAGGTCACCCAGCTGGCATGTGTTGGAGGAGTGCACAAGCTGATCTGGTTCACCAGATAAGCCTCCACAGCTCAAGTGGCAGAGTGGGGAATCAAACCCGGCTCTCCAGGTTAGAGTGCACCTGCTCTTAACCACTACGCCATGCTGGCTCTCTTAAAAGAGGGGTTTTGAAGCTGAACTCATAGGGATGAGGTTGTAGAGGTCAGAGTGCTGGATGAGGTTCTGGAAGTTCAAACCCCAACTTTGAATCTCTACCTGGGAAGGTTCCTGGGAGACCTTGGGGGAAGTCACACCTTCTCAGCCTAGGCTTCCTCACAGGGTTGTTGAGAAGATGAAATGGTGGTGGTGAGAATAATGTAAGCTGTGTGAGTCCTCACTGGGGTTGAAAGCGGGGTATAAATAAAATAAGTAGATAAAGGGGTATTTTCCTACCAGTAAGAGAATCCATTCACTGTCCAATCTTCAGTTAATTTTCTTGATCTTTCCCCTCATCACTACCCCTCCTAGGCCTCTCCCTCTCTCCACTCTATGATGTGATCCCTGGCCCCTCAATGGTCCGGCTGGCCTCCACTCGGGTCAGGACCTTTATGGCCCTGGCCCCTGCCTGGTGGAACACTCTCCCTCCAGCTGTCTGGGCCCTGCGGGATTTGGGTGAGTTCCGCAGGGTCTGTAAGATTGAGTTGTTCCACCGGGCTTTTGGAGTGTCCGGCCGCTGATGTGCTCCCTCCCCCTCCAGGTTTTTCCGGGGGTCCCTTTAACATCAGTGGGACTCGCCATCACCCCCTTTTTTCCTTTGGGAGGGTTTTAAATGGGTTTTTTTTTAATTGCTGGGCACCTTTTGTATATTGTTCGCTGTTTTAATGGGGTTTAGCTTTTGTATTTATTGGAGCCTGTTTAATTTTATTTTATTTGCTCCCTTATTATAGTTTCTGTGTTATGAAATAATGTTGTACACCGCCCAGAGCCCTACGGGGGTGGAGCGGTTAATAAATCCAAATAATGAATAAAATAATAAAATAAATCTCTGGCTAATGTATATTGATTTAAAACGATCAATATGCCTGCCCTTACCTGGATGGCCCAAGCTAACTGGGTCTTATCAAATCTCGAAAGCTGAGGCTGGGTCAGTCCTGGTTATGACTTCAGTGGGAGACTGTCAAGGAATAGCAGGTCTGATATGCAAAAGGAAGCCAATAGCAAACCACCTCTGGATATCTCTTGCCTTGAAAAACCTTTGGTGACTTGACAGCTCTACACACACACACACACACACACACTCTGCTATTTTTATAACATCACATAAAAAACAGGTCTTTGATTGGACTGAGCTGACTGTTAAGACCCTGCAAAGACCTGTTAGTATTTCATCTCTTTCCTGATTCTTGCGATGAGAGTTTGGGAGGACCAGTAGCAGGTGGCTTGTTTCCTTTTGCTTTAGGCTGCAGAAACTTTCTCACCTTCTGGGGCTGGTCAGCCCCTGCTGTTTTCCTTGTTTGGGCCTTGAGTACTCTGCACTGCTTGTGGGCACTGTTAGTGATATCACCCAGCTGGGATTCCGAGGGTCGGGGCTAGAGGTATGTTCAGGGAAGGGATATTAACCAAGAAACAATGTATTGAAACTTAGTTCTAGCAAAAACCAGCTTGCCTGCTGTTCATAACAACCTGTCAATAAACCGATTTCTGAACCCAAGAGTCTAGTTATTGCAGGGGTCGATAGCTCTTGACACTTATACTTGCAAGTTCCACATAGGGTGAAGGGGAAGAAGATGGAAGTGAAATGGATTGGATGTTCACGCTCTGACCCAGTGCTGTTGTATTCACGTTTGCAACTCATGAGCGACCCAGTGCTGTTGTGTTCACATTTGCAACTCCTAAGCTATGAGTAAGCGTAACAGTCTATGGGATTTGAGGACGGGCCATTTTATGGACTGGTGAAACTTGATCTTTTGTCACAGGCTGCTCAGCAAATACTTTTGACCTTTCTAGCAAGGAACGAGACAGAATGAAGTATGAAGTTCAGTTTGGTCATTTTAGCTTCTAGGGACAGTTCAGGCTTGATTGATCAAGAACTAATGTCCCATAATACTAGAACTTAGGGGCATTCAGTCAGCATTCAGAACAGAAAGAAGGAAATACTTCTTTATTCAGTGAGTTGTGGAATTCAGTGCTGGCCGTGGGCTTTAAGAAAGAGTTAAGACAAATTTCTGGAGTTAGACAGGTCTTTCAATAGCTACTGGCCATTGCGACTCAAGAGAACCTCTGCATTCAGGAGCAACATACCTTTGAAGATCAGTGCCAAGAAGCAACATCAAAGGAAGGATCTCTATGACCTGGTTTTTTGTTTGCTTTTGCGAATTCCCCAGGGCAATCAGTTTTCAACTGTGTGAAACAGGATGCTGGGCCAGACAGACCACTGGACAATGAATGATAGCTATGTTTAGATATTTGAAGGGATGCCATAAGAACATAAGAACAAGCCAGCTGGATCAGACCAGAGTCCATCTAGTCCAGCTCTCTGCTACTCGCAGTGGCCCACCAGGTGCCTTTGGGAGCTCACGTGCAGGAGGTGAAAGCCTTCTGCGGCTGTTGCTCCTGATCACCTGGTCTGCTAAGGCATTTGCAATCTCAGAGGATCAAGGAGGATGAGGATTGGTAGCCAGAGATCGATTTCTCCTCCATAAATCTGTCCAAGCCCTCTTAAAGCTATCCAGGTTAGTGGCCATCACCACCTCCTGTGGCAGCATATTCCAAACACCAATCACACGTTGCGTGAAGAAGTGTTTCCTTTTATCAGTCCTAATTCTTCCCCCCAGCATTTTCAATGGATGCCCCCTGGTTCTAGTATTGTGAGAAAGAGAGAAAAATGTCTCTCTGTCAACATTTTCTACCCCAGGCATAATTTTATAGACTTCAATCATATCGAATACATGTCGAATGGATGCCGTGCAGCCGTGTCAGGGTTGGCCGTCAAGATGCGGCCAGAGATGAGACAGGCAGGCAGGGAGTTGAGTCAGAAACGAGGCCAGCAGCCAACCAGGACAACAGCCAGTCTGAGACCCATTAGATCCCACTCCAATGCAGGACTGTCTCTGGAATGTGCAAATTAGAAATGGTCAGGATGTCAGGATGCATGGTGTCAAGATTGAGGGATGTAATTGTGCCTCTCTATTCTGCACTGGTGAAACCTCTCCTGGAATATTGTGTTCAGTTCTGGGCACTGCAATTCAGGAAGGATATTGACAAGCTGGAACGAGTCCAGAGGAGGGCGACCAAAATGTTCAAAGGCTTGGAGTCCATGCCCTATGAGGAGAGATTTAGGGAGCTGGGGATGTTTAGAGAAGTGAAGGTTAAGGGGGGGACATGAAAACTGTGTTTAAATATTTGAAGGGATGCCATGTCGAAGAGGGAGCAAGCTTGTTTTCTGCTGATTGGTGTTGGGAATATGCTGCCACAGGAGGTGGTGATGGCCACTAACCTGGATAGCTTTAAAAAGGGCTTGGACAGATTTATGGAGGAGAAGTTGATCTATGGCTACCAAGCTTGATCCTCCTTGATTTCAGGTTGCAAATGCCTTAGCAGACCAGGTGCTCAGGAGCAGCAGCAGCAGCAGGCCATTGCTTTCGCATCCTGCAGGTGAGCTCCCAAAGGCACCTGGTGGGCCACTGTGAGTAGCAGAGTGCTGGACTAGATGGACTCTGGTCTGATCCAGCTGGCTTGTTCTTATGTTCTTATGTTCTTATGCTTCCTTAGAGACTAGGATCATGGTGGCGAACCTTTGGCACTCCAGTTGTTATGGACTACAATTCCCATCAGCCCCTGCCAGCATTGCCAATTGGTGGGAATTGTAGTCCATAACATCTGGAGTGCCAAAGGTTCGCCACCATGGGACTAGGACATAGAGTAATGGATTCAAGGTACAGGAACAGAGATTCCACCTAAAATCAGGAGGAACTTCCTGACCCTCAGGGCTGTTGGACAGTGGAATGCACTACCTCGGAGAGTGGTGGAATCTCCTTCTTTGGAGGTTTTTAAACAGAGGCTGGATGAACATATGTCGGGAGTACTTTGATCGTGTGTTCTTGCATGGCAAGGAGTTGGGCTTGATGGCCCTTGGGGGCTCTTCCAACTCTATGATTCTATGATTCATTCTTACATTCTTTTGTTCTGCACAACACTTAGCAAGCCTGGGGCACTAAAGGGATGTGCTATTGTAGTTATGGCTAGGAGGTTGGAAGAGAGCAGGCATTAGGTTTCTGCAAGCCAGTTCATTTTTTCCAAGAGCGTGGGGAATGAACAGTCACAAAATGGTAGTTTGGTGGGTGGAGCCAGGCACAAAACACTTGCTAGTGCAAAAAATTTTACTGTTTCAGAGCGGGTCTGCCACGTTGGATGGAGAAAACTTCCTTCTGCTGCTCTCGTAAAGCATAAGAACATAAGAACATAAGAACTAGCCTCCTGGATCAGACCAGAGTCCATCTAGTCCAGCTCTCTGCTACTCGCAGTGGCCCACCAGGTGCCTTTGGGAGCTCACAGGCAGGAGGTGAAAGCAATGGCCTTAAGAACATAAGAACTAGCCTGCTGGATCAGCCCAGAGTCCATCTAGTCCAGCTCTCTGCTACTGCGCCAGTAACCCTGCAGGCTGCCTAAGGGAAACTCCACGTCTGAGAAGGTGAAAGCTTTGTGCCTGCTTACTAACACTGCTGCCTCCCCTGAAGCACCTGGTCTGCTAAGGCATTTGCAATCTGAGATCAAAGAGGATCAAGATTGGTAGCCAGAGATCGACTTCTCCTCCATAAATCTGTCCAAGCCCCTTTTAAAGCTATCCAGCAACCCCTCCACCTAAAGCAACCCCTCCACCTAAATACTAGCATGCCCTGAACGGGTGTGGGGGTATGTGGAAATGTACATTTGCCTCTGTGTTTTTTTGTCCTGGAAGATGCAAATAGCAATTTTGATGCAGTGTGGGGGTGTGTGTGTGTGTGGGGGTGTGTGTGTGGAGGCTCAACGGCACATTCCTTTTCCTCCGGGAGTAAGGGCTCGACAGGAAGCCGGAAAGGGGCGATGCTGCCGTCCTTTCCCCATCCAGATCCATTCGTGCATCTGGTCCTTTGTACAGAAGAGAAAGAAGAGAGTCTGCAGATGTTTGATAGGGAGGGGAAGAAAGTGAGAAGAAAGCAAGCTCTTTCTTCACAGGAGAAAGAACCAAGAGCTACTTTCAATCTTAGGGGAGCGTCTGGTTGCTTCAAGCGTGATTTTCACTTAGGCAGGAAAAAATGAAATGCGTAGATGTAGGATGGGTGACACCTGGCTTGACAACAGTACACGTGAAAGGGATCTGGGAGTAGACCACAAACTGAACGTGAGTCAGCAGTGTGATGCGGCAGCCAAGAAAGCCAATGTGATTCTGGGCTGCATCAATAGGAGTATGATGTCTAAATTGAGGGACGCAACTGTCTCTATATTGCATTGGTCAGACCTCACCTGGGAAATTGTGTCCGGTTCTGGGCACCACAATTCAAGAAGTGTATTGACATGATGGAATGGGTCAGAGGAGAATGATCGGAGGACAGTGACCATTTATAGCACTGGCCCCTGCCTAGTGGAACACCCTTCCATCAGATGTGCGGGCCCTGTGGGCCCTTGGTGAATTCCGCAGGGCCTGTAAAACAGTTTTATTCTACCGGGCTTTTGGTGAGGCTGCCCGCCCTTCAGGATGCCCCTGTGAGGCCGGGCTTTTGGTGAGGCCAACCATCCCTTCAGGATGCCCCTGTGTTGCGTGCTGTTCCACACTTGGCCCGCCCAATATAACTTCTAAATTGCACTGCTGCCCCGCCTGGCCTTAGCAACGGGTGCCACACTTTTATAATGAACTTTTATAATGTTGTCTCACAGTGCTGCTGGGGTTTTAGAAATTCTAATAGAGGTGAACAATTACCTAATGGCAACATGGTGTCTAATATAATGGCCTACTGTATGTAATATTGTTTTGGCCTTCTGTACACCACCCAGAGCCCTTCGAGGGTGGGTGGTTTAAAATCCAATAAACAAACAAACAAACAAACAAACAAACAGACAGACAGACAGACAGACAGACAGACAGACAGATAAATAAATAAATAAATGGTAAAAGGTCTGTAATCCATGCTCTATGAGGAGCAACTTAGGGGGCTGAGTATTTTAGTTTGGAGAACAGAAGGTTAAGGGGTGTCATGATAGCCTGCTTTAAATATTTGAAGGTTGGAGCAAGCTTGTTTTCTGCTGCTCCAGAGACCAGGATAAGGAGTAATGGATTCAAGGTGCAGGAAAAGACAGTCCACCTAAACCACACGTGTCAAACTCACGGCCCTCCAGATGTTCTTGAACTACAATCCCCAATCAGCCCTTACCAGTATAGCCAATGCTCATGTTGGGAGGGACTGATGGGAATTGTAGTTCATGAACATCTGGAGGCCTGTGAGTTTGACACCCCTGATCTAAACATTAGGAAAGACTTCCTGACAGTCAGGGCTGTTCGACAGTGGAGTGCACTACCTAGGAGTGTTGTGGAGTCTCCTTCTCTGGAGGTTTTTGAAGAGAGGCTGGATGGCCATCTGACAGGAGTGCTTTGATTGTGTGTTCCTGCATGGCAGGGGGTTGGACTGGATGGCCCTGGGGGTCTCTTCCAACTCTATGAGTCTATGGCCCCTTCTGCACACGCAAAATAATGCGTTTTCAAACCACTTTCACAACTGTTTGCAAGTGGATTTTGCCATTCCGCACAGCTTCAAAGAGCACTGAAAGCAGTTTGAAAGTGCATTATTCTGCATGTGCGGAAGGAGCCTATGATTCTGCCCACTCCTGCCACAGGTGGCATGAGAAGCCAGGCCTTTGGTACAAGACAGAGGCCTTTCAAATGTCCTTTCTTCTGATTTGTCTCCCAGAAAGCATGAGGAGAAGTGTGGTCTTTCTCTACCAAGTTGCAGAGACTGGCGGGCTGACGCTCGCCCCGGGGGCTGTGACCGTAACTAACCATCCTCCGTGTTTGGCAGTCGTAGCATTTGAAAATGAATCCTTCATTATGCATCTAAACAAATAGATTTCCGTCTCCCAATCGGAGAGTTCCGCCAGTGTCTCTCTCGCTCTCATGCCTCCGGGAAGGCGAGGATGTCAGGCCATTTAGAGACCCGTCGCTAATGATCGTGGAGGTGAGCCTGCCAAGCAGACGCCCGGCACCCACGGCTAGCTAATGAGACGGCGACGTGAGGGGCAGCCGTGTGAAAAGAGACAGGGCGGCATCGGCTCATCAGGGTGGCAGTCTCTTGACGGGCGAGGGAGCAAAACGAAGAGGGAGTTAATCAGGACGGGGCAAGAAGACAGGCTGAGTGGCGAGGACAGGAGATGAAAGCGGGCGGCACAATTGGATTTCTGATGCCCGGGTGACGGGCGCTTTGTCCGAGGCCCACTCCTTTCCCAAAGCTATTCTTCATCTCTGGCTTTAATGAGAACACATCATAATGAAGTGTTGCCATTCGGAAAAGACGTTCAGACAAGGGCCACCATTGGTTTCCAGCTGGGTGGCGCGTCTGGGCAGAGAGGTGGCTCAGGAATAGGATACCAGCAAGCCTATGGAAGCTGGATCCAGAAGTATGTGCAAGGAGCAGCCGTGGCGTAGTGGTTAAGAGCAGGTGCACTCTAATCTGGAGGAACCGGGTTTGATTCCCCGCTCTGCCTGAGCTGTGGAGGCTTATCTGGGGAATTCAGATTAGCCTGGGCACTCCCACACACGCCAGCTGGGTGACCTGGGGCTAGTCACAGCTTCTCTGAGCTTTCTCAGCCCCACCCACCTCACAGGGTGTTTGTTGTGAGGGGGGAAGGGCAAGGAGATTGTCAGCCCCTTTGAGTCTCCTGCAGGAGAGAAAGGGGGGATATAAATCCAAACTCCTCCTCCTCCCTCCCTCCTCCCTCCCTCCTCTTCTTCTTCTTCTTCTTCTTCTTCTTCTTCTTCTTCTTCTTCTTCTTCTTCTTCTTCTTCTTCTTCTTCTTCTTCTTCTTCTTCTTCTTCTTCTTCTTCTTCTTCTTCTTCTTCTTCTTCTTCTTCATTTGTAGCTCCCCTTACTCACGGAGATTCAAAACAGATTATAGAACAACGCTATGCAGCTGGACATTCCAGGGCAGGGGTCTGCAACCTGTGGCTCTCCAGATGTTCATGGACTACAATTCCCATCAGCCCCTGCCAGCATGGCCAATTGGGCTGATGGGAATTGTAGTCCATGAACATCTGGAGAGCCACAGGTTGCAGACCCCTGTTCTAGGGCATCACATGAACCATGCAGCAGGAATGAGAGTACGTAGCCGCACAACGACGAGAGCAACCCTGTAAGCAGGTGGTGTAAGACAGACAATGAACCAGGCAAATGAGCAATGCGACAGAACTTCGAATTCAGAACTGAATGCCGGCCCTAACACAGTAGGGCTGGGGGTGTAAAATTAAATGACAACATGAATGGCTTCCCAGGCCAGTGTAGTGCGAGCAATGTAGCACGTATGGCAGGTGGGATTGCAAACATGCAAGGCAAGGCGACATCCATCCCCTTATGCCTGCACCCTTCTGGAACATTCTGTCTGACGACAGATCAGTTCTATTACAAGAATGTCACCCTGGCCATTTCTATTTTGCACATTCTGGAGACGGTCCTGCACTTGTGTGGGATCTAATTGGTCTCAGACTGGCTGTGCTTGGATCAGCTGTTATCCTGGGGCACTTTCGCACGTGCAGAATAATGTACTTTCAATCCACTTTCACTCTTGTTTTCAAGTGGATTTTGCTATTTCGCACAGTAAAATCCAGCTGTAAAGTGCACTGGAAGTGGATTGAAAGTGCATCATTCTGCATGTGCAAAAGTGCCCCTGGTTGGCTGCTGGCCTCGTTTCTGACTCAACTGCCTGCCTGCCTGTCTGATCTCTGGTCGCATCTTGACTGCCAACCCTGACACGGTTGCAAGAATAGGCCCCTTGCTTTTGTTCACATATTATGGGGGGCACAGAATTCTGTGCAGCAGTCCAGCCTTTGCAACAGCCACCCAGGCCCCTAACAATCAGAGGCGGAGCGCTCACGGGGACATGTCGGGTCACATGTTCTCGGGCGCATGCCAGCTGGTCACGTGGGGGGCGGAGAATCACCCCCACACCTCTCCCCTCGGTCCTGCCCTACCAGGCTGTTCCTTCAGCCTGATCACTTAAAACAAACTTGCTTTAGGGTGTTGTGATTTTTCCGGGTTGTATGACCGTGTTCCAGTAGCATTTTCTCCTGACGTTTTGTCCTTGCTGGCTAAGGTAAGTGGGGCACGAGGGGTGGCGCAGGGGTGGTGGTGGGGGCGCCCAGAGCAGGTGTTTTCCTGGGCACCAATCCCCCCTTCCCTCTGCTAACAATTTAATGTATATGGTAAAACCATTGTAAGAAAAACATACATCCTAAAACCATTATAATAAAAAAATGCAAAAACATACATCATTACAAACGGCTTTAAAAAAGAGTTCAGAAAGAAGAAGAAGAAGAGGAGTTTGGATTTATATCCCCCCTTTCTCTCCTGCAGGAGACTCAAAGGGGCTTACAATCTCCTTGCCCTTCCCCCCTCCGCCCTGTGAGGTGGGTGGGGCTGAGAGAGCTCCGAGAAGCTGTGACTAGCCCAAGGTCACCCAGTTGGCGTGTGTGGGAGTGCACAGGCCAATCTGAATTCCCCAGATAAGCCTCCACAACTCAGGCGGCAGAGCAGAGAATCAAACCCGGTTCCTCCAGATTAGATACACGAGCTCTTAACCTCCGAAGCCACTGCTGCTCCTGAAACAGAAACAGTTAATATCCATGCAAAATAGTTAAGATTCATTCAAAACATTAACACACTGCTTCGGAAAGAGAGAGAGATCATGGAAGGGATGCCAAGCGAAACCAAAAAACGTCTTCACCTGCAACCCACGTTTGCCAACCATGTTTGCTCCTGAAACTCCACAAACCACCGACCACGGACAGACTTTGTCCCTTCCGCTGGCTTTTGCGAGTGGCTTACCCAGGCGAGGCTAATCACAAAGAGCCAGAAGTGTCTCGAGCGCTGATACCACCTGAAATATAAAGCCGAGAGGACCCAGATAAACGCAGGGCATTCTCTTTCTGTTCCGGTCTGCAGCGGAGCAGTGCCCATATATCAACCACAGGGCCGTCCGCCCATTCCCCTGCCTGTGTGTTATCTTTTCCAGCAAAACGATTTTCGTTCGGAGAAGGGACATTTCAAAGGGCTGCGGGGCCACTCCGAGTCGGGGTTCTGATAAAGAGCCTTGCGAAAAGTTTCCAGAGAAATTAATCCTGATGGGATTGACTTGGGCGACTTCAGAACCATCGACAAAGCGTGGCTGATAAATGGCATCGAGCGGAGCCGGACATCGGCTTTTGGGGCCTGCATTTGGGTTCGATGGGGGAAAAAAGCTGATATTTTCAACATCTTTATTAACATCTTTATTAAAACCATTGTAAGAAAAACATACATCCTAAAACCATTATAATAAAAAAAATACAAAAACATACATCATTACAAACAGTTCTGGTCGCCGCATCTCAAAAAGGATATTGAGGAGATAGAAAAAGTGCAGAGAAGGGCAACGAGGATGATTGAGGGACTGGAGCACCTTCCTTATGAGGAGAGGCTGCAGCGTTTGGGACTCTTTAGTTTAGAGAGGAGACAGCTGAGGGGGGATAGGATTGAAGTCTATAAAATTATGCATGGGGTAGAAAATGTGGACAGAGAGAAATTTTTCTCTCTTTCTCACAATACTAGAACCAGGGGGCATTCATTGAAAATGCTCGGGGGAAGAATTGAGACTAATAAAAGGAAACACTTCTTCACGCAACGTGTGATTGGTGTTTGGAATATGCTGCCACAGGAGGTGGTGATGGCCACTCACCTGGATAGCTTTAAAAGGGGCTTGGACAGATTGATGGAGGAGAAGTCCATCTATGGCTACCAATCTTGATCCTCTTTGATCTGAGATTGCAAATGCCTTAACAGATCAGGCGATCGGGGGCAACAGCCACAGAAGGCCATTGCTTTCACCTCCTGCAGGTGAGCTCCCAGAGGCACCTGGTGGGCCACTGCGAGTAGCAGAGAGCTGGACTAGATGGACTCTGGTCTGATCCAGCTGGCTTGTTCTTATGTTCTTATGTTCTTAACAGTGTGGACGGAGAAGTAAACAGACCATTAATAACACCTGTAGAGGATAGCCAGGTTGAGCGGGACTCTAGATGCCTTGGGAGGAGCAGCCAGGAGATGTTTGCAAAATGCGTTACCTCTTTGGAAGGTGGCAGAGTCCTGTCTCTTCAGGGAGGTCTGACCCAAGTGCTGCAGGCATTGAATAAACAATTCAACAGCTCATTCCCACCGGCTTAAAGCAAAGTTTATGCAATGTTTGGCTGTCACTTCTGCGGGCGCCCCAAGGGAAAATGCAACCACGAACAATTATCCAAACGATAAATAATTGACGGGTTTATGAGGTGACTTTCTAAAATGAACATGAGAAGTCTGTGATTTTGCCAGCAGCTGATGCCCAGTGGAGGGGAGGGGAATCCAATTTGATGTTCAACCCAACACTGAGTTCTTAGCTATCGGAATGGTGTGTTCCTGTGCCTGAACAAAGTACACTTTTCCCCGAGTACTGAGAAATAGCAGCATTGCAACTGCACATTGAGGACGAAAGGGGCTGACTTGAACGTTCCAACAGCCTCTGCGCTCTGCAGAGGCCAATCTACTGGTGGTCCCTGGCCCCTCTGTGATGTATCTGGCCTCCACCCGGATCTTGGCCCCTGCCCAGTGGAATTCTTGACCACCATTATGGCCTTGCAGGACCTTGAGCAGTTCCTCAGGGCCTGCAAGACTGAATTATTCTGCCGGGCCTTTGGGTAGGGGCAGCCGCTGAAGTGAGCGCCATCCCATGGCTATGGCTACCAATCTTGATCCTCCTTGATCTGAGATCGCAAATGCCTTAGCAGACCAGGTGCTCAGGAGCAGCAGCAGCAGAAGGCCATTGCTTTCACCTCCTGCAGGTGAGCTCCCAAAGGCACCTGGTGGGCCACTGTGAGTAGCAGAGAGCTGGACTAGATGGACTCTGGTCTGATCCAGCAGGCTAGTTCCTATCCTCTATACCTCAAGCTGTATTTCATTCTGTATTTCAGCCACCTCTTCGTTTATCTTGTCTGTACCATCTTGACCACCCCTCGCGATACGACATGTTATGCTACCCGCCATCTGATACCGTTGTTTATTTTGCATTGTTTTAATTTGTATTTATGGGTTTTATGTTATTGTTACTGGTTTTATCTGTAAGTTTTAATGCATTGTGTACACTGCCCAGAGCCCTTCGGGGGTGGGCGGTGTATTAAATTTAAATAATAAATAAATATGCGTGCCCTCAACAGAGCTGACCCCATTGCTTTCTAAAAAAGCCACCTGTGTCAGAGGTCTGCCTGCAAATGCTACGTTCGAAGAAGAAGAAGAAGAAGAAGAAGAAGAAGAAGAAGAAGAAGAAGAAGAAGAAGAAGAAGAAGAAGAAGAAGAAGAAGAAGAAGAAGAAGAAGAAGAAGAAGAAGAGGTGTTTGGTTCTATATCCCCTTTTCTCTCCTGCAGAAGACTCAAAGGGGCTGACAATCTCCTTGCCCTTCCCCCCTCACAACAAACACCCTGTGAGGTAGGTGGGGCTGAGAGAGCTCCGAAGAGCTGTGACTAGCCCAAGGTCACCCAGCTGGCGTGTGTGGGAGTGTACAGGCTAATCTGAAATCTCAGATAAGCCTCCACAGCTCAGGCGGCAGAGCTGGGAATCCAACCCGGTTCCTCCAGATTAGATACACGAGCTCTTAACCTCCTACGCCACTGCACTTCAAGCAAAAGGATGCACTTCAAACAAACTTGCTGTATTTATTTCTTTGGTCAGGGCATTTTGAAGCTCTTTTCCACAAAGTGACTAACAAGGACAGCTCAGGAACTATTAAGCGTACTGGGCAATGCAGCGTTCCCCGTGCTCATGAATGCCAGCAAATTGTGTACAGAGAGCCGGAGACCACCCCCTTCCGGTGGACGGGGAGAAGGCCAAATTCTCTTTCCCAGCTGTTTCTGCATCCAAGTCATTGCCAGCCCATTACCCTGATAAGCATATCAGGTATTCCACCCATGGGCTATTCGGCAGGCTTTCATAACGTCTGCGGTAGAACCCAATTGATATCCGTTCGCGTGTGCGCCCAGGAGAGGGGGGATTGATTACTTGTGGTTTCCATGGTAACAGGGTTGCAGGAGGCCGACAATTTCCTTGAGCCCTGAGTGAGAGGCCCACGCGGTGCCCTGCACTCAGAGCCGTCTCCCCATAAAAGTGGCACTAATTGAGCGTGAAATAGGATGCACCGAAATTATGCTGTGTGTGTGACACAGAATTAAATAGCTTCTGAGCTAACGGCATGGGGTGGGGAACTCCCTCCCAGGAATCTGCTTGCAGGCTGAACTTGACTGGAGTATCTTTTAGCCGGATGAAAGCTTGAGCCCATTAATAGGGGCAAGTACTTCTCAGTAACCTCCCAGCACGCTGTCGGTTAGGGGGGGTGCTTGAGTGGGAAAGGGTAGGCTTTATGTGGCCCAGGGGTCGCATGGTTACATCCTGGATTTCCTGGGAGTTTCTAGGTGTCATTCAATGAGCAGACCATTCATGATGGAGCAACTTCCCTAGAAGAAGGCGGAGGAGGTGTACAAGCTCCTTTCCCTTCCTCCCCCCACGACAGACACCTTGTGAGGCAGGTGGGGCAGAGAGAGTTATGAGAGAACTGTGGCTAGCCCAAGGTCACCCAGCAGGAATGTAGGAGTGTGGAAATGTAACCCCCATGCTCAGAATGGGTTGACCCAGAAAGGGGCGGAGACTCAAAGCAGCAGAAGGCTGCAGAGCTCATGTAGTTTGGAGGAGACGAGGCTACCAGACTCGGACCTTCACTTGTTAAGGTAACTGCAATGTTGTTGGGAACTAGTGGGAAGGTAGTTGTTTGTTTTTGCTATGTTGTAAATGTTGGAGTTTATTGTTTCAGGGCTTCTTTTTGTGGTTGTAATGGGTGAGAGTTCTCCTGGAAACCTTCATCATGTTGAATCCTGTTCCCCAAGCCCTTGGAGTCTTCAGGAGCCAACCCACTTGCAAAGAAGAATTGGACTTGGCAGTATCAGTAGACTGTAAATATAAGGACTTGAAAATGCAACCTGAACAGGACCTTGAAGTGTGATGTTAAATGTTGCTGTTTGATGTTATATGGTAAACCATTTTGTTTTTAAAATTTGTTGTTGCAAACTCATTCCAAGTTCTGTCCCACAGAACCCACAAGCTGAGGTTACAGAAACACATCTGATTCACCAGATAAGCTTCTGCCACTCAGGTGGAGGAGTGGGGAATCAAACCCAGTTCTCCAGATCAGAATTCACCTGCTCTTAACCACTCCGCTCTTTGGTCAGGGCATTTCAAAGAGTCTGAGCTCCCACTGTTGGTCACCCTGTGTGTCCTCCATAGCTTACTGGGCAGCCCACTGGTTTTCTAGGGCACAGATGGCCAGGATGCAACAGAGTGAACTGAGCGAGTGGACCTTACAGCCCTCTGCAACACACGAGGCTTACCGAGGGAATTCCTGAGCAGACAGCCTGGTTGGACCCCACGCCTTGAGCATAACGTGAAAGCAACACGGTTGTTCAAGCAGGACAGAACAGGCCCTCTCTGGAGAGCGACTGAGGAATGACAAGATGTCTGTTGTGAAGAGAGGAAGGGGGAAGGCGGGGCATCAATCCAAACTCTTCTCCTTTTTTCCTCCTGTACGTTAACAGCACAATTAACAAAGCATTTCCCACGGGGAGCGGTCAGAGTTTCGGACTCGGTTCTTGGAGAACCGTGTTTGAATCCTACGTCTGCTGTGAACGCTGGCTGGGTGACCTTGAGCTGGTCACACCTACCTGGCTGGGTTGTTTGGGGGATGAAATAGGGTGAAGGAGAACAACGTAAACCACTTGCCCCACTGGAGAGGAAGCTGGGATAGAAATGAAGTGGATAACTTAAATAAGTAAATGTGCACGCATGCACCGCTAAAGACGCTGCAAAAATGCATCACAGGCGAGATTGTCGGCATGACTGCATCAAGGTTCCTTTGTGTCTGTACAATATTGTCAAGTCATAGGCCACTTCCGCACACGCAAAATAATGTGTTTTCAAACCACTTTCACAACAGTTTGCAAGTGGATTTTGCTATTCCGCACAGCTTCAAAGAGCACTGAAAGCAGTTTGAAAGTGCATTATTCTGCATGTGCGGAATGAGCCATAGTGTTCCATTCCCCAAAGTGATCTAATATCAGGTGCCTTGCACTCATCCAGAACAGAATGCGAGACCCATAGACTAATGAGTAACAGTTCCCCACGTCAAGAGTCCCCTGCTCTTAACCACTATACCCAGCTGGTATTTAAAAAGAGACAGAGAAAGACATGAAGTGACAAACAGCTTTGACAAATGGCACTTTGGTCTGTACAGCAGTCAGGAAGGTGCCCCAAAATGCAGAACAGTAGGATTGGGTGCTGTGTGGTTTCTGGGTTGTCTGGCCGTGTTCTAGCAGCATTCTCTCCTGACATTTCGCCTTCATCTGTGGCTGGCATCTTCAGAGGATCTGATGTTGGGAAAGCAAGTGGAGAATATGTACCTGTTGGAGGATTCTTCTATTCAGATGCTCCCACCTATTGACCTTGCTATCTTCATAGTTTAATAGTATTGAAAGTTTAGGACTCTGACTCCTCTCGTGATGTCTAACTAATAAAGGACACTTGTGATGCTGGAAACAATTGGAGATCATTGAAGAGCTTGCAGACACCAACTCATCCTCGCTTGCTTCCAAGGAAGTCTGCTCTGCTTCTTGCTGCTTCTGAGTTCTCCTCGGGGTCCTCTTAACTGAGCTCTGTTTTTCCTGCAATCTATTTGAGAGACTTACCCCCTCTAGGTTCCCATGGATCTCTCCTAACACCTTGTGTGTTGTCTTAGATATCTGGGATGTTGCTGTCTCCAGCCTGGGCACCATTAAAATAGAGAAAAACTGGAAAAAGAGGGACACTAACTGTAGAACAAAAAATGCCATAATACTCTTGCTAGAGGGCTTCTTAAAGGGACAGGGTCTAACTAAGGTATACTGTACAAAAACAATTAAGCCCATTTTCTCTAAGGGTATAACTGAGGCTTAAATAAGGAAAATAGTGAGAGTGTCTCCAGGGGCATGACACATAGCGTTGTGTAGCGGTTAAGAACAGGTTCTAATCTGGAGAACTGGATTTGATTCCCCACTCCTTCAAATGTGTGGTGGACTCATCTGGAAGACCAGGTTCGATTCTCCACTCCTTCATGTGAAGCCTGCTGGGTGACCTTGGGCCAATCACAGTTCTCTACGAACTCTCTCAGCCCACCTGCCTCACAAGGAATCAGTTGTGGGAAGAGATTATAGAGATTCTATAAAGTCACTCTGCAAAATGGGTTTCCTTGTACTGCCGCGCTGGGGTTTGATTCAGCGCCACAGATGCCCGACCCAATCCCCCCTGGGATCATTCAACCCAGCCAGGCGCGTCGTCAGATCAGGCCTACATTCTCTGCGACCGTCTGGCAATCGCTTGAGCCAGAGGACACGCCCCCCTACCCTGTAGCGACATGGGAGATACTTGGGGCAGGGGGCATCTCCCCAGGCTCCAGCGACAGCGCCCGGTGATCTGAGAAAAAACAGAGTCAATTGAACAAAGAAGGAAGGATATAGCGCCTTCCAGCTGCACTACTTGTTGGCAGTGGCTGGAAGCCGTTTACCACCCCAAACCTCGCTCTAGAGGCCGAGGTGGGAAAATGGCTGCTTTGCGCCGCTAAGGAGCGAGAGCGGTAGCGGCTTTCTTGCAGCTGCTTCATACCATGCGAACAGCTCCCTGGGGACGACGTTTTTGCCGTCCTCAGGGCACTGTATTTGGCCCGTGCAGAAAGGGCCTGAGACTCCTTATGGTTGAGAAAAGAGGGATATAAATCCAAATTCTCCTCCTCCTCCTCCTCTTCCTCCTCCTCCTCCTCTTCTTCTTGAATGGATGGGATAAAGATGTAGAGACAGAGAGAGCTGCATTGGCGCTGTGAATCAGTGGGGGAGGTGCTGACAAACGGAAAGAGCTTAGGACCAGGGGGGAATGTGCACATTCTGATTCTGGAATTAATTTTGTGACTCCTCTCTGTCATAACCAGAATTATGGAGCAGTGAAACGGTGCCACGGAAACTGTGCTACTGAGAGGAACACATCTCGCCGTGACGCGCCTCCGAAGATGCCAGCCGGAGAAGCGGGGAAAAACGTTAGGAGCAAAAACTACCAGCAACGAAACTCCTTGCCAAATAAATCTCTGGGACAATAAAAGAGTGAAATGATTGTGGGGGAGAAAGAGAGAGAGTTGATTACGCTCATTTGGGACATGGCTGCTGGCTGGCAGAGATGTAGGTTACCTGACAGCTCCATGGAAACCACGGACCCAAGATTCCAGCAGGGATTGGGCGTCTAAAGTTATGCTATGTTCCTTCAGTCTCAGCCAGTTGAGTCCTGCCCACATTGGGGGTCCAGGTATACCTGAACAACCTTCCAGCGGTTTTCCCACTTAGGATGACCACAATTGGAAGATGCATTTTTGACTTCTCAATGCATAGATTGACTTCAATGCATAGATTGACTTCTCAATGCATAGATTGAGAAGTCAATCTATGGCTACCAATCTTGATCCTCCTTGATCTCAGATTGCAAATGCCTTAGCAGACCAGGTGCTCAGGAGCAGCAGCAGCAGCAGAAGGCCATTGCTTTTGCATCCTGCATGTGAGCTCCCAAAGGCACCTGGTGGGCCACTGCGAGTAGCAGAATGCTGGACTAGATGGACTCTGGTCTGATCCAGCAGGCTAGTTCTTATGTTCTTATGTTCATTTCAGAAACAGAAACGTTTTGTGGCTTCAGCTCACAATGGGAAAATAATAATAATAAGAGTTGGATTTATATCTCCTTTCTCTCCTGTAAGGAGACTCAAAGGGGCTTGCCCTTCCCCCCCTCACAACAAACACCCCGAGAGGCAGGTGGAGCTGAGAGAGCTCAGGAGAACTGTGACTAGCCCAAGGTCACCCAGCTGGCATGTGTGGGAGTGTACAGGCTAATCTGAATTTCCCAGTGTAAGTGGCAGAATGAGGAATCAAACCCGGTTCCTCCAGATTAGAGTACACCTGCTCCTAACCACTACGCCACTGCTTCTCCTGGGCAAACGCTGGGCAAAATATTTGTGCCTCTACTGCAAACAGGGCGAGGGACAACGGGATATACCGTAGATGTTCCAGCAAGGCAAAGTGATTAGAGTTTCGGGCTAGGATTTGGGAGATCCGGGTTCAAGTCCTGATGTCCACCGCAGAAGTTTGCTGTTGCAATTGCTCAGCTGAATCTACTTCACAGGATAGGCAGGGAGGAGGATGCGAGAAGCCACTGTGAGGTTGGGTGTATTTAAGAAGAAGAAGAGTTTGGATTTATATCCCCCCTTTCTCTCCTGCAGGAGACTCAAGGGGGCTGACAATCTCCTTGACCTTCCCCCCTCACAACAAACACCCTGTGAGGTGGGTGGGGCTGGGAGAGCTCCGAGAAGCTGTGACTAGCCCAAGGTCATCCAGCTGGCGTGTGTGGGAGTGTACAGGCTAGTCTGAATTCCCCAGATAAGCCTCCACAGCTCAGGCGGCAGAGCTGGGAATCAAACCCGGTTCCTCCAGATTAGATACATGAGCTCTTAACCTCCTACGCCACTGCTGCTCCTTTAAAAATCAAACACCCACTTCTTGGGCTTAAGTGAAAAAAAAAAGGAATTGTTTCTTGTTTCTGACATGATGTTCCAAAGTTGCCCACTCTGTATTGTCAAAAGCTGTCGTGGCCGGAATCACTAGTATGTTGTGGGTTTTCTGGGTCGTATGGCCATGTACCAGTAGCATTTTCTCCTGACATTTTGCCTGCATCTGAAGATGCCAGCCACTGATGCAGGTGAAACGTCAGGAGAAAAGGCTACTGGAACACGGCCATACAACCCAGAAAACCCACAACACATTAGTTGCCCACTCTGGTTTGGCAAGTTCCTGGACATTTTGGGGCGGAGCCTAGGGAGGGTGGGGCTTGGGGAGGGGAGGTCCCTCAGTGGTGTGTCATGATACAGAGTCCATCCTTCAAAGCAGCCATTTTTGCCCAGCAACTGACCTGCAGTCAAGGGTGTAACTAGGGTGGGGCAAGCCAGGTCTCGTGCCTTGGGCGCTGCTTGAGTGGTGGGGCTGACAGTCCAGAGCTCCTCCCCTTACTCTGAGTTCTATGGATCTCTAACACCTTATGTGTAACATCTTAGATGTCTGGGATATTGCTGTCTCCAGCCTTCCAGACACCTGAAAACAAAAACAAACTGGAAAAGAAGGACTGCTAATTAACAAAAAATGCCGTAGTACTCTTGCTAGAGGGGTTCTTAAAGGGACAGGGTCTAACTAAGGCTCCCTCCCACACAATACTGTACAAAAACAATTAAGCCCATTCTCTCTAAGGGTATAACTGAGGCTGAAATAAGGAAAATAGTGAGAGTGTCTCCCACCACACAGGTAACTTGGCAACTCTACTAACAAAAGAAAGCTGTTAAACCCCAACCTTTTAAAAAATAGCCACAGAATTGGGGGGGGGGAGAATTTGGCTGTAGGTTCAATTGCCCCTAACCTGTCCTTGCTTGAACTCCACATGGAGTTCGGGGTGAGCGAGCAATTCCAAGCTGCGTCTGGGTCCAGCTGCACCCCCACCTCCAAGCCCCGCATGGAGTTCAAGGGCAGCTCAGCACTCAACTGCGCCCCCCCCCTTACTGAACTCCACAACCAGTTTTAACTCCTGGAGATCTTCAGAGCCCATCTGGAGGTTAGGAATCCTATCAAGAACCCCGGGGACTTCATTTAAGAACATAAGAACAAGCCAGTTGGATCAGACAGGAGTCCATCTAGTCCAGCCCTCTGCTACTCGCAGTGGCCCACCAGGTGTCTTTGGGAGCTCACATGCAGGAGGTGAAAGCAATGGCCTTCTGCTACTGCTGCTGCTCCTGAGCACCTGGTCTGCTAAGGCATTTGCAATCCCAGATCAAGGAGGATGAAGATTGGTAGCCATAGATCGACTTCTCCGAGTTCCCATGGTGCATCAGGGCACGGCGCTTCAAACCCCCTGAAAATGGTGGCCAAGTTACCTGTGTGGCGGGAGAGAGTTTGTTCCCACCTGGCTGCCCATTCTGCTGGATGGAACTGGGCCTGGGCCACCTGGGCCCCCCAAATTTAATCACACCATCCCTCCAATATTGTGCCCCTAGCTCTCCAAGAGGGAGGCAGCAGGTGAGCAAGGCAGCGAATTTTCCCCTGGGAAACTAATTTATGTCATCTGGAGATCAGTTGTAACTTTGGGATATCTCCAGGCCCTCCCTGGGGGTTGGCAACTCTACTAACAAAAGAAAGCTGTTAAACCCCAACCTTTAAAAAACAGCCACAGAATTGGGGGGGGGGCAGAATTTGGCTGGGGGTTCAATTGCCCCTAACCCCTCACACTGGAGTGCCCCCCCAAAAGGAATGCTCTGAGAGCATACAGCCATGGTGGCGAACCTTTGGCACTCCAGATGTTATGGACTACAATTCCCATCAGCCCCTGCCAGCATGGCAGCCAATTGGCCATGCTGGCAGGGGCTGATGAGGTATGATCCAAGCATCTGGAGATGCCAGATCCTCCTACTAACCTAACAGGAGTCTGTCCTTCTGTCCCCACAGACCCACCAAAATTCTGGAAGGGGTAAAAAGGTGAGTTCTGACACTAGGTTTGGTGGGTGGGTTGGGAGGTGGGATCAGCTCCCATTCCTGCAACTTGAGAGGTCCAAGGCTTGTGCAAGTACACACAGCCCGTCCACGGTAATGTGTCCCGGAAAACCCCCAGTACAGGTGCAGGTGGAACAGAGGATTTCTCGAGAGTTTTGCCGCAAAGCTCAAAACTGGGAGTTTCCATCAGAATTCTTCCCAATCAAGGCTATTGCTGGATTGGTGCCTCTTATATTTTCTTTGCCTTAAAGTCTGAAATAAAACTGCGGGCCTGGAAAGAGCTGGGACTGACAGGAGTCAGGGCTGACAGGGCAGCTAGCTAACTCAATGCTTCCTTTGATGAGACAGCCTCGGGGAATTGCTACCATGTGTCTCCGTCACCTCTCGGAGATTAGTTAGATGGGAAAGAAAAGAGCCCCCATGCCTTGCTTCTGTTAAGCCATGTCGTTTGTGATCCTAAATTTATAGCAGACGTCTTGAAAATATATGTGACGACGATAGACTTGACATCCTGCAGGCAAGCTTAACTACATATTGTTTAAATATGGTGCAACTCATTAGAATCTTTCTTTCTTTTTTTGGAGCCACCTTGGTGTCGGCTCCCGATGTGTTCCCTCCATGCTTTCGGCAACCTGACTGAGTGGAGAGATTTTTGCTTGAGAAACGTTTGATGCAAGTTGCAGGGGTGGATAGATAAGGCCTTGGACACCCAATGAGCCTATGGGCTAGGAATAAGAACATAAGAAAGAGGGTGTAAAAAAAACGAACATGGATAAGGGGAACCAGTGGTTACTGTCTGCTTGGGATTTCAAAAGGCTTTTGACAAAGTTCCTCACCAGAGACTGTTGAAAACTCAGCAATGGAGAAGAGAGGAGACTAAGAGGGAAGTACCTATGGATTAAAACTGGATTTGAGACAGAAACAAAGGGTGGGTATAAATAAGGAAGGTCTCACAATGGAAGTGTGGGAGTGAATTGTCCCCAAAGGGATCAGTGTGGGACCAGTGCTCTTTAACCTATTCCATAATGACAGAGTAGGGGTGGGTAGTGTGATGGCCCAGAACATTTGGTACAGAATTATGTAGGGTGGTGAGAACCACAAAGGATTGCAAAAAACCAGGACATGATAAATTTAGGTGAAATTGAGTAGAAATGGCAAATGCAGTTCAATGTAGCAAAATGTAAGTGATACACATAGGGCAAAAATCCAAACTTCACATACACACTACAGGGGTCAGTGCTATCAGTCACAGGCCAGGAAAGGTTGAAGTCTTAGTTGATATGGTTCCAGCTGAGAATGTCAACAATGCATGGCAGCTGTGAAAAAGGCAAACCTATGCTAGGGATGGTGGGAAGGAGTTGATAATAAAACTACAGGTTGTCATGCTTGCCTTATATAAAGCAGTGGTGCGACCACACTTGGAGTCCTGTGTTCAATTCTGGCCACAACATCTCAAAAAGGATATCGAAGAGATAGAAATTAATTATCCCCAGCATAGAGTTTGCCTTCTTCACAGCTGCCATGCATTGAGTTGACATTCCCATGGAATGCCTGATGTAGGGAGGGCATCGTGAGGAGACCCGTTTGGTCTCAGTCTCTGACAATCCCAGATTTGGGCCCGTGGGGGCCTCAACAACCCAGTTCATGTGACACCTTGTTAAGATTGCCAGCTTCAAGACTGGGAAATTCCCGGAGATTTTCTGGGGCAGGGGGAATTCCTGTAGATTTGGGAGTGAGGTGGAGGTGGAGACTGCAGAGAGAGCAGGGTTTGGGGAGGAGGTACTGTATATTTGTATGTGGGAATTGTCTTGGTCAAGTCCGCGGCTGGGTTGCTCGTGACTAAGGGGACAGAGCACAAGATGTTCAGAGGTGGTTTGCATCTGCGTGGGCTGAGAGAGTCCTGAGAGAACTGTGACTGGCCCAAGGCCACCCAGCAGGATTCATAGGGAGGAGTAGGTAAACAAACCCAGTTCATCAGATAAGAGTCTGCTGCTCTTAAGCACTATACTACACTGGCTCTATCTATCTATCTATCTATCTATCTATCTATCTATCTATCTATCTATCTATCTATCTATCTATCTATCTATCTATCTATCTATCTATCTATCTATCTATCTATCTATCTATCTATCTATCTATCTATCTATCTATCTATCTATCTATCTATCTATCTATCTATCTATCTATCTATCTATCTATCTATCATGGCTTTGGGGTGTTGTGTGGTATCTGGGTTGTATGCCTGTGTTCCAGTAGCATTTTCTCCTGACGTTTCGCCTGCATCTGTGGCTGGCATCTTCAGAGGATACAGATATATATACTCCACTTGCTTTCCCAACATCAGATCCTCTGAAGATGCCAGCCACAGATGCAGGCGAAACGTCAGGAGAGAATGCTGCTGCGAGGCCACGGCAGACAACCGGAAACCACACAGCACCCCAGTGATTCCGGCCGTGAAAGCCTTCGACAATATATCAGGAGAAAATGCTACTGGAACACAGCCATACGGCCCAGAAACCACACCACATCCCAGTGATTCCAGCCGTGAAAGCCTTCGACAATACCATGGTTTTCTCAGCTTTAAAAAAATCAACTTCGTGGAATATTGCTATGCTAATATAACTTGCTTGAACAATCTACTGCCACCAGGGTCTCTGTATTCCCAGTTCCAGGCAAAATAAAGGGTATTCAGTCCTTTAGGGTGGACTGCCCATTTGACGAAGGCAGCTGCCTTGAAACATTAAATTATAGATCGCATTAGGGGAACAAAATGTGGCGGGCTTACCAGCGCCAAGTCTGCTTGAGGGCCGCATTACTAAGGCCTGCTGTGACCCTCAGGAAGCGTTGGCGGTGGCTCCGAGAGAGAACACGCAAGGCCGCCACTTTGCTTCACTGCCTCCTGCCGGTGGCATGGACTTGCGACTGTGGAGCTGCCACCTACCAGCCAGGAGGTGATCAGAGAGGAGGAGGGAGGCGAGGCCCGGCGTTGGCGGCCTGGGAGGCCAGGGCTGCTAGTGTAACCCCATGCCCAGAATGGAGTTGAAGGCCCGAAAGTAGGGTGGAGACCGGGCAGCAGAGGGGGGGCTGAAAAGGCTCTTTTGCAGAAGAACAAGGCTACCAGACTCGGACCTTGATTTCTATAAAGCCCTTAACACCTTGTTAAGGAAACCAATTTCAATGTGTTAAGAGGAACTACTGGGAAGGTAGTTGTTGTTTTAACATTATTTGTAAATGTTGGAGTTTAGTATTGTTTCCAGGGTTTTCTTGTGGATTGTAATGGGTGAGAGTTCTCCTGGAGACCTTTCATCATGTGCAACCTGTTCATCAGAAAGCCTTAGGTCTTCAGGAGCAATAACACAAAAGAAGATTTGGACTTGGCAATATCAGTAGACGCTGTAAATAGAAGGACTTGATACAACCTGAACAGGACCTTTGAATTATGCGTTAAATGTTAGGTATTTTAAAAGTTTTAATTGTAAAAGAAAGCCATTTTAATTGTTTAAAATTGTTGTTACAACTCATTCAAAACAGAACCCACAAGCTGAGGTTACACTAAGCATGAGTCACCGCCTTGGAGTCACCTGGGGAGGCAGCCGCCCAGCATGGGCGATTCGACAGCAATCAGCAGGTAAAAAATCATTGTTTGTTCATGGGGGCGGAGAGGGGCCGGCTGGCTATCCATGGCAGGGGCACCAAACTCATGTTTTGCCCGGGGCTCAGGTTTGCCTAGGTACGCCCCTGGTCTTTTCGTTAAGGAGACGTCGTGCCTTTCTTCTTATATCCTGCGAACAAAAAGGTCTAGAGACTTTAACAAAAATGAAAGCAGGTAATTCAGGGGATTTGAAGCACACATTGTTATAACATATTGAAAACCCCTCCAGGTCTCTATAAATCAGCTTGACTGGATGGTGCTTTCCACCACGATTTCATTTTTACAATTAGAGAAACAAAAAAAAAACCCTCTTCTCCAAGAGGAGAGTGGAGGTAAAGCCAGCTGTGTATTTTGGGACAGGGGAAACAACTGCGGGGCAGGTGGGACCAGGGAAACGATTGACTCCCCACCCACGGCAGCAGCCATCCACGCTTTGCCTCCATCTTTCCTAAAACGTTTTAGCAACTCAGGTTTGGAAAAGAAAAACAGGAAATGCCTGGAGTTGCACAAATGCACTGTGATGATATGGGAAACAGAAGGTCCACTTCCCATTGAAGCAAAGAGCCGAGCTGGAAATGGCCTTTGTGATACCTCTTTGTGAGGGCCAGATTTTGGAATTAATGAAGAGCCATCCTTTGGTGCCCCCGCTCCCCCCCCCCCCGCACTCCTCTGCACAGGTGCGCCCCCTGGGGTAGGCATGGTGGTTCTCAATCTCCCGTTTGACGTGCTGGCAGAGATCCGTGCAGCTGAATTCACCTGCCAGCATTAATCCACTGGCCAGCCAGACATTGTGTTGGCTACAGGTGATGCATCGTGAAGGGCTGCCAACACAGCCTTGGAAAGCTCCTGGAGATTAAGGGGGTGGAGTCTGGGGAAGGGGGGGACTTCGAGAAGGTATAACACAGTGGTGGCGAACCTTTGGCACTCCAGATGTTATGGACTACAATTCCCATCAGCCCCAATTGGCCATGCTGTGAGGCTGATGGGGTGTAGTTATAACTTATCTGGAGTCTCAAGAGTCCTCTTTCTTTAGTCCACCTTCCAAAGGAGCCATTTTCTCTAGGGAATCTGATCTCTGTTACTTGGATATGAGTGGCAAGTCGAGATGTCTCCAGGCCCCTCCTGGAAATTGGCAAGCCTCCATGTAAGGAGCAGCAGTGGCATAGGAGGTTGAGCTCGTGTATCTAATCTGGAGGAACCGGGTTTGATTCCCAGCTCTGCCGCCTGAGCTGTGGAGGCTTATCTGGGGAATTCAGATTAGCCTGGGCACTCCCACACACGCCAGCTGGGTGACCTTGGGCTAGTCACAGCTTCTCGGAGCTCTCTCAGCCCCACCTACCTCACAGGGTGTTTGTTGTGAGGGGGGAAGGGCAAGGAGATTGTAAGCCCCTTTGAGTCTCCTGCAGGAGAGAAAGGGGGATATAAATCCAAACTCCTCCTCCTCCTCCTCCTCCTTCTCCTCCTCCTCCTCTTCTTCTTCTTCTTCTTCTTCTTCTTCTTCTTCTTCTTCTTCTTCTTCTTCTTCTTCTTCTTCTTCTTCTTCTTCTTCTTTTTCAGTAACATAAGAATCTTTTTGATCAGATCTGACGTCCACTCTGTTTCCTACCATAACTAGCCAGAAGCCGCTGAGATAGTTCACCAGGAAAGGGAGGATAATTGCACCTGGTATTCAGAGGCACACAGTACTGCTCCTGGCCAGGGAGGCTTCATCTTGCAACCACAACCAAGGGAGCTATCCTACACAAATGGGTCCAGTGGCCCAGACACAGAAGCTGACTTTCAAAGGAAAAATGCACTTGTTGGGCCAGGCCAGAGGCCCACTTAGTGTAACCCCCATGCTCAGAATGGGTTGACCCAGAAAGGGGTGGAGACTCAAAGCAGCAAGAGGCTGCAGCAGACCTCATGTAGTTGGAGGAGACAAGGCTACCAGACTCGGACCTTGGTTGTATTAGCCCTTAACACCTTGTTAAGGTAACTGCAATATTGTTGGGAACTACTGGGAAGGTAGTTGTTTGTTTTTGCTATGTTGTAAATATTGGAGTTTATTGTTTCAGGGTTTCTTTTTGTGGTTGTAATGGGTGAGAGTTCTCCTGGAAACCTTCATCATGTTGCATCCTGTTCACCAAGCCCTTGGAGTCTTCAGGAGCCAACCCACTTGCAAAGAAGAATTGGACTTGGCAGTATCAGTAGACTGTAAATATAAGGACTTGAAAATGCAAACCTGAACAGGACCTTGAAGTGTGATGTTAAATGTTGATGTTTGATGTTTGATGTTAAGAAAGTAAACCATTTTGTTTATAAAATTTGTTGTTGCAAACTCATTCCAAGTCCTGCCCCACAGAACCCACAAGCTGAGGTTACATTAGCACAAAAGGCCAGCCACAGGCAAGGATGCACACTTCTGGATGAATTATTGTTTCAAAAAAACGACAACCTCAGAAGAGGATGGAGCTGAAACGCAGGCCCAAGTGTGGCATCACGGGAACTGCTCCTGAGGCGTTCCTCCCATCTGTTGGCTCTCTCTATTTTGTGCCTTTTGGATGGGGATGATAACAGGTTAAGGAAGAGCCCTCCAGCTGATCAGCAGGGGAAATAGGAATTTTTTTCCTCGATATCTCATCCAGATAAAAATAATCTCGGAAAGGCGTTTCCCCCGTCATCCATCTCTGAGGAGAGACGCCAGGCTTGGTGGGATCCCTTCAAGGCAAAGAGTATCTTTCACAGCATTTGATATATTACAGATTTTATGATAGCGAAAACCTAAAGTCAAGGTTATGCTCAGTCCAGCCCCAGCTCTTTGACGATGCCAAAACCGCCTTTTTTAAAAATCTGGAAACAAGCAGTGAAAGTGATGTGCCGTCTGTCCATGAGCCCAGGGCAAAATAATCCTCTGAAGATGCCAGCCACAGACGCAGGCGAAATGTCAGGAGAGAATCCTACTGGAACACGGCCATATAGCCCGGAAACCACACAGATCCTCTGAAGATGGCAGCCACAGATGCAGGCGAAACGTCAGGAGAGAATGCTGCTAGAACACGGCCATATAGCCCGGAAACCACACAGATCCTCTGAAGGTGCCAGCCACAGATGCAGGTGAAACGTCAGGAGAGAATGCTGCTAGAACACGGCCATACAGCCCGGAAGATCCACGACACCCTAGTGATTCTGGCCGAGAAAGCCTTCGACAACACAATGACACTAAAACAGTCCCGGTGCATTCCTGCATGCAGCTTTGTCAGGGAATCTGAAAGATAATGTAAAATGCACGTGGATAGACTAGTATTAAAACAACCAAAGTGCAAGATTTTAAAGTGCATGAGAAAAAAAAAAGTGAGCATTTATAAATAAAAATGTTATATAAACTGAGAAATCCCAGGAACAAAAATATCATCGAGTTGTAAGCTTTGAACTGAACTAGCAAAGCACTTGAGAGCTTTGTCCAAAAAAGAACATAGTTAAGATTGTATGTCCCAGGCATAAAGAATCCACAATAATAAATATAATATAAATATTATATATATATAATTATATAGCCAGAGGTGGGATCCAGCAGGTTCTCACAGGTTCCCGAGAGCAGGTTACTAATTATTTGTGTGTGCCGAGAGGGGGTTGCTAATTGGTGATTTTGCCACGTGATTTTTGCCTTCGTTATGCCCCTCCTCTCAGCAGTAGCGCGCAGAACTTGAAGCAGTCTAGCAGGAGGTGCACCGGCGTGCCTGGCAGCCTGCGCCTGCGTGCATTCGTTTCCACCCAAGGACCCGGCTTGCAGCAGCCTTTCGTCACTGCCGCAGCCCCGCCCAGGAATGCCCCGCCCCCGGAATGCCCAGCCACGCCCCGGCGTGCCGCTAGCCCATTGGCTTCATACAGTTTGAATCCCACCACCGTGGGAACCTGTTACTAAAATTTTTGGATCCCACCACTGTATATAGTTCTAAATATGTTTCTCTCTAGTACTTTTCCTAACAGCTGCTGAACTTACAGAGAAGTAAAGCAAAATGCAACAGATTTCAGATCTGTGTTAACCGTACAAGACTCGGATCTTCATTTAACTCATGAGGGACCAAAATGCTCTGTTTCAGAATCCACTCAGCCTCTCGCTAGTATCTGAATAGCCTCAAAGGTCAAGCCCAAGGGTTGGTGATTCTGCTCTGTAAAGTAATTAACGAGTGACTGACCCGCTGTTGAAGGTGGAGTTATTTTATGTTCTGCATTACAAGTTCTTTAGATCCCTCTGCATTTTCCCTGACAAGGATGCTTAATAGCACGCATTGCCCAATGCAGTTAACAGCAACTTCTAGTTTAAGGGAAACTGTGGCCAAAAAAGGAAAGAAAAATTAGACAAAGGATGTGACCAAAGGGACCGGAGTGCAGCGCTGAAAGCCAATTGTCCTTGTGAAGAATGCAGGCGACAAGAAAATGCAGGGCTGGAGGGAAATGAACTTTGGACTCCCCTAAGTGAACGCTACCCCTGCAACTGAGCGCACGGTAAATATTCTGGCCTTCATTGAAAGAGACCCGATAATAGACACATTTAGCGAATCCAAATGAAAGGCAGGGACTTGAAAAGGCCGGCAGCAAATAGACCAGGAACTGGAGGACGGCAGAGAAGCGAGGAAGGAAACAAAAGGCAAAGAATGAGCAGATGAAAGGGGAGAGGAAGAAACGGAGCAAAGTGTCAAAATCCGCCAGAAAGGAGAGGGAAGCCGGTGCTCTCTCTTTCTCCCTTGAAAGCCCGTCTCGTAATAATGAACGATAGGACTATTATTCCTGCAAACATCAGAGCTGCAAGTGATGGGGGCAGGCGCTCCAGATTACGCAGCCGTCTCCTGTGACAGACAAGATATTTTCTACTTGACCCTTGGCCTTTCCCTCACTATTACTCCGGGGATGATGAGGGGTAGAAAGGTGGCCATCGCCTGTTGTAGGGGTCCCCTGTCTTTCTGACCCCACGTTTCTGGGGCATTTCCTACCATTTGGCTTCTTTGCACGAGTCTGATCGTGGTCACCGGGCTGCAGTCTGACCAAAGTCAACTAGAAGAAGAAAAATGGGTTTTTATAACCTGCGTTTCTCAACCGTAAGCAGCCTCAAAGCAGCTGACCAACTCCTTTTCCTCCTTCTCCTCACAACAGACACCTTGTTTGTTTTCCTGAATCTCTTTTCCTGCACCTTGAATCAGAGGTGGGATCCAGCAGGTTCTCACAGGTTCCCGAGAGTAGGTTACTACTTATTTGTGTGTGCCGAGAGGGGGTTACTAATGGGTGATTTTGCCATGTGATTTTTGCCTTAGTTACGCCCCTCCTCTCCGCAGTAGCGCACAGAACTTGGAGCAGTCTAGCATAAGGTGACCAGACGTCCCGCTTTTGGCGGGACAGTCCCGCCTTACACCAATCTGTCCCGCGTCCTGCGGGGTTTTGTACCTGTCCCGATTTTGCCTTCTGGGGTGCTCCCGGTTCCCGGAATCACAGGGCGGGAATCCAGGGAGCACCCCAAAAGGCAGTCCCGGTTTTAAAAGGTGACAATCTGGTCACCTTAGTCTAGCAGGAGGTGTACCGGTGTGCATGGCAGCCTGCGCCTGCGTGCATTCATTTCCTGCCCAAGGACCGGCACAGCGGCTGCGTCCTTGCCACAGCCCCGCCCAGGAATGCTCCACCCCGGATTGCCCGGCCACACCCCCATTGTGTCCCTCCCAGCCCCATTGGCGCTACGCCACAGTTTGAATCTCACCACCATGGGAACCTGTTACTAAAATTTTTGGATCCCACCACTGCCTTGAATCCATTACTACGTGTCCTAGTCTCTGAGGCAGCAGAAAACAAGCAACAAAAGAAGTTCTCTAGATAAAAGTCTGCTGCTCGTGTGGAGGCGTGGGGAAGCACACCTGGCTCTCCAGATTAGAGTCCACCACTCTGAACCACTCCACCATGCTGATATAGTGTGTTAACGTTGGTTTAAATCTCCGCTTAGCCATCAAATGCACTGGGCGGCTGAGTGGGTTGCTCCCTCTCTCAGCCAGCCTACATCACAGGGCTGTTCTTAGGAAAAAACGGGAGGAAAATGTGCGTGGGAATGAATGGGTTTGCCGCAAAATCACCCCCCCTACACACACACACCAAAGCCACACACACGCCTCCCCCGGTGAAAATCTCTGTGTGCCCATCGTGGGGGTTGCGAGGCAGGGCGAGGGCACTCATGGGCTGGCGGGCTGGCCCTACAAGCCACCGACCCTCCGGAGCTGGAACCTGTGCCAGCATGCCGACTTGGCCCCTCCCAGCCTGCTCAGCGGTAGACCTGGGTGCTCCTCCATGAGATCAGCAGATGGTTTGATCTCTCTCTCCCCCCCCCACACACACCTGCATCAAGGGAATATGGAGCCCTTGGGGGGAGGGGGCAGAAAACTCAGATGTTGCCCTAGGCTCCATTTCCCTAGATACGCCTCTGCTTGTATTGGACACTGAAAAAACAGGGGACCTGAACAGAGGACTGTAAAACTAGCCCAACCCTTCCCCAGGTGAAGCTGGAATCAGGTCAGTCTTCTGAAACATCCCATCTTCTCTCTCTCTCTCTCTCTCCCCCTCCCCTCCCACCCCCCATCTGCCAGTTACACAACCAAAGTCATGTTGGGAACACAGAGGGACGTTGTGTTAAGGTTAATAGCTCATCAGTGGCAAACTAATTTCGTGTTTAAAAAATCAGAACCCTTCAATATTTATGAGATACTTAAATGGAACTTTAAAAGCAGGACGGAAAGCCCAGGAGGAAAGGACAGAGCCACGGTTGCCATGGCCAGGAGAGCAAAGAGAGCCCAGGGCAGAGCGGGTGCGCAGATCACAGGGCCAGTTTGGGGACACAGGCTCAGCGGCAGAACATCTGCCTGGCATGCCAAAGGTCCCAGCTTCAATCCTCAGCACCTCCCATTTTAAAAAGGACCAGGCAGTGGTGTGTGTGTGTGTGTGCGTGCGTGCGTGCAGTGATGGGATCCAAAAATTTTAGTAACAGGTTCCCATGGTGGTGGGATTCAAACTATGGTGTAGTGCCAATAGGGCTGGGTGGGGCATTCCGGGGGCGGGGCATTCCTGGGCGGGGCTGTGGCAAGGACGCAGCCGCTGCGCCGGTCCTCGGGCGGGAAACGAATGCACGCAGGCGCAGGCTGCCACGCACGCCGGTGCACCTCCAGCTAGACTGCTTCAAGTTCTGCGCGCTACTGCTGTGAGGAGGGGCGTAACTAAGGCCAAAATCAGGTGGCAAAATCACCCATTAGTCACCCCTCTCGGCACACGCAAACAATGAGTAACCTACTCTCGGGAACCTGTGAGAACCTGCTGGATCCCACCTCTGTGTGTGTGCGTGTGAAAGACCCCAGCCTGAGACCCAAGGGAGAACTGTGTTCAATCACTTTCCCACATGAATGACAGACTCTAATCTGGAGAACTGGGTTTGATTCCCCACTCGTCCACATGAAGCCTGCTGGGTAACCTCGGCCCAGTCACAGTTCTCTCAGAACTCTCCCAGCTCCACCTGCCTCACAAGGTGTCTGTTGTGGAGAGAGGGGCTTGAAAGCCGCTTTGAAACTCTGTCTAGGAGAGAGAGGCAGGGTGTAAATCCAAACTCTTCTTTTTTTAGATAAAATGAAAAGGAAGAAGTGACCTCAGGGGGGCCCAACCCATTCAGGATAGGCAAGAGGAAATACTTCTTCATTTAATGAATAGCTAATTGAATGCTTAATTCAGTCCGCCACCAATCATTGGGTCATGGTGAAAGCATGGGTGGACTGAAAAGCAGTGTTATTGGTGGATACTAGTCATGATGGGGAGTAAAGGGAACCTTAATATTCATAGGCAGCCAACCTGTGACCCCAAGGACTGGGGTGCGAGATCAGAGTTTCTGTGGCCTGTTTGTCGGCTGCGGACGGCACCTGGTTGGCCATTGTGAGAAACAGGATGTGGGACAAGATGGACCTCTGGTCTGATCTGGCACGGGTGCTCAGTCCCTGGCGTGGCCCCTGTTTGCAATACAGATGTGATTCGTTTGGCTCTGATTACTGCATGTCAAAAAGGATGTAGAAGAAATGGGAAAAGGTGCATGGCATCTCAATTTTTATCTCAACTCAACGCCTGGCAGCTGTGAAAAAGGCAAACTCTATGCTGGGGATAATTAGGAAAGGAGTTGATAATAAAACTGCAAGGATTGTCATGCCCTTATATAAAGCCGTGGAACGACCGCACTTGGAGTCCTGTGTCCAGTTCTGGTCACCGCATCTCAAAAAGGATATCGAAGAGATAGAAAAAGTGCAGAGAAGGGCAACAAGGATGATTGAGGGATGGGAGCACCTTCCCTATGAGGAGAGGCTGCAGCGTTTGGGACTCTTTCGTTTGGAGAGGAGACGGCTGAGGGGGGATATGATTGAAGTCTATAAAATTATGCAGGGGGTAGAAAATGTGGACAGAGAGAAAAATTTCTCACAAAAATTTCTCACAATACTAGAACCAGGGGGCATCCATTGAAAATGCTGGGGGGAAGAATTAGGACTAATCAAAGGAAACACTACTTCACGCAACGTGTGATTGGTGTTTGGAATATGCTGCCACAGGAGGTGGTGATGGCCACTAACCTGGATAGCTTTAAAAGGGGCTTGGACAGATTTATGGAGGAGAAATCGATTTATGGCTACCAATCTTGATCCTCTTTGATTTGAGATTGCAAATGCCTTAGCAGACCAGGTGATTGGGAGAACAGCCGCAGAAGGCCATTGCTTTCACATTCTGCATGTGAGCTCCCAAAGGCACCTGGTGGGCCACTGCGAGTAGCAGAGAGCTGGACTAGATGGACTCTGGTCTGATCCAGCAGGCTCCTTCTTATGTTCTTATGTTCTTAAAAGGTGCTGAATAGGGCAGCTCTCGGGGTTGGCGTAATTGCCCCGGCAGACATCGTGTGGTTTTTTTTTTCATTTAGAAAAAAATTCAATCAAGTGATGGAAGGGTGGAGGGTTACAAAATTAGGAATGGTGTGGAGTCAGAGGACAAATGCCCCCCATAATACCCGCAAACCAGGAGCGCCCTGTGCAACTCATCGGCAGTAGACTCAAGGCTGACCAAAGGAAAAATGATGGCTCTCTGGAAGTATTGGAAATGCTGTCACTTAGTGGAAGGCAGGGAGCTGATCCTGTTGAAAGCAGAGGAGAGGACCCCACGATGAAGTAGAAGCTTTATGACATCAGTGGTCGAATCCCCACTACCGTCTTAGCCAGGTTTCAGAACACAAACTAACCAGGTTTGAGGGACGACCTCCCCATTGCTTGCGTGGCAGATTCCGTTTCTGGCGCTCGTTCTCCCCGTTCATCCGCGTTCCGGCAGGACCTGGTTGCAAGTGGCAGAGACCCCATTATCATGGTTCAGAGCTGATCTGAGGGGAGGGATGAGGGTTGAAACCCTGACTCGTTTCCCACCCTGGAGTGTGAAGCGGAATTCGGGCAACCAATCAGCGCTGCGATGTGCACACAGCCTTTCCTTGGTTTTATTTCCGCTTTTGCGATCGGCCAGCAGAAGGGGATGCAAACATTAAACAGTCAAACGCGTAACTTTGAATTGTTAATGGTTTACACAAGTAACGTGTACAATGTACGTTTCCGCAGTGGGAAAAGGTCCCACCCCATCAAGGCACGCCAACCAATCAGGGGAGACTGGCGAAGCGAGCTAGCCTGGTAATGGGGATTGCTAAGAGTTCTGCAACCGGGTGTGTCTGCTGTGTGCTCGCTGCAGTGGGGAGGGAGAAACTCCAATGAAGAGGACGCGGTTTCACAACGAACAGGTTTGGATCTGCGTGCAAATTTCAAGTGGGGATTCGACCAGTGTGTCCCTGCTCAACCGCTGGAAACAACGGTGTGGTTGCATCATTAGTAACCTCGTTAGGATTGGCTCCAGATTTTTTTTAAAAAAACAGCAACACATTCCAAACTTCCCCGACTTGCGGAATGGTGCAGCGGACAGGTATCGTCAAACGTCTTTGCTCTAATGAAGTCATCTGAAGGTGTGGCACGAAGTAAGAGCTTCAGACAGCCACTTTTGTTACGAAAGGCTGCTTCACGAATTGCCGTCCAACCTCTGTTATCAGGGGCATCAACACTGTATCCTTGCTTGATTAGTGTTTTCAAATGTTTGACATCCCCTCCTCTTTCTGCAACTCCAACAGCTGGAAAGGATTCACCGTAATGGGTTTAAATTACATCCGGAAAGCAACTGGTTGGGTATTAGAACATTTTTCTGAATAGTAAGAGTAGTTCAGCAGTGAAATTGGGTGCCGAGGGAGGTGGTGAGATCCCCTTACGGGCAGCCTTCAAGTAGTGGTTCGATGGAGACTTGTCAGGGATGCTTTAGGCTGAACCCAACTAAGCAAGGGGTTGGACTAGATCAGGGGTAGGGAACCTGCGGCTCTCCAGATGTTCAGGAACTACAATTCCCATCAGTCCCTACCAGCATGGCCAATTGGCCATGCTGGAAGGGGCTGATGGGAATTGTAGTCCATAACATCTGGAGTGCCAAAGGTTCGCCACCATGGCTCTATAAGGACTAGAGGCAGTTATTTATTTATTTGGGTAATATTTAGCCCACTTTTCTCCATTCACTGTGGACTCAAAGCTGCTTACAATATTAGAAAACAATAAGGACAAATCACGAAAGGCTACACATCTACATGTCATCAACAGACTAGCCCAGAGGAGAGAGGAGCCAAACCGGTCGCAAATGCTCTGCTCCCGTGGGCAGATCTGTGGGACTCACTGCACAAGATGTGGGGATAGTCCCTGGCTAAGATGTTGTTGCTGTTCTTTAAAAAAGAATAAACATGTTTACAGAGGATGGATCGATCGTTGGCTGTCATGCACATAAGTCAAATGGCTATTCCTGTATTTACTAACAGCAGCAAGAATTACTGTTGCGTCCAGTTGGAAAATGGAGAGATTTCCCGATCAAGAAAATCGGGAAGGCAACATGAGAGAGCACCTCATTAGATCTAAATTGACTCACTTTGTTGTAAACAGACAACCAGAACACGAATTTAAAGAGAAAATGGAACTTTGCTTTTCAGTATGATATAACGGAAAGAATTATTCAAGCACGTCTGTGGTCAACTATTATTATTATGTTGATACAAAAACAGTTATACACAGCAAACAAGATCAATATGCTGGATTTTGTGTTACATCACACGTCAGACGCTTCCCAAGCATCTAGGACTGTGTGATGTATCGACGAATAATGCGTGCAGAGCTGAGTACGGTGGCCTTTTGCAGCTGACATATGGTGATTTTGTCAGCGCCGATTGTTTTTAAGTGCCGTCCAAGGTCTTTAGGCACTGCATTATTATTATTATTATTATTATTATTATTATTATTATTATTATTATTATTATTATTATTACTACTACTACTACTACTACTACTACTACTACTACTACTACTACTACTACTACTACTACTATTACTATTATTTATTAGGCTTGATAAACCGCCCAACCCCCGAAGGACTCTGGGTGGTGTACAATGAGACATAAAACAGATACAATATAAGGTCTCGTAAATACAATATAGCGATAAAACATTAAAATTCATTAAAATACATTATAGCAGCAATTCCAAAAATTACAGGCATTGGAGATCGGACCAAGTACCAACGCTGGAGGAATGGCGTGCGAAAGTACAGACTCTATATATAACGGATAGACTCGCCTTCCAGGTTAAGAAAATACCATCAGAAAAATATGAAGAAATCTGGCTTCCTTGGACAATGTATCAATCTAGAATGTATGATATCACAATAACTCCTGTAAAATTTTGAAGTTAAAAGCTTAGTATGCTAAGCAAATTACCACTGTTTCTGTTATATATATAGTACAAAATGTAAATAATAAATTGAAATAGGTAAGAAGGGTTAGATTATATTATTGGAAACGGAGAAATTAGTCGTTCAGAAAGACGAAATATCTTATAGATAAGAGGGGAAGTCAAGGGTGTAGGGTGGTAAGTGGGGAGGGTAGGAGTGGGAGGGAATGAGCACTAGAAACAAAGGAGCAATATTGAGTTACATTAAAGCAATTGGTAGTTCTTTTTTATTATACACTGTACAACTCTGATGTAAGATTGTAGATGAAAGTGATATATTATTGTATTTATATGGGAAACTCTAATAAAGATTTACAAAAAAAAGAAGTTCAAAAATTACAGATAAAAATACATGCACAGATGCATGCACATGATGTTACAGTCTACATATTTAAGACTAATGCATACTTTAAAAACATACATTCTTATATATAAGCACTCCCCGGATAATGGGCCCAAGACGGTGTTATCCTGTTTTCTACTTTCATGGACTAGGGACCAGTAGGCTGCTTTCTACTAAAGCAAAATCTTGCTGGTTTTGATGTGCCACAAAAAGCATAAGCATAAGCATAAGCATTTTATTGTCATTGTGCACGCACAACGAAATTTACAGCAGCATTCCTCGATGCACACAATTCCAGACTCATACATCATCATCCTCCACCCATCCCTACACAGCCCCAAATACATCAATATGAAGCAGCGGAGTTTAACATAGCCACAGCTCTAGAGTAGAAGCTGTCTCTAAGCCTCTTTGTCCTAGTTCTGAGGGCCCTGTATCGTCTGCCAGATGGTAACAGTTTAAAAAGAGAGTGTGCTGGATGAGACGGGTCCCTCAGAATATTTTGGGCTTTATTTAGGCTTCGGGCATTATAGATTTCTTCCAAGGAGAGGAGAGGGCAGCCGATAATCCTTTGTGCAGTGGTGATCACCCTTTGGAGCGCCTTCCTATTCGCCACTGTGCAACTTCTGCCTCTTTTGACGTATAACTGTGCAAACTTCTGCCTCTTTTGACGTATAACTCATGGCTGTCATCTCTCTCCCCTCAGACTTCAGGGTCTCTCATAATTGCAAAATTTAGTGCAAATTTCAGAGCAGAGGGAAGGCTGGTAATGGCAGAATTGTCAGCAGATTTCCCCCAAAGCAACATTTTGATGTGAATTTGGAACACTCAGGTGAAACGTCTATAAAGATGTCAAGGGAAGTTAAAAGTTTCATTACGTTTAGTGCAAATTCTCATGGGCTGAGGGTTTTTTTTGCGCATTTCTCGTTGCAACGGAGCAAAGTCTCCTCTGTGGAGAAATGACTTGTGCGAGCGTTTGAATTCCCATTTTCGAGAGATTTGCATTAATTTGTCAGCCTAAACAATAAACCCGGTTGTTGCCGCTATTTAAAACCAACATTCTGTGTCAAGGCATAAATCTGAAATGACGTTTCTAGTTAAAAAGCACTGGACAGTTTCTTTTGGATGGGAGCGGTGGGTATTTCCATTGTCTGTGCCAGGAAAATGAGTTTGGAATTTCCCCTTGGAAAGAAACATCCTCTCAAACAAATTGCTTCTGAAAGTGGTGCGCCGACTTTCCACCTGTTCTGTTGGCTGGATTCTAACCTGATTGCCCCGGTTCTCACACTACGTGTCTGCGCAAACGCACACAGCGGTCTGTTCCGCACAGCCTAGATAAGACATCCTGGGAACGCTAAAAAAGGCATCTTGGGAAGACACCCTGCATAGCTTCTTTCAAGATGACTCCTCAAAAAATTTTTAAAATAGGAAAACTACATGTTGCTGGAATTGGCAGGACACGCTGAGTACAAGTATATAGCAGCAGTGGCGTAGGAGGTTAAGAGCTCATGTATCTAATCTGGAGGAACTGGGTTTGATTCCCAGCTCTGCCGCCTGAGCTGTGGAGGCTTATCTGGGGAATTCAGATTAGCCTGTACACTCCCACACAAGCCAGCTGGGTGACCTTGGGCTAGTCACAGCTTCTCGGAGCTCTCTCAGCCCCACCCACCTCACAGGGTGTTTGTTGTGAGGGGGAAAGGGCAAGGAGATTGTCAGCCCCTTTGAGTCTCCTACAGGAGAGAAAGGGGGGATATAAATCCAAACTCCTCCTCCTCCTCCTCTTCTTCTTCTTCTTCTTCTTCTTCTTCTTCTTCTTCTTCTTCTTCTTCTTCTTCTTCTTCTTCTTCTTCTTCTTCTTCTTCTTCTTCTTCTTCTTCTTCTTCTTCTTCTTCTTCTTCTTCTTCTTCTTCTTCTTCTTCTTCTTCGCCACCACAGGTGTAGCTCCTTTGAACAGGTTGCCTTTAGAGGCAAAAACTGCCCATTACCAGCCTGTTTTTAGGAAAGCCCACAAGACTGTCCTCTTCCGGAAGGCTTCTTTGTGATTCTGCTGCTCTTTGTATTGTCCGTGGATTCAGCTTATTGTTGGGATTGTGATGTGGATGATGGTTTTCTTTTTTATTGTTATTTTATTGTTGTTGTTCTGTATGTGTTGGAGCAGAAGAAGAAGAAGAAGAAGAAGAAGAAGAAGAAGAAGAGGAGGAGGAGGAGGAGGAGGAGGAGTTTGGATTTATATCCCCCCTTTCTCTCCTGTAGGAGACTCAAAGGAGCTGACAATCTCCTTGCCCTTTCCCCATCACAACAAACACCCTGTGAGGTGGGTGGGGCTGAGAGAGCTCTGAGAAGCTGTGACTAGCCCAAGGTCACCCAGCTGGCGTGTGTGGGAGTGCACAGGCTAGTCTGAATTCCCCAGATAAGCCTCCACAGCTCAAGCAGCAGAGCTGGGAATCGAACCCAGTTCCTCCAGATTAGATACACGAGCTCTTAACCTCCAACGCCACTGATGCTCAGACTGGCAGCCGCTCCCCAGAATCCCAGGTGGAGGTCTTTCACATCACCTACTGCAGTGGTGGCGAACCTATGGCACGGGTGCCAGAGGTGGCACTCAGAGCTCTCTCTATGGGCACGCGCAGAGTGCCCCTCACACACATCTAGGCTGGCCTGGGCTGCTGGGCTCGATTATTAGCATTAAACCTAGTTTTGGGGACGCAGTGCAGGTAACCCTGTTAAGCGCTGTTAAACCCCACTGATTTTCATGCGAAGAACTAAAGCGCGATCCTTTCCCTGGGAGTAAGCTCAGTTGCTGGCAATGGGGCTTGCTTCTGAGTAAACCCTCCTAGGGTCGTGATTCACCCGTTGGAAGAGTTGTGCTGTTGCTTCAAAGTAAAGCCACCGACTACCACCCAGCTTACTCCCGAGTAATGCACACCTCAGAGCCAACTATTTTTTTCTAAACTAAAACCTCAGTATTCGGGTTAAATTGCCGTGTTGACACTCTGCGATAAGTAAGCAGGTTTTGGGTTGCAGTTTGGGCACTCGGTCTCGAAAAGGTTCGCCATCACTGACCTACTGCCTTTTCACTGGAGATGCCGTGGGTTGAACCTACGACCTCGACCTTTTGCCTGCCAAACGGATACTCCCCCACTGATCTTCAGCCTCCACCCCTCCTGCAGGTGCTACCTGAAAGCCTCTAGGTGTCCAACTCGCAGCCCTCCAGATGTTATGGACTACAGTTCCCATCATCCCCTGCCAGCATGCTGGCAGGGAATGATGGGAACTATGAATCCTGTTTATCTGGAAGGCTGCAGTGAACCTCGTCGATCCAGTCGCTGGGCAGAATTGTGCAGAATTTGGCCCTAATTTAACCTTAATTATCCATTCTTGTTTACAGCAGTCGGAGCCGATGGATGCTTTTGTTGTGTGTTGCTGGCTTGAAGAAAGGGTCGCCTTCTCGTTGCTGAGTTCACACACTGGATTGTGAACCCCCCCGGCCCCCCAAGCCTGCTTTGGCACATACACGGTAATTTTTTTGGACTTGGTCAGGAGTCCCAGAATTCTAAAGGAGCTAATTATAGCGAGGCCGGTGAAATGTATTTATCTGCCAAACAAATTAACTCAAGGTAATTGGAGGGTCACGCAGCTACCGCAAGTTCCAGCCCAGGAACTTCTCCACATGTACGGGAGTCTCTTTCGCTCCCCCTCCCGTTGCTAATTAGACTAGTTCTAACTAATTTACACATTTCAGGTTCACGTGGTTAAAATAATTTTCAGGCCAATTATATCAGGGAAGGTTCAGTCTATTAATTTTTTAAGTAAATTATCCCCTGCTAATTTAGATATTCTGGGCGAGAGCCGCTCTGAGGTTGCAGAAGGGGAGCAGCAAGGTCTCTGCGGTTGCTGACTGCAGGGGGAGACATTTTTTGGAGATTTGGGCGTGGAGTCTGAGGAGGGCAGCATTCGGAGAGGGAAAGGACTCGGTGGAATATAATGTTGTGCCTCCTGCTCTCCGAAGGAGGCATTTTCTGCAGAGGAGCTGATATTTATCTTCGGGAGATCTGCCGTAATTCCAGATCTTCCAGTTCAGTCTGGAGAAGAAGGCTTGAGAGGGGAGGGGGGATGTTTCAGAGGTGGGATACAGCAGGTTCTCGCAGGTTCCCGAGAGTAGGTTACTAATTATTTGTGTGTGCCAAGAGGGGGTCACTAATGGGTGATTTTGCCACGTGATTTTTGCCTTAGTGACGCCCCTCCTCTCAGCAGTAGCGCGCAGAACTTGAAGCAGTCTAGCAGGAGGTGCACCGGCGTGCGTGGCAGCCTGCGCCAGCGTGCGTTCGTTTCCCGCTCAAGGACCAGCGCAGCGGCTGCGTCCTTGCCACGGCCCTGCCCAGGAATGCCCCGCCCACGGAATGCCTGGCCATGCCCGCGTCGTGCCCTGCCCAGACCCATTGGTGCTACGCCACAGTTTGAATCCCACCACCATGGGAACCTGTTACTAAAATTTTTGGATCTCACCACTGGCATGTTTGCTTTCTTTAAGCATTTGAAGGGCTGTCACTTAGAAGAGGGCTGAGAACTGCTCCTGTTGGTAGCAGAGGACAAGTCTGGCAATAATGGGTTTAAATTACTGGCGGAAAGGGGCCGTCTGGCTATTAGGAAAAACTTTTTTACAGTAAGAGCTGTGCAACAGTGGAATCAGCTACCTAGGGCAGTGGTGGTGAACCTTTGGCACTCCAGATGTTAAGGACTACAATTCCCATCAGCCCCTGCCAGCATGGGCAATTGGCCATGCTGGCAGGGGCTGATGGGAACTGTAGTCCTTAACATCTGCAGTGCCAAAGGTTCGCCACCACGGACCTAGGGAGATGGTGAGCTCCCTCTCACTATAAGCAGCAGTGGGACAGACCCTTATTTGGGATGCTCTAGTCTAGGCTGATCCTGCATTAGGCAAGGGGTTGGTCTAACTGGCGTAGTGGCGTAGGAGGTTAAGAGCTCATGTATCTAATCTGGAGGAACCGGGTTTGAGTCCCAGCTCTGCCGCCTGAGCTGTGGAGGCTTCTCTGGGGAATGCAGATTAGCCTGTACACTCCCACACACGCCAGCTGGGTGACCTGGGGCTAGTCACAGCTTCTCGGAGCTCTCTCAGCCCCACCTACCTCACAGGGTGTTTGTTGTGAGGGGGGAAGGGCAAGGAGATTGTAAGCCCCTTTGAGTCTCCTGCAGGAGAGAAAGAGGGGATATAAATCCAAACTCCTCCTCCTCCTCCTCCTCCTCCTCCTCCTCTTCGTCGTCGTCGTCTTCTTCTTCTTCTTCTTCTTCTTCTTCTTCTTCTTCTTCTTCTTCTTCTTCTTCTTCTTCTTCTTCTTCTTCTTCTTCTTCTTCTCCTTCTCCTTCTCCTTCTCCTCCTCCTCCTCCTCCTCCTCCTCCTCCTCCTCCTCCTCCTCCTCTACGGCCCCTTCCAACTCTATGATTCTATGAATTCTTGCAAGTGTGTTAGCCTTGGATGTAGAGTGGACTGGTTGACTAACTTATGGTGCAGCCACCGCAAATTACTAATATGAGGTTTCTTGAGGAAGCAGTACATTCTTCAAGACTGGCGTCCAAAAACTCTGTTCCAATGACTCATTGCTGGAATCTCACAATGTCAACGCTGTGGAATTCTACCAGCTCTTCCTTTTGAGGAAGGCTTCTTAATTTGTACGTGTCGCCGTCTCGTGTTCTATAGACCCGTCCCTGCCTCGGGCCGTGATGCTTTTACGTCCCGGTATGTCCACCTGAGAACAATTTCTCAGTTGTGCAGATGGGATTCATGAGGCGATAAATCAAAACGGGGGCCATTAATGTAACAAATTTGTTCTTATCAAAGCAGGCTGTAAATCATCAGCCCATTGAGCTGCTTGTATGTGGAGAGGTTATGAAAATGGGATGGGCCCTACAGGAAACGGCTGAGGGCAGGAGAGGAAGGAGAGCCAGAGATGATACAATGGGCTCTCCAGAGAAGGGGTCTGCCACCTGCGGCTCTCCAGATGTTCATGGACTACAATTCCCCCAATTGGCCATGGTGGCAGGGACTGATGAGAATTGTAGTCCATGAACATCTGGAGAGCCGCAGGTGGCAGACCCCTGCGAGGATTCCAAAGAGAATCTGGTGGCCTCAAAGAATCCGTTTAGGCAGTGGTGGGATCCATAAATTTTAGTAACAGGTTCCCATGGTGGTGGGATTCAAACTGTGGCATAGAGCCAATGGGGATGGGTGGGGCATGACAGGGGCGTGGCCGGGCATTCCAGGGGTGGGGCATTCCTGGGCAGGGCTGTGGCAAGGATGCAGCCGCTGTGCCGGTCCTTGAGCGGGAAACGAATGCACGCAGGCGCAGGCCGCCACGGACGCCGGTGCACCTCCTGCTAGACTGCTTCAAGTTCTGCATGCTACTGCTGAGAGGAGGGGCATAACTAAGGCAAAAATCACGTGGCAAAATCACCCATTAGTAACCCCCTCTCGGCACACACAAATAATTAGTAACCTACTCTCGGGAACCTGTGAGAACCTGCTGGGTCCCACCTCTGCGTTTAGGGAATAGAAACCAGGCTGACCAAAGAGCAAGAATAACACCACACAGCAGGCCCTCCTCCTTAGGAGACCTTGAAATGGAAACACCCAGCCCAGGTGTTGTGTATGTGGTCTCTCACAAAGAATTGTGTACCCTAAGTAGGGCTTCCAGCTTTGTGCTGGAAGATACCTGTAGATTTTGAGGGTGGAGCCTAGGATGGGTGGGGTTTGAGGTGGGTCAGCTGTGGATAAAGCCATGGAGTCCATCTCTTCCAAAACAGCCATTTTCTCCAGGTGAACTCACCTTGATCATCTGGAGATCAATTGGATAGTGGGAGATTTCCAGGTGTGACCTCGTGGTTTTCAGCTACTCCCTGGCCACTGGTGGTGGAGGGTGATGGGTCTTACTGTAAACTGAGGCTTTGGCCTAGTGGCCTTTGGCACATTGATGTCATTTCTAGAAGCAACATCGTCACGTTGCTGATTATGTGGGTGACACTGATATTGTTAATGTGGGTTAACCAATAAATTAAAAGAAGCTCAAGAAAGCTCAAGCCGATACAGAATAAAATCGAATTGATTTTTATTCAGCCAACCATGGGCAATAGAGTATCAGAGGAGCCTACTCAAAATGGCAGAGTGTTCTTACTTTTATAGCATTATAGCAGGTTACATCAAAATGGCAGAAAAGAATACACCCCAAAATGCCCACATCATCAATCAATCATACAGAAAGGTGGAGATTTTCCCTTTCCCCAAAACATTTGGGGTTGTCTAAGACCCTTATTGGAAGATGTCGGCACCTGATCCTTTGACGCAAGACGAACTAGGGCCTGTTTCTTTCTTATCTCTATTGTCTTTTGTTGCCCTTCTTCCTAGACAAAGAGCCTAAACATTTTCATGTTTCTCATGAAAGGTATGCCCCCTAAAATTCAAGGTATCTGTCTGGGAGCAGTAAGACCTTAAAACAGTTGAGTTTGCACATTCTGTATAACTCTGAACAAGGGGCATTCTGTTGGGCTATCAAGCTTGCCTAGTAACAAGAAAAAAATAGATTCTCAAGCCTGCATCTTTACTTTGGTCGGCTACATTATGGTTGCCAACTCCCCTTTACAGAAAGAAAGTAATGGGGGGCAAGAAGAAAACCTTTGCTTTTAACCCTCTTATGCCTTCTGCGCCTACAATATTTGGGAAAAACTCTGCTGTAGAAGCTGGTTTTACCATAGAGGTTTTCCCACACACCAGAGCATCTCCCATGTTCAATTCAGTAAGCCTTTATTGGCATATACACAATAGTATAAAAATACAGTTCCAGTTAAAAAGTGAATAGTAAAAAACTTAGCGTTTGTCATACATTCAGTTTACAAACTTCTGACAAAAACTTTGCCACTATGAGGCAACAATGAAAATCCTGACAATTTAAAAGCATAACTACTTTATCTGATTCAGTATAATCAATCATAGGGTCTATAGCTTGGGATAGCAGGCTGGATCGGAGTTCTTGGTATAATACGCAGTTCAGGAGAATGTGTGGGATGGAATCCAGCTATCCTATGCTACAGGGACAGAACCTCTTATCGCTTGGAAGACCTTTAAGTCTTCCTCTATGTAGCGGAGATGGCATGATGTTAAATCTAGCCAGCATATAGGCTCTCCTGTGTATGGGATTTGTGAGCGCTGTAATATAATAGGCTGGGTATCCCTGCGTGAAAGGAATTGACATATTTGTTGGTGAACAAGATTTATTTGCCAAGCTCTGCAGCTGTTGGCATCTCTCATGTTGTCAGCAATACAACATCATCACTTCCGAAAGTGAGACCAACACACCAGGCCTCAGTTTATGGTAAGACCCCCGCTGGCCAGCTGCCCCATTTTGAACATAACCTTTTAGAATGCGTGAATACTCCATCGCCTCCTCTGGTCTACTGAAAAACCGTGCTTCTAATAAAAACTTCTAAATATCCTCTCTTGCCTCTTCTCCTAGCTTGGTGCTTTTCCTTCCCATAATCCCCGCTGAGCTCCAAGGAATGGAGTCGCTTCCCTCCCACAAACAATAGCGCAGACCTAACTTGGAAAGGAAGCAGGACATTCAAACTCTGGGAGGTCGAACTCAGCCCATCGGGGAGGGCCAAAGAGCACAGATGTAGCAATATTATTGAACGCCTTGGGATACATTTGATCTCCTTGGCCAGAAACAAGGAGAGAGGGACATGTCCGCTAGTTGCTTCTAATTCTTGGGGCCAGAGAAAACGGACCGTAATTCAATTAGTGAAGCCTTCTCATGACATCAGTTTTGAGGCTGCAGGGACCTTTGCGGGATGCGCAGAGGATGACTTTAAAAAGGATAGAAGAGGATTAAGGTTTCTTTTATACACAAATGAACTTGCAGAATCCGAGGGAAGGTTTGGAAGCCACCTGCAATTTTGGACTCACCCTGTGCTGAGATGGTTGGGATTCGGGGTGTTTCTTAGAGTCTGTTGTTCTTCCTGTTCAGTATAGTTCTCATGTTTAGCTCCAGGAGAGACTCATCTTCTAATGTTATTGTCGGTGGTGTAGGGTCCTGGTCGGGGCCACAGCTCAAGGAATTCAGAGCCTTCTTGTGGTCTGAGATCTTCTGCAGTGGCCTCCTCTTGACCTCCGCCACTCACAGAAGCTCTGTTGGTCCCATCCGGATTAAATTACTGGAAGGCGCTTCACGTGGGTCTCCCTATGAAATAGGTCTGGAAACATCAGTCAATCAAAAAAAATACAGCTGCAGGGATACAGGGGTCATATCTCAGGTTGCCAAGTTCTAGGTGATGACTAGAACCAGGGGGCATACATTGAAAATGCTGGGGGGAAGAATTAGGACTAATAAAAGGAAACACTTCTTCACGCAACATGTGATTGGTGTTTGGAATATGCTGCCACAGGAGGTGGTGATGGCCACTCACCTGGATAGCTTTAAAAGGGGCTTGGACAGATTTATGGAGGAGAAGTCAATCTCTGGCTACCAATCATGATCCTCCTTGATCTGAGATTGCAAATGCCTTAGCAGACCAGGTGATCGGGAGCAACAGCCGCAGAAGGCCATTGCTTTCACCTCCTGCATGTGAGCTCCCAAAGGCACCTGGTGCGAGTAGCAGAGTGCTGGACTAGATGGACTCTGGTCTGATCCAGCTATCTTGTTCTTATGTTCTTAGGAATTTTCTTGCTACTTTCAACTCATCTTCAGGTAACAGATGACAATTTACCTGGAGAAAACAGCCACTTCGGAAGGTGGGCTCTACAGCATTATAACCCATGAAAATCTCTCCCTTTCTGCGCTGGTTGCCCATCTGTTTACGGGAAGGGTTGCCAACTCTGGGTTGGAAAATAACTGGAGATTTTGTGGGGGGAGCTTGAAGAAGGCGGGGCTTTGGGGAGGGAAGGCCCTCAGCAGTGTTCTGTGCCACAGAATCCACCCTAGTTCAAACTAGCCACTTTCTCCGGGGAACGGATCTTGGTCATTTGGAGATCAATTGCAATTGCTGGAGATCTCCAGGCTAAGGTGACCAGATTTGTCACCTTTGTAAATTGGGACCCGGGCGGGCGGCTGCCGCCCTGTGACAGGGCGGGAAATGGGAGCGCCCCAGAAGGCAGTACGGCAGCCTTCCCAAAATCAGGACGTTTCAAAAAACCCGCGGGACGTGGGACAAATTGTTTTAAGGCGGGACTGTCCCGCCAAAAGCGGGATGTCTGGTCACCATACTCCAGGAGCCTCCTTGAGGTTGGCAGCCCTGTGCCTGGGCATAATTTAGCCTGCTGGCTCTTCCCTTTAAGACCTCAAATGGCTTGGGGGCAAACATACCTGAAGGACCGCCCTGCTCTCTGCTCCCTTACCTGCAGGAATCATGTGGCCAGCAACAGCAGACAGAGCTTCTCAGCAGAGGTGCCTTCATATTGGCAGGCCTCTCCTTTGACATTAGAATGGCCAGATTTGAATGGGAGTTTCCCAGATTTGCAAAAACATTTACCCAAGTTTTGCGTGGCCCCACGGTGTAGACTTTTCCATCCACGTGGGGAATCGAGAGAACTGGAGATATGATTTTTTGCTTTTCTCTACATAGAAGGACGAGGGCAGTTAACAAAAAATGTGCTACAACGCATACAGAACAACAACAATAAAATAACAATAAAAAAGAAAACCATCATCCACATCACAATCCCAACAATAAGCTGAACCCACGGACAATACAAAGAGCAGCAGAATCATGAAGAAGCCTTCCGGAAGAGGACAGTCTCGTGGGCTTTTCTAAAAACAGGCTGGTAATGGGCAGTTTTTGCCTCTATAGGCAACCTGTTCAAAGGAGCTAGACCAGTGGTGGCGGAGAAGAAGAAGGAGGAGGAGGAGGAGGAGGAGGAGGAGGAGGAGGAGTTTGGATTTATATCCCCCCTTTCTCTCCTGCAGGAGACTCAAAGGGGCTTGCAATCTCCTTCCCTTCCCCCCTCACAACAAACACCCTGTCAGGTGGGTGGGGCTGAGAGAGCTCCGAGAAGCTGTGACTAGCCCAGGGTCACCCAGCTGGCGTGTGTGGGGGTGCACAGGCTAATCTGAATTCCCCAGAGAAGCCTCCACAGCTCAGGCGGCAGAGCTGGGAATCAAACCCGGTTCCTCCAGATTAGATAGAGCTCTTAACCTCCTACGCCACTGCTGCTCATGCATGTATCTGGCAGAAGAAGAAGAGTTTGGATTTATACCCCCCCCCCTTTCTCTCCTGCAGGAGACTCAAAGGGGCTGACAATCTCCTTGCCCTTCCCCCCTCACAACAAACACCCTGTGAGGTAGGTGGGGCTGAGAGAGCTCCGAGAAGCTGTGACTAGCCCAAGGTCACCCAGGTGGTGTGTGGGGGAGTGCACAGGCTAATCTGAATTCCCCAGATAAGCCTCCGCAGTTCAGGTGGCAGAGCGGGAATCAAACCCGGTTCCTCCAGATTAGATACACGAGCTCTTAACCTCCTATGCCACTGCTGCTGCTCCAATTGGCCATGCTGGCAGGGGTTGATGGGAATTGTAGTCCATAACATCTGGAGCACCAAAGGTTCGCCACCGCTGATTGCAAACACCTCACTCTGCAAAACAGGCTATATTTTTTATAAGGAACTGCAGAGCAAAGCAGCTGCTAAGTAGCCTTGTTCTAGGTGGGACATCCTTGTTCCAGGTGGTCCATGAAGGCTTAAAAGAGCAAAACCATCATCTGCAATTGAGTCCACAAGAAGAACCAGGAAATACAGTTGCTCCCAGACAGATGCACTATAATGAAAACAGTGAGTGGTTACGGGAAGTTCCCAGTTACTTCTGACTTACAGCATCTGGTCACAGGGTTTTCAAGGCAAGAGACAAACAGCGGTGGTTTGCCTCCAGGTAGCCGCCCTGGCCTTCCTTGGTGGTCTCCCATCTGTACTAACCAGGGGCAGCCCTGCTCAGATTCGAAAGGCTGATGAGATCGGCTAGCCTGGGCCACCGAGGTCAGGTCAAGTGAAAACAATTAACCCCAGTTAAAAGACGAGCTGTGATGTTCTGAATTAAGGTTTGTCGGAGGGAGCCCCCAGAAGAGCACATTGCAGGAGGCTAAAGGTCTTGCTACCTTTCCCAGGGGGAGGAAGAGGGGAAGCGAGGGCAAACTGCGAGGTCTCCCCATCTGGGAAGCAGCCTTCCCCACCCGCCCCCCGGACGATTCATGGCCAGTGGTCGTATTGACAGCTTCTCATTAAGGGCACTGGCCTTCCAGTGAGGCCCTACAGAACACCAAACATGCTCATGTTTGGGAGCTGGGAGCTGATATTTCAATGACCAACTTGACTGTTTGTTGACATAGAATCGTAGAATCCTAGAGTTGGAAGAAGAAGGAGAGTTTGGATTTATATCTTCCCTTTCTCTCCTGCAGGAGACTCAAAGGGGCTGACAATCTCCTTGCCATTCCCCCCTCACCAGAGGCGTTTCTCCCATTGGGCAAAGTGGGCAGTTGCCCAGGGCACCCCCTTGTGGGGGGTGCCAAAAATGCAGGTGGGATTTTTTTGAATTTTCAGTGTTTTTTCTGTTTTTGGCCTGCAGGGGGTGCAGTTTTTAGGCTAGCAGCACCAGAATTTCAGGGATTTTTCAGGAGACTATCCTAATGATATCACCCAGGTTTGGCGAGGTTTGGTTTAGGGAGTCCAAAGTTATGGACTCCCATAGGGAGTGTCCCCATCCCCCATTGTTTCCAAAGGGGACCTAATAGGAGATGGGGGCTACACCTTTGAGGGTCCATGACTTTGGACCCCTTGAACCAAACTTCACCAAACCTGGGTGATATCATCAGTAGGGGCTCATGAAGATACTCTGAAATTTTGGTGCTGCTATCTTAATAATTGCACCCCTGTCAGCAGGCACACCCTAAAAATGTCCCCAGATTCTCCTTTTAAATCCACCCCCTTCCTGCCAATTCTTGTTTTCTTGTTTTATTTTATTCTTTCAATGCCTAATAAAGGTTGTTGTTGTTGTTGGGGGGGGGCATCAAACCCAGGTTTTGCCCAGGGCTCCACTTTGTCTAGGTACGCCACTGCCCCTCACAACAAACACCCTGTGAGGTAGGTGGGTCAGAGAGAGCTCTGAGAAGCTGTGACTAGCCCAAGGTCACCCAGCTGGCGTGTGTGGTAGTGCACAGGCTAATCTGAATTCCCCAGATAAGCCTCCATAGCTCAGGCGGCAGAGCTGGGAATCCAACCCTGTTCCTCCAGATTAGATACACGAGCTCTTCACCTCCTACGCCACTGCTGCTCCAAACTCTTGGAGACCCCAAGGGCCATTGAGTCCAACCCCCAGCCATGCAGGAAGACACCATCAAAGCACTCTTGAAATATCCTTGGCTTTTTGGCAGGTTGCTTCGCTGTGGACCTTCCCGACCAAACAGCACAGTACGGCTCTCTTTTCGTGCACGCCTGTTCTCAGATAGCCTGAAGGAGAGTCTACCACCACCCTCGGCTCGCTCGCTTGCTACTCAGCATGCAATTGCTGAACTAGAGAAATCTGCCTCAAATCATATAAAACAGCTGCAAATATACACCACGCATCCATAAAATCCTACCCTCCAGGGTTTGTTGAGAAGAGGAAAAAGAAGAGTTTGGATTTATAGCCCCACCTTTCTCTCCTGCAGGGAGACCCAAGGTGGCTTAGAAGCTCTTATCCCTTCCTCTCCCCACAACAGACACCTGGTGATGTAAGTTGGGCTGAAAGAGTCCTGAGAGAACTGTGACAGGGCCCAAGGTCACCCAGCAGGAATGTAGGAGTGCAGAAACACATCTGGTTCACCAAATAAGCCTCTGCCACTCAGGTGGAGGAGTAGGGAATCAAACCTGGTTCTCCAGATTAGAATCCACCTGCTTTCCGGCCTCCCTCCGTGGCCCACCCAGGGCAAACCCATCCTCCCTCCAGGCATGGTGAAAGTAAGATGGAGAAGTCTTGAGAAGAAGGTGGAAGGAAGGAAGTCCCTAAGACCGTGGTGGCGAACCTTTGGCACTCCAGATGTTATGGACTACAGTTCCCATCAGCCCCTGCCAGCATGGCCAATTGGGTGAACCATTTGGTGAACTCTGAAGGTCCCGCAGGGCCCTGGTCTCCTTAGGGAGCCTGTTCCACCAGGTAGGGGCCAGGGCAGTAAAAGCCCTGGCCCTTGTTGATGCCAGCCGGATCTTTTTTTTTTTTTTTTTGGGCCAGAAAAGAGTTTCCAGCAACCGTTCCTCCGTGGGGCGAGGAGGGCCCTAGTAGAGACGATGCTGAGGAGATCACGATCCCTCAGATATGTAGGTCCAATGCCGCTAATGGCCTTAAAGGTCAAGACCAGCACTTTGAAGATGGCCCGGAACTCGATGGGCAGCCAGTGTAGAAGGTATAGGACCGGAGTAATCTGGTCCCAACTAGCTGTTCCTGTAAGTAGTCTGGCTGCCGCATGTTGAACGAGTTTCAATTTATGGAGCAGGGTTTTCACAGGAGGAGACTTCAGAGGCACGGGCGTATCTAAGGCCGTTTCCACACTTACCTGCTGCTGCGCGCTACTCTCCCCAAGTAGCGCGGGGTCCCCCGGCACTCCCCTCTACAGGGGCGGTGACAACGCAGCCGCCCCAACACTGCCGCTGTTGCGCCCCCTCAGCGCGCGTCATTCCTGGCACTCCTCGAAACGGCGCCTTTCGATGGGGAAGCCCAGGAGTGCACCAGAAACGGACCTGTTCCGCCAGGCTTTTGGCCAGCCAGGATGACCATCTGACCCCCATACCATCTTGGTCTCCCGTGGGCGGGAATGGGGTTGGGATAAGTCGCCATCTGTAAACTGTAAATTGTAAATTTTAATTTGTTTAAATTCTATTAATTTAAAATTGTTATAGATTGTTTTATATTTGTATTATTATGTTGATGTACACCGCCCTGAGCCCTTCGGGGGAGGGCGGTTTAAAAATGAAATAAATAAATAAATAAATAAATAAATAAATAAATAAATAAGTCAGCTGTGACTTCAAAATGTGGTTGTCTGCCACATGTGACATGGGTACCCCCTTTCTAAGTAGTCCATAGTGATGCTGATGGCTTTCGATGAGTTTGAAATGGCAGCATCTTTGCACATGCGCAGTTTTGCCAAATCCCGACGTGAAAGCGCGTGGCCAGTTTCATGCGTATTCGGCACAGGCAAGACAGGATTGTATCACCAGCACCTCCGAAAGCAGTAAGTTTGACTGTCGAATACGTTCCTAGTGCCCATGCAACTCGGGCCAAGTTGAGACACTGGAGCACGCTCTGTTTCATTGTGCAAGATTTGCCAAGATCAGAATGACCCAACCCATCATTGCTCCACTCCTATACAATCATTTAACTGATGCTCTTAGGATTCCTTTAATCTTGGATAACCTTGATCCTTGCTTTTGCGAAAGCATAGCAAAATATCTTTTAAAGATTATAGACGCAACTCTAGATGGATACTAAGCATTGGATTGCTATCATCATAACAACAACAATGTTGGTTACACCAACTATTTGCTACTGGTATACAATGCCTACCTCTGCCAGTAACCTGTGGGTTCACGGTCATCCAAAGTCAAATAACCGGTGGGTGATTTATAGAGAGATGTCGTAGTTTTGTTATCGATTGCCAGATGGTGTGACAATTGAAGGCTGTGGCAACCTATTGGAGTCAGATCAATTGTTTGCCCATTTCCTTGTCCCCTATCCCTTGTTCTGTGTTTGGCGCCACCCCAACAAACTCTGTGTTTTATAGTGGAGTGTTGATACTGTCAGGATATTGAAAATTGCAAGGTGGTCATATGCTGGTCTAGAATGACTGGAATGTAACAGTCAGCAGAATTGTAAAGGTCGGAGCCTCTCTGTCTGGGTCTGCAGTGATTGGCACGTAACAGTCAGCAGAATTGTAAAGGTCGGAGCCTCTCTGTCTGGGTCTGCAGTGATTGGCATGTAACAGTCAGCAGAAGTGAAAAGGTCACAGGCCAGGATGATTAGATCATCTAGCTAATGATTTGCTGGACAAAACTATATAAGAAGACTGCATACCCAATTCAGTACCTCTCCCCTTCACCTTCAGGTTCGGGCTCAGATTGTTGTCAGAGTAGAAGTGGATAGTTATTGTTATTTTGTTCCTTTGAGAAACAAGAGATAAAGAAGTATTCCGGTTGGAACTAAATGTACTGGCTGAGTGGTGCTGGTTCTTATAGTGCAAGCGGTTACCTCCTGGTCTAGCAAGGGGGAGTTGGCACCTAGTCCTTCCGCTGTGCACTAGGCCAACAATTTGGTTATGGGCCAAGTATCCTAACCACTGAAGCTAGAGAGTGTCGAGGCAGTGTGACACGATGACATCCACCATGTGCAGTTTGCCTTTTGAACGGCTGACTGCAGGGGAACTTCCTCAGCATAGGTGTGAAAATGCAGAGCTTTCTCATACGTGAAGATTTATGGGCTGTAGTGAGACCCACGAACCCAGGCACAACTTGTGACAGACAAACTATATAAAGGAGCCATGCAATTCAGGTACCTCTCCTTCACCTTCAGGCAGAGGGCTCAGATTGTTGTCAGAGTAGGGCGTCCCACTTAATGTTGGCTGTGGAAAACTCCCAGCTCATCTATCTGGATAGTTATTGTTATTTTTGTTCCTTTGAGAAACAAGAGATAAAGTATTCCTGTTGGAACTAAATCTACTGTCTGAGTGTTTCTTTTTCTTATACTGCAAACAGTTACCTCCTGTTCTAGCAAGGGTGAGTTGGCACCTAGTCCTTCCGCTGTGCACTAGGCCAACAATTTGGTTATGGGCCCAGTATCCTAACCACTGAAGCTAGAGAGTGTCGAGGCAGTGTGACACGATGACATCCACCATGTGCAGTTTGCCTTTTGAATGGCTGACTGCAGGAATACTCAGCATGAGGTGTGAAAAGTAAAGAGCTTTCTCATGCAGTGAAGATTTATGGGCTGTAGTGAGACCCCACCGAACCCAGGCACAGCAGCAGAGCAGAGAGCAGATGCCAGAGCCAAGGCGTCCATAATGTTGGCTGTGGAAAACTCCCAGCTCATCTATCTACGGCTGCTGAGAGGCTTCTGACTGCTGGAAGAGATTGAAGGACCTGTACCAGGGACCTGTACAGGCACTTGGACTACTGGTTCCAAGGTAATCTTGATGAGCGTTTATACAATTTGAAGAGCTGAAGGAGGTGAAAATGTGGCCAACCATGTCCAACAGCTGCGTACACTATTCGTCGAGCTGGAAGACAGAGGCATGACTTTCACTGAACAGCATAGGGCCTATATTGTACTATCTTCCCTAGATGACAGCTGGGACAATTTTGTCTATAGTATGCAGAGCATAAAGGAAGATGATTTGACTCTAGACTATGTGACTGCACGGCTTCTGGAGCTCCAGAAACAAAGAGAGTTTTGCCTTGAAGCCACAGCCAGAGCCTGCTGTTTCCAGAGGCAAAGTGGAAACCAACTTCCCTAGACTGTCAAGGTCATATACGGTTGAGAAGCGTTGTTTCCCGTTATTGGCTCTACTAATCATCTTCTCGAGAATGCCACAGAAGGGGTGCTGGTTCCAAAGGTAATCTTGACAGGCGTTTATATACAATTTGAAGCTGAAAGGAGGTGAAAATGTGGCCAACCATGTCCAACAGCTGCGTACACTATTCGTCGAGCTGGAAGACAGAGGCATGACTTTCACTGAACAGCATAGGGCCTATATTGTACTATCTTCCCTAGATGACAGCTGGGACAATTTTGTCTATAGTATGCAGAGCATAAAGGAAGATGATTTGACCCTAGACTATGTGACTGCACGGCTTCTGGAGCTCCAGAAACAAAGAGTTTGCCTTGAAGCCACAGTGAAGCCTGCTGTTTCCAGAGGCAAAAGTGAAACCAACTTTCCTAGACTGTCCAAGGTCATATGCAGTTCGGCGTTGATCGTTGTGGCTCTACTAATCATCTTCTCGAGGAGATACCCACAGGGGGGGGCTAAAGGACAACCCGGGGGGGGAGGAAAGAAGGAGGCACTACTTGGCGGCATTGCTGAGAGCACTACTTGGCGGCATTGCTGAGAACCGATGTCCAAGAGAAACCAGCCCATCTAGCTCTTGGGCTCCTGCCTGCTCAGAGCATGTCATTAAATGCTCATCACCTATTGACTGGGAGAAACCAACCCACATCTGGCTCTTGGACTCTGCCTGCTCAGAGCATGCAGTAAATGCTCACATCACCTATTGACTGAGGTCCAAGGCAAGTGTGAAGCATGTCAGCTTGGCCGATGGATCACCAGCTGCTGTTACGCTGCAAGGAACTGCCTACATACCATGCCTAGGTAAAAAGTTGCAAAATGTGTTGTGTGTTCCTGGACTGGATTTTTTTTTGTTTTATTTGAAGTCCCAAGTTTAGCTAGACAAAGGGGTACAAAACTATATTTGATAGACAGGGTTGTACAGTATGGCAGAATGACATAGAGTGTACAAAAGGTACACTCTGCGACAAAATGTATGTTATGACTGATAAAGGGCAAAATAGAAAATGTAATGAATGTTTCCAAGTCTAGCTAATAAGCCTATGCATGATGATTGTGTGCACTATCTTCACAGAGTCCCTAGGACATGCAAGTTTGCCACCATCAAGCAGTTGGCAAAGGTATGTGATTTGAGGTGTAAAGTGCTTACAAAGAAATGTTCCTAGACTGTTCAGTCTGTAGTGGGGTTAAGGTGAAATCCTATCCAATCCCCAAAAGAGCTACAGACAAATGGAAAGACCATTTGAACTAGTCCATGCAGACTTAGCTGGTCCTTTCCAATCAAGCAGAAGGGGTTACTTACGATATATATTATTTCTGCTGATTGATGATTATGTGAATGTATTCTTACTGCTTGCTATTTGAAATGGGATGAAACCTTTACAAGGTTTGGGAATGGGTCTCAATGATTGAGCAGGAGTTCCCTCACAAGGTGTAGCTTGCCTGCAATCCCAGAAGCAGAAGTGAGTTCATGGGAACAAATTCCAAACATGGCTGACACAGAAAGGTATTAGCCACAGGAGAACAAATCAGAACCAACTGACTGAAAATGCATTAGCTGAGGAGGAGATAGGCATTCTTCAAACAATGCGGGATTGCATGATAAATGATAGGGTTCCATTCCATTTCTGGGGAGAGGGTGTCTTAGCTGCCACACATGTAATAAACAGGTTGTAGGTTCAAGTATCAATGAAACACCATTTTTCAGAATGTTTGGCAAAAGGCCTTCCCTGAAACACCTTAGAATATTTGGGAGTTTATAGCGTCCTCATTCCCAGACAACGGAAAAAGGACAAAGAAATGGCAGAGACTGCGTTTTGCTTGGGATATCATGAGAATACCAAAGGCTATAGATTTTCATTGGGTCATGGAAGAATTGCTATCATGAGATTACCAACTTTGAAAGCTTATACAGGTTGGGAACATGTGCATCAAAACTCTGAAGTGTTCTTACCACCAGTAAGCCATGACACAGTGCCTAGTGACAGCACACAACCCCACTCCCTGTTCAGGTCACACATCTGCTCGAGCCTTAAGCAACAACAGAACAGTGATAGTGATCAGGAAGCCAGGGGAGAGGAGGGCTGAGCAAACTGGAGAAATAGCTATACCACGCAGATCAGAAAGAGCAAAATAAAGGCAGCCACCACACCAAAAGGTTTATGGTACAAGGGGGAACTGCCTACATACCATACCTAGGTAAAAGTTGCAAAATGTGTTGTGTGTTCCTGGACTGGATTTTTGTTTGTTGAGCGTCCCAAGTTTAGCTGAACAAGGGTACAAAACTATATTCGATAGACAGGGTTGTACAGTATGGCAGAATGACATAGAGTGTGCAAAAGGTACACTCTGAAACCAAAATGTATGTTATATGACTGATGAGGGCAAAATAAGAAAATGTAATGAATGTTTCAAAGTCTAGCTAATAAGCCTATGCCTTGATGATTTGTGGTACTATCTTCACAGAGTCCCTAGGACATGCAAAGTTTGCCACCATCAAGCAGTTGTAAAGTATGTGATTTGAGTGTAAGCAACACAAAGCATTCCCTAGACTGTTCAGTCTGAGGTGGGGTTAAGGGTGGGGACAGAACCACAAGGGTTTCCATGATATGTTGAAATGTCCACCTGAGGAACAGGAAAAAAATGGAGATCGGAGCTATGGACAATGAGTTTGGCTCCTTGTTGAACTTAAAAGTGTTTAGCATTGTTGATTAACCAACTGATAAACCCGATCATAGGTTACCAGAATGGGGTATACAAGTAAACCTATGCCGATGGGACTGCAAATATAAAGCAAGATTAGTCGCTGAGGCTTCTCTCAAACAAAGTTTGACAGTTATAGTCAGACTTATGCACCCACTGCAAGGCAAGATCATAGGATTAGTGATTGCTCTAGCTGAGCAAGAGACTTTAAAATGAGGAGCACTTTGATTTTGGAAGCAACATTTAAATGCAGATTTACCAAGAGACCATATACATGAAGCAAGCACCAGGTTATGAAGCATGAACAAGTTGATAAAGTTTATAAGCTCAACAAAGCTTTATGCAGGGCTGAAACAGTCAATGAATGTTGGAACACAAAGGATTACATACACAAAGCATTATGTGAAATGAAATTTGACCAAAGTGTGGCCGATGCCTGTATATATACCAGAGGTACTGGTGATGAATGTATCATTTTGATGATTTATGTTGATGATCTCTGTGTGGTTTGCAAAACAGACAACCAAATCAAACAACTTTACACTGAGTTGAGTAAACACTTTAAGCTGAAAGGCACAGGGTATCTAAAGCAATACCTGGGTATTCAAGTCCAATCAAATCTGAAAGGGGATGTGTTTCTGACACAAAAAAACAAAAGATAGGGTGTCATACAAAAAGCTGGTCTCTTACCCAAGAGATGCCAAAAGTGCTGAAACCTAGTGGTGGCTGATTTTTTGCAGCCAACAGAATGTGAAAACACATTTGAAGACAGAGACCTATATCGTTCATAATTGGCGACCTGCTGCATTGCTAACTGGACAAGACCAGTTTATAGCTTTTTGCTGTAGGTTTATTAAGTAGGGTGCGATATATATTTCTGCTGATTTGATGATTATAGCAGATATTCTTACTGCTTGCTGTTGAAATCTGAGGATGAAGCTACAAGGTTTAAAGAATGGGTCTCAATGATTGGAGGTTCCCCTCACAAAGGTGGCTTGCCTGCAATCTGACAGAAGGCGGTGAGTTCATAGGGAACAAATTCCAAACATGGCTGACACAGAAAGGTATTAGCCACAGGAGAACAAATCCGTTCAGCCCGGCTGAAAATGCATTATTGAGAGGAGCTAGGCATTCTTCAAACAATGCGGGATTGCATGATAAATGACAAGAGTTCCATTCCATTTCTAAGGGGAGGCTGTCTTAGCTGCCACACATGTAATAAACAGGTTGTGGAGTTCAAGTATCAATGAAACACCATTTTTCAGAATGTTTGCAAGGCCTTCCCTGAAACACCTTAGAATATTTGGGAGTTTGCTAACGTCTCATTCCCAGACAGCAGGAAAAAAAAAGGACAAAAGAAATGGCAGAGACTGCGTTTGTGGGATATGCATGAGATACCAAAGGCTATAGATTTTCATTGGGTCATGGAAGAATTGCTATCTCACGCCAGTGCCAACTTTGAAAAGCATACAGGTTGGGGTATGTGCATCAAAACTCTGAAGTGTTCTTACCACCAGTAAGCCATGACACAGTACCTAGTGACAGCTGCTTCCCCTCCCTGTTCAAGGTCCGCACATCTGCTCGAGCCTTAAGCAACAACAGAGACAGTGATAGTGATCAGGCAAAACCTACTGAGAAAAGGCTGGGGGGGGCTAAAAGAGTAATTACGTTACTTGGAGGGAACTGCTAACTATGGTTTACACTTTTCTAACCAAAACAACAAGGACTTAGGGGTGAGCAAACTGGAGAAATAGCTATACCACGTAGATCTGAAAGAGGCAAATAGGAGCAGCCACCAAAAGGTTTATGGTACAAGAGAAGTGAGAGTGTGCCAATTAGGGACAGAACCACAAGGTTTCCATGATATGTTGAAATGTCCACCTGAGGAACAGGAAAAATGGAATCAGGCTATGGACAATGAGTTTGAATCCTTGGTGAACTTAAAGTGTTTAACATTGTTGATAAACCTACTGATAAGCCGATCATAGGTGCAAGATGGGTATACAGGCGTAAACCTATGCCCGATGGGACTTGCAAATATAAAGCAACAAGATTAATTAGCACAAGGCTTCTCTCAAACAAAGAGTTTGACAGTTATGATCAGACTTATGCACCCACTGCAAAGGCAGAATCATGAGATTAGTGATTTAGCTGGCTGAGCAAAGGGAGACTTTAAAATGAGGCACTTTGATTTTGAAACAGCTTATTTAAATGCAGATTTGCAAGAGACCATATACATGAAGCAAGCACCAGGTTATGAGCATGAACAAGTTGATAAAGTTTATAAGCTCAACAAAGCTTTGTACGGGCTGAAACAGTCAGCCAGATGTTGGAACAGGTGCACACAAAGCATTATGTGAAATGATTTGACCAAAGAGGTGTGAATGCCTGTGTATATATACCAGAGGTACTGGTGATGAATGTATCATTTGATGATTTATGTTGATATTGATCTCTGTGTGGTTCAAAACAGACAACCAAATCAAACAACTTTACACTGAGTTGAGTAAACACTTTAAGCTGAAAGACTTGGGGTATCTAAAAGCAATTACCTGGGTATTCAAGTCAGTAAATCTAGAAGAGGATGTGTTTCTGACACAGAAACAAAGATAGAGGGTGTCATACAAAAAAGCTGGTCTACTGCAAGATGCCAAAGTGGCACAAACCCCAATGGTGGCTGATTTTGTAAGCAAGATAACATTTGAAAGGCAAGACCTATATACGTTCCTTAATTGGCGGCCTGCTGCACATTGCCTAACTAGACAAGACCAGACAGCTTTTGCTGTAGGTTTATTAAGTAGAACAGTTGCAAAACCTACTGAGAAAGACTGGCAGGGGCTAAAAGAGTAATTCGTTACTTGAAGGGAACTGCTAACTATGGTTACACTTTTCTAACCAAAACAACAAGGACTTAGACGAAGCTCATTTGCAGAGGAGGACTCTGGGATGTAAGTCAGTCAGTGAGTGGTTATTATGTATGCAATATGGCAGCCATCCAATTTGTTGGAATCTAGGAAACAAACAACGGTTTGCCACTTCAACTGCCTGAGGAGCAGAGTATCGCGGCTCTTAATGGGGCATGCAATGAGCTACAATGGGTTATGCAGTTGCTAAAAAAAGACCTGGGTGAGAAATGTGAACAACCTAGCAGTTTTGAGAGACTCACAGACGTAGCCTTGGCCATGGCAGAGAGCGAAAACCTTAAAATTAAATTACTAAACATGTAGCTGTGAAATTCCAAAATGTAAAACAACACAATTACAGTCAAAATATAGTTAAGTTGCAATTACTGTGAATCATCACACAAACATAGCTGACATCTTAACAAAGCCAATACCAATACAAAAAACATAATGACTTGGTGTTTGGTTGGGTTTAACAGATATTTTAATTTGGCAAAGGACTCTGTACAAGTGGAGTGAAACTCTGTGTTACTGACAATAATACTAACTATGTAATGAGTGTAAATAATGTGAATGACTTTGTTTGTAATTATTTTGTTTTGTAAAATGTGTATGTAATGGGGCAACATTCCAACCAGATATGAGAGAACGGGATGTGAAACATAGGAATTGGTCATATACAGGGTCTAGAATGACTGGAATGTAACAGTCAACAGAATTAGAAGGTCACGAAAGGCCAGGATAGTTAGATCATCTAGCTAATACGCTGGACAAAAGGCTTATATAAAGAGACTGCATACCAATTCAGGTACCTCTCCTTCACCTTCAAGGTTCGGGGGCTCAGATTGTTGTCCAGAGTGTCCAGGTAGAGGATGGTTATTGTTATTTTGTTCCTTTGAGAAACAAGAGATGAAGTAGTCCTGTTGGAACTAAATCTACTGTCTGAGTGTTTCTTTTTCTTATACTGCAAGCAGTTACCTCCTGTTCTAGCAAGTTATTGTTATTTTTGTTCCTTTGAGAAACAAGAGATAAAGTATTCCTGTTGGAACTAAATCTACTGTCTGAGTGTTTCTTTTTCTTATACTGCAAGCAGTTACCTCCTGTTCTAGCAAGGGTGAGTTGGCACCTAGTCCTTCCGCTGTGCACTAGGCCAACAGATACTGTATGTTGTTGTGATGCCTGGGTTCTGTTGGTGGGTCTTCAGTCTGGTCTGTGGAGAGGTGTATGGGAATGGCACTTTTGATGAGTCCATTTGGACTACACCATTGATAAGACTCTGAATGTTTGTTGCATTTATCTGTCTTTTATGGACAATTGTTTTATTGTAATCTGGTATGCCAATAAAGGCTTGTCTATGAAAAATACATTCCTAGTGAATTTCATAACATCTTTGCGGAAGATCTGGCCGGTGTCTGAAACAAGCTTCCATATTTGACAAGAGAGCAGTGGGTTTTTCAGAAGTGACGTGATCTTATGGGCTGGACTGACTCAATCAAGGAAGCCCACTGTTTGCCAGACCCAAGCAAGGCTATTAATGATAGGAGGTAATGAAAGACATAGGTGTGCCATAAGTCAGAAGTGACTTGAGGCTGTTTAACATATATACAAATTGTCCTTTTAGCACAAGAGTTCAGGACTGCGGATAAACTAACAACATACTTGAGGAAAGAAAGTTTAGAACCATATGAAATACATTGGAAACCTGTGATTGGATTTCTGATAAAGTCAGATTGTAGGAAATACTCATTATTAATTATTAATTGAAATAAATTGAAATAAATATGATAGTTAACAGAACAGTTAAAGCTAAATATATTTATTGTTGTACGTATAGATAAGTGAATAAGAATTAACCGATGAATAGAATAACTTCTCTCCTTACTTATATGGAAATCTATATATATAAAAATCTAACAGTGTGTTTGTCCCTGATGGTCTCCCTCAGAAGTTGCTAGACGGATCGCCCCGTAATTTTCACAGGACGTCCCTCCCTGTTGTTGGCAGGTACTCGGACCTTCAAACCGCCAAAAATCCATACCTGAGCCAGGTAAAATGTCTTTTTCCTGGCGCACCAGGCCATGAAGCTGCCTTTGTTTAACTGTCACCCTTAGAATGTCCGTGCAGCCTGTCTGTCTGTGGCCTGAGGGCTTAGGATGTTCATGCAGATGGGCAGAGATGAGCAGTGAAAACAGTACATAGGTAATACTGTTAAGGTATCTGAGGTGGAAGTGGAAACACATACACACTTTAGCCGTGGTGTGAGGCCTTGTCAGGTGGGGTTCCCCCCCCACTGCATGAGTAGCTTTCACTCTCTTTGCCTCACCCACTGCTACCACACACACAGCACACATCCAGCTCATCCTCACACACCTCACTCTGCCCTCCCTCACATCCAACCACCACTTACCCACTTCCACTCCACCCCTATTACGCCACAGCTCTCTCTTTTACTAAAAGCGAGGTTGGAGTTTGCCTTTTTCTTCTAAGAGGAATCCAGCGGGGTGGGGGGGCAAACCAACACTACTGGCTCAGCTTCTTTTGCCCGTGGCCCTTTAAAAAAAACCAGGGGAGCCTGGCCTCACGATCTGAGCGCCTCCCTCACCTGCACCTCTGCTTTGCCTGACTTCTGGGATAGCCTCCCTTGCCCCAGTTCTGACTTTCCCAAGCCAGGACTGTGCGTGTCAACCAGCCTCATGGACAGCGGGATTCGCACTCTGGACAGTTCCGTTGTGGAATGGAAAGGGTTACCTTATACTAAAAAAAACAAAGACAGCACCATATAACGATGTGCAATTTGAAAGAGAGAGGAAAGAGGGATTCCATTTGATCACCCCAAAAGGCTATGCTGGGGATCGTTGGACCTGCATGGACATCTGTGTGGGTTGCGGACTGTGATGAGAAGGACAATTGCCACAGCAACGCGTGGCTGGGCCCACTATTAAGGGTATAAGTGATGACAAAGGAGTTATAACCCGGATTATAATTTTAAATATAATTACATAGACTGTCAGAAAATGTAATAATTTTTCTTTTTGTGTTCTGTTGTTTTCTTTGATATGTACTGATATCAGAATTGTTCATGTTAAATTACAGACTTTTTCTCTTTTTTTGTTATGTGCTTTTTAGGCATTAAATCTGTATGTTTATGTGTTGAACGTTTTTGAAACAGATTTAAAATTAAGGTTTTTAAAAAACCTTTTTTTAACCTTTTCAAAAAACCTTTAAAAAAACCTTTTAAAACCTTTTAAAAAACAGATTTAAAAAAAACATACATATATGATTTTTGACCTTACATTTCTCTGTCTTTCTATCTTGGTAAATCTTTAGTTTCAAGTGAGTCATCGTTACTGGTGATGGTGCCATCTTCTTCCTGAGAGTTGTCTTTTGGACCATGGTGGGGGTCTTACTGAATTTGCTCAGGGTTATCTGGAGCCTGACTTCTGAGTCGTCTACCAGATAACTGAATCCGCCACTGCTGAGCTTTTCTACGCGGGTGTTATTTTAACATTTCAGCCTCTTGCTTCTTGAACGGGGAAGACTTGAAGAAGAGATATTGTGCGCTTATAATTTAAGAGACCGAGTTAAGCTCTTGAGAAAGAAAGATTTGGATGGGAGAGCACTACTTAATTGAGCTTAGTACCTGAAAACAACCATACTCTCTCTCTCTCTCTCTCTCTGGTGGATTTCGCACAGGATATTCATAATGGGTTGTAGTCATTATAAATGAACCATGCTTGGGGGACTTTGTACGTTGTCAGGAGCTCAATGAATCTGCTCACAAGAACTGGGAGGCCTGCATAGAATGGCGGGGGGGCGGGCAGATTCTCCCTGGTAGTGGATGCAGTGGTGGGATCCAAAAATTTTAGTAACAGGTTCCCTCGCCAGCCCCCCCTCAGCAAAGGGGGCAGAGGCGTACCTAGGCAAACCTGAGCCCTGGGCAAAACCTGAGTTGGATGCCCCCCCCATGGGCAGCCACCCCACCACGACCCGAAATTTTTTTGCACCAGGTCATTTCTAAATCATCATCACATTCTAGAAAATGCCCCAACGCACAAATCTGAACACAGCAATGGTGAAACACACAGGTTCTTTGATGGAGACTGGTGAGATAAAAGGTACGAAAGGCTGAGAATCCATGAATTGCAGTACCTGAAAGGGATTAACCCAGTTCAGGGAGTTGCATTATTAGTTGCAATTGCTACATGGAACCTTCACGTTCAAAGGCAGGATGCCTCTCGGGGAGGCGAGGGCGTGGAGGTGGAAAAGCGGACCCAATGAGTAAGCCCCTCTCGGCACACACAAATAATTAGTAACCCACTCTCGGGAACTGGTGAGAACCTGCTGGATCCCACCTCTGAGTGGATGGCGTGGAACCCAAAGTGACTGGGTGGAAAGGAGGGGAATGAAGCATCTCCAGCCTGCTGTGTTCATGCAGAAGCACCTCTAACCTGGGATTCTGCAAAAGGGCAGCGTGGCGGAGTGGTTAAGAGCAGGTGGATTCTAATCGGGAGAAACGGGTTTGATTCCCCACTCCTCCACCTGAGTGGCAGAGGCTTATCTGGTGAACCAGATGTGTTCCCGCACTCCTACGTTCCAGCTGGGTGACTTCAGGCTAGTCACAGTTCTCTCAGGACTCCGTCAGCCCCACCTGCCTCACCAGGTGGCTGTTGTGGGGAGAGGAAGGGAAAGGAGCTTGTAGGCCACCCTGGGTCTCCTTACAGGGGAGAAAGGTGGGGTATAAATCCAAACTCTTCTTCTTCTTGGCTTGAGGGGAATAAAATGGCCCTGACTCATTTTGGGAATGGAACCTGTGCAAAGTTTTATAACAAAGTTTTATTTTTATAACATCCTGAAGGCATTATATTTGTCCTGTGCTGAATCTACCTCTCTATCTCTCTCATTTGCATTGATTCTGCATATGCTCTGGTTCTATGGAAAAGAAATACTATAGATATATCGGTCAAGTATTCTGATTGTGGGAAGCTGGAATGGTATAGTGTAGCCTGACCTTATCAATCTCATAAGCCTAGGAGGGTCAGTACTTGGATGGGACACCACCAAGGAAGACTTTGTAGAGGAAAGTCATGGCACACCATCTCCACTTTGTCACTTGATAACCCTATGGCAGTGGTGGCGAACCTATGGCATGGGTGCCAGAGGTGGCACTCAGAGCCCTCTCTGTGGGCACGCGTGCATAGAGTTCATCATGTGATAATAGTGCAATTATTTCAGGGAGATTATTAGCACTAAACCTAAGACCTAGTTTTGGGGAAGCAGTGTAGGTAACCCTGTTAAGTGCTACTAAACCCTGCTGATTTTCATGGGAAGAACTAAAGCGTGATCCTTTACCTGGGAGTAAGCTCTGTTGCTGGCAATGGGGCTTGCATCTGAGTAAACCCTCCTAGGGTCGTGATTCACCCGTTTGAAGCGTTGCACAGTTGCTTCAAAGCAAAGCCACTGTCTACCACCAAGCTTACTCCCGAGTAACGCATGCCTTGGAGCCAACCGTTTTTTCTATACTAAAACCTCAGTATTCAGGTTAAATTGCCATGTTGGCACTTTGGTATAAATAAGTGGGTTTTGGGTTGCAGTTTGGGCACTCGGTCTCGAAAAGGTTTGCCATCACTGCCCTATGGGGTTGTGATATTGGCTGAGACTTGACATCACTTTGAAGAAGAAGTTTGGATTTATACCCCACCTTTCTCTCCTGTAAGGAGGTTCAGAGGGGCTTACAAACTCATTTCCTTTCCTCTCCCCACAACAGACCCCTTGTGAGGTAGGTGGAGCTGAGAGAGTTCAGAGAGAACTGTGACTGTCACTGGCCCAAGTTCACCCAGCTGGAATGTAGGAGTGCGGAAACACATCTGGTTCACCAGATAAGCCTCTGCCACTCAGGTGGAGGAGTGGGGAATCAAACCCAGTTCTCCAGATTGGAATCCACCTGCTCTTAACCATTACACCACGTTGCACGCACATTCTGATTATGATGCAACGGGGAAATAATTACAAGCTGTTATCAGACTGATGAGAACATATTTAGGATCTTACAATGCAAATACTAGAAATATCTTTTTAGAAACTGGCTGAGGTTTGTGCCTTTGTAAGAGGGTGTATAGAATAGTAATTTTTTTTAAAAAAAATGATAATGAGTTAAAACAATTTAAACCAGAGATTGTGCTTAGTATTACCAAAGGGTTTCTTCATAAATGGGCTATTTTGGAAGCTCAAATAGAATTTTGCATCATAAAGGAACAAATTATGAAAAAGATTCAATCAGAAGAGGGTTTTTAGATTGTTGGGGAAGGGTTTTAAAGAATAAGAGAGATCAGCAGATGAGATCTGCGATAGTGTGTTGACAAAAGATTCGGGAAAAATAACATGCACACAAGAGTTTCCCGGGACAAGGAGAGAGAGAAACAATTAAACATGTAAAGAGTTCTCGCTCAGGTTGTGTGGGATCTGATAAGCAGCGGCACTTCTATTTAAAACCGAAACATTGTTTTGCTTTTAAATAATGGGAACCATAAGAACAACCTGACAAAATCTGATTAAATGTTGGGACTGGAACTCAATCAGCTGAAACGCATTCAGTCTTCGTACTCTATAAAACTCTGTATTGATGACTGAGAAATTCTGGCTCTTCCAGACTTAATCCCAGTTATGGTTAAAATGAAAAGAGAGTTTGATTCCTGGTAACCAAATTCCCTAAGAACAATTACCATACCTTTGGGGGTCCCCTCTCAAACTGACTGGGTTTTGAAACTGAATCTACCTCTTTGCTCTGTTATTTCCCGCATTCTCTCTCAACCCAGTTCTGATACTGGACACGAGGCTCTCCTGTAATACTAGAACCTGAAGAAGAAGAAGAAGAAGAAGAAGAAGAAGAAGAAGAAGAAGAAGAAGAAGAAGAAGAAGAAGAAGAAGAAGAAGAAGAAGAAGAAGAAGAAGAAGAAGAAGAAGAAGAAGAAGAATTTGGATTTATATCCCCCCTTTCTCTCCTGCCAGGAGACCCAAGGTGACTTAGAAGCTCCTATCCCTTCCTCTCCCCCCAACAGACACCTGGTGAGGTAGGTGGGGCTGGGAGAGTTCGGAGAGAACTGGGTCTGGTCCAAGCAGCAGGGGGTTGAGGATAACAGTTGTTATTGACATTTTCAGAGGACAGTCATGTAGGTCTGCAGTAGAACGGCTAGATTTGAATCCTGAGCAGTTTGGTGCGAAACTGAAGAAGAAGAAGAAGAAGAAGAAGAAGAAGAAGAAGAAGAAGAAGAAGAAGAAGAAGAAGAAGAAGAAGAAGAAGAAGAAGAAGAAGAAGAAGAAGAAGAAGAAGAAGAAGAAGAAGAAGAACAACAACAACAACAACAACAACAACAACAACAACCACCACCACCACCACCACCACCACCACCACCACCACCACCACCACCACCACCACCACCACCACCACCACCACCACCCCCCTTCGGGGGTTGGGCGGTATACAAAACCCATAAATAAATAAATACATACATACATACATACATACATACATACATAAGATGAAGATGAAGATGAAGATGAGGAGAGTAATAGTAGTAGTTTGTGGCTTTCAAACTCCTTCAAACTCCTTTCCCTTCCTCTCCCCTTGTGAGGTAGGTGGGGCTGAGAGAGTTCAGAGAGAACTGTGACTGGCCCCAGGTCACCCAGCAAGAATGTAGGAGTGCGGAAACACATCTGGTTCACCAGATAAACCTCTGCCAGTCGGGTGGAGGTGTGGGGAATCAAACCTGGCTCTCCAGATTAGAATCCACCTGCTGTTAGCCATTGATTTGTAGAATTCACATCCACAGTAATGGCTGCTCATTTACTTAGCTTTAAAATCAGATATATTCGTGGAGGTCTCTCTGAGGCTACCAATCATGTTGGCTAAGAGGAAATTCCATGTTTACAGGCAGTGACCCTATAAGTACCAGGTATTTTGAGGGGGGCAATAATATGGGAAGGATCCATGTAGGTCCTCTGGGGGTCTAGTATAACTGGTTGCCGATTAAGGCAGACCTTTAGGTCTATTAGGAATGGTCTTGGGTGTCAATTTGGGATTTAACCCCCCCCCCCCTTAAAGCAGCAAGGAAAGGTAGGAAAAAGAGCATAATTCAGCTCTCCCATCTGTGTTCGCCATCTCCTTTTAACCCCAAACTTTTCACCCCACTCTCTTTACACATTAATGGGCAGGCATGTCTATTGGGCCCAAATTCAGACCTGGTCAGCCTTCGTCCATACAGGTAGATTCAAGCCCAGCTTCGCTTTCAGAGACCAACAAGATTTGGGGGTTTGTCCTTTCAAGGGTCAAATCTCCCTTCGACTCTCGAAGGCTTTCACCACCCAAAATCTTGCCGGTCTCTACGGTGCTGCTTGACTCCAATCTAGCTGTTCTGCCAATCCACACGGGCTACTCCCTGAAACTAGATTGGACTGTTGAATGGTCGTTGCAGGGTGAGTTGCTCAAACTGGGGAAAGCTTGAAACTGCAATAGAGCCTTTGGCAAAAATCTGCAAGCCGGCGACATTCCATCTCATCCAAGAGAAAATGTTTGGGGAGAGCAAATGTGAAATTCTTTCTGCGTTGCAAACTGGAGGGATGCTATTAATATGGCTGAAAGCAGATCTGGGAGGAATAATAAAACTCTGCCAAGGAGAGTGTAACGAACTAGCAAAGTCCAGGCCAAAGTAACCGTCCTCGGTTCTTTATTGTGCTGGCAGTCATAGTCGGATACAGGCAATGCAAGGTCTGAGAGCCTCAGACCTCTGATAGTAGATTTTTTCACAGTGGCCTTTCACATTCCCGCCAATACGGAATAAACAAAGCAAATACTCAAAGCAATACAGAATAAACAAAGCATTGGCCCCTTCCGCACATACAAAATAATGCGTTTTCAAGCCACTTTCACAACTGTTTGCAACTGGATTTTGCTATTCCGCACAGCTTCAAAGAGCACTGAAAGCAGTTTGAAAGTGCATTATTCTGCAGGTGCGGAATGAGCCATAGTTTCTCACTGGCAAGTAGAGATAACCTACAAGCAAAAATCCCCATCCCAGACAGAAAGCCAGAAGCAGCTGGCGGCCACCTCCCAAGGACAGATCACACACTAACCACATCCTGACAAAGAGTCTGGCCATGGGAGCAAATGTCTCCTACGGAGGGTGCATCCAGAAGTAAAAGAGGAAGAGTTGGTTTTATACCCAGCTTCTCTCTACTTCTGCAGAGTCACACAGTGTCTTACAAACTCCTTCCCTTCCTTTCCCCACAACAGACACCTTGTAAGACAGGTGGGGCTGAGAGTTCAGAGAGAACTGTGACTGGCCCAAGGTCGCCCAGCAGGCTTCATGGGGCGGAGCAGAGAAACCAATCCAGTTCAGCAGATTAGAGTCCACCTCTCATGAGGAGGAGTGGGGGAATCAAACCCGGTTCTCCAGATTGGAGTCCACCTGCTCTTAACCACTACGCCATGCTGGCCGGAATCACTGGGGTGTTGTGGGTTTTCTAGGTTGTATGGCCGTGTTCCAGAAGCATTTTCTCCTGATGTTTTGCCTGTATCTGTGGCTGGCATCAGATCAGTGGTGGGATCCAAAAATTTTAGTAACAGGTTCCCTTGCCAGCCCCCCCTCAGCAAAGGGGGCAGAGGCGTACCTAGGCAAACCTGGTGAGACTGGTGAGATAAAAGGTACGAAAGGCTGAGAATCAATGAATTGCAGTACCTGAAAGGGATTAACCCAGTTCAGGGAGTGACATTATCAGTTGCAGTTGCTATATGGAACCTTCACGTTCAAAGGCAGGATGCCTCTCGGGGAGGCGAGGGTGTGGAGGTGGAAAAGCGGACCCAAATTAGTAACCCCCTCTTGGCACACACAAATAATTAGTAACCCACTCTCTGGAACTGATGAGAACCTGCTGGATCCCACCTCTGCATCAGATGCCAACCACAGATGCAGGTGAAACATCAAGAGAAAATGCTACTGGAACACGGCCATACAACCTAGAAAACCCACAACACCCCAATAAATAAATGAACAGCCACCCATTTCTTACCTTGTGTGTCTCTCTCTCTCGCCCTTCCCCCTCTGCATGTGTGAATAACACTCACATTCATTGCACATTATAATAATGTTGCCGATCATAACAGCAGTAATATCCAAGAGTTGAGGCTTTTCAGACTGATGAGATTTTCCTAGTATTTGCTGAAAGTAGCACACGTTGCTCCTGAGCTAGTTATAATCTTGCCAGGAGAACATCTAATGACTTCTTCCTTTTTATGGGTTCAGAAACTGGTTTAATTGCCAAGCTAAGATCCTGCCGAGTTGGGTGCCAAGTTTAGAATAGCCCTGCCAGGTGCTTTCATGATCTCCGCTAAAATTGAGCTGCTTCCGTAATGGATTTACTTTCTCGTATCCTTGCCGCAGCCTGAACATACGCGGTTTTACTCTAAGGCAATCATCCGGTGTAGCAGATCCACCAGTTATGTCCTTTTCTTCTTCCTTTCAGAGGCAGGAGGGAAACAAGTCTCCACCGCCATCCGCTTCAGATACAAAATTATCCCAGATGGTGCCTGAGACGTACGTGGGCAGGAGTTTTACTCGGAATCAAGAGCTGTATTGTCAGAAAGTGGCAATGAAGAACATGGGATTACAATATCGAAGACAGTAGCATTAAGACTTCTACAAGTATGTTGCAAGCGACCAAGGCCCTTTTGCGACCTGATCACAAACGATGTGAGAAATAAGTACATCTAAGGCCTTCTTCCACATGGGACAATAAACACAGAAATAGGATGCGAAAAAGACCCATTTTGAGGGGGAACTTTGCACAGTTCCTGCCCCCAAAATGAGACTACCAGGTTTTTTTGAAAATTGCTAAACTAGCAATCCTTTTTGAGCACCTTCCTTATGAGGAGAGGCTGCAGCATTTGGGACTCTTTAGTTTTGAGACGTCTGAGGGGGGAAGTGATTGAAGTCTATAAATTATGCACGGGGTAGTAAATGTTGACAGAGAGAAATTTTTCTCTCTTTCTCACAATACTAGAACCAAGGGGCATTCATTGAAAATGCTGGGGTGAAGAATTAGGACTAATAAAAGGAAACACTTCTTTACGCAACGTGTGATTGGTGTTTGGAATATGCTGCCACAGGAGGTGGTGATGGCCACTCACCTGGATAGCTTTAAAAAGGGCTTGGACAGATTTGTGGAGCAGAAGTCGATCTATGGCTACCCATCTCGATCCTCCTTGATCTCAGATTGCAAATGCCTTAGCAGACCAGGTGCTCGGGAGCAGCAGCAGCCGCAGAAGGCCATTGCTTTCACATCCTGCACGTGAGCTCGCAAAGGCACCTGGTGGGCCACTGCGAGTAGCAGAGTGCTGGACTAGATGGACCCTGGTCTGATCCAGCAGGCTAGTTCTTATGTTTTTTTTTTAAAAAAAATCCTGGGTTGGAGCCACTCCTGAGCAAACGGGCAAGCAGGAGGTGCTTTATTCGCCTCTGTTTTCCTTAAAAAATTTTTTTGTGGCTTACATCTGCGTAGCTACCTAGGTGCAGATGGTTGTACCATGAAACATCGGCATAATCTGAATTCCCCAGGTAAGCCTCCACAGCTCAGGCGGCAGAGCTGGGAATCAAACCTGGTTCCTCCAGATTAGATACACGAGCTCTTAACCTCCTACGCCACTGCATTAATTAAATTAAAACAACTAATTAAATTTAAAAAACTCTAAAAACTCTATTTTTAACATCCCACTAAAAAGCCTAATAGACCCCCACATTAACTACAACAACCCCTATTCATCTAATTAACTGAAATTAATTGAAAAGCAATGCCCAACAAACGCTGCATGCAATAAGGGAGCTGCTGCTGCCGCCATGTTCTCTTTGGGTGCGCCCTATCCTGTTTCTGAGCGGGAGACTCTCAGATGTTAGACTGGGTAGGTTTGGCAGGCTGCAACAGGGGGCTTAGGTGGGGAGGAGGTATCAATGGTCACCTGGGCCAGGTGGGTTAAGGCAGGGCATGGCTGTAGAGGACAGGAGCAACCTGTGGCTCTCCAGCATGGCCAATTGGCAGGGGCTGATCATTAGAACATAAGAAAGAGTCTGCTGGATCAGACCAGAGTCCATCTAGTCCAGCACTCTGCTATTCGCAGTGGCCCACCAGGTGCCTTTGGGAGCTCACCTGCAGGATGGGAAAGCAATGGCCTTCTGCTGCTGCTGCTCCTGAGCACCTGGTCTGTTAAGGCATTTGCAATCTGAGATAGATCAAGATTGGTAGCCATAGATCGACTTCTCCTCCATAAATCTGTCCAAGCCCCTTTTAAAGCTATCCAGGTTAGTGGCCATCACCACCTCCTGTGGCAGCATATTCCAAACACCAATCACACGTTGCGTGAAGAAGTGTTTCCTTTTATTAGTCCTAATTCTTCCCCCCAGCATTTTCAATGAATGCCCCCTGGTTCTAGTATTGTGTGTGTGAGAGAGAAATTTCTCTCTGTCAACATTTTCTACCCTGTGCATAATTTTATAGACTTCAATCATATCCCCCCTCAGCCATCTCCTCTCCAAACTAAAGAGTCCCAAACGCTGCAGCCTCTCCTCATAGGGAAAGTGCTCCAATCCTTCAATCATCCTCGTTGCCCTTCTCTGCACTTTTTCTATCTCCTCAATATCCTTTTTGAGATGTGGTGACCAGAACTGAACACAGGACTCCAAGTGCAGTCGCACCACGGCTTTATCTAAGGGCATGACAATCCTTGCAGTTTTATGATCAACTGATGGGAATTGTAGTCCATGAACCTCTGGAGAGCCACAGGTTGCAGACCTGAGTGAAAGAGCAGGAACCAGAGAGGAGGAAAGTAGACTTTAGCACAAGCAGCAAAGAGGGGAGGGAGGAAGGGAGGAAACACCGGAGTTGAGGTGGAACAAGTTTTGAGCGACGAAAAAAGCACAGATCGCAAAACATCCTTTATTTTTATCATATTAAATTCATTTCAGCCAACCCATGATCAGCCATAACTCTTTTGATTTCCATTTCAGCACTCTAGTAATCTTCTTGCCTGTCAGCAGATGGAAAATAAGCCCAACTACCACCTCTGGTCCAATTTCTGTCAAGTTTGGGGCTCGCGGGTAGCTTGAATGGCACCGACACCTTGCGAAGGGCGGAATTAAGTCGGCCAACTCTTTGGAGGGCGATCGACTCCCCCGTGACAGAGGCAAATGAGTCTGTCAGCTCCCACGTCTGCCTCTTGTCAAGTCCAGGCTGGGGGGTTTCCAGCCCCCACCTGCCTTTCTGGCAGGTGTAACAGGCAGGCAGATCCTTCGCGCAGCCAGTAAAGTGGGATTGCCGACCAACCCTGTCAAGGGACTTCCGTGCGGCTCCTCTTAACTCGACATGGCAGGTTAAATTGCACCAAAACAGTGCTTTTGTTTGCTGTATTTTCAAGAGAGTCAAGATTAATAAATATTTTTTACGCTGGAACAATTACCCCCAAACACAATTAGCTGTAAAGTATCGCTACAGGAAGGCAAACTTGCACTCAGTTTGATCACATGGAGCATAATTTGCCTGGGAATTCTCGTCGGTAAACAAAAATCCAGATGGGCTGTTCGCCGGGCAGATTTCTTCATCTGAAAACCGACCAGTTACTGTTAAATATTCTGCATTTCATCAAGATAAAGTCCTCAGATTTGGTAGTGATTTGAAGATAAAACATCTTGTTTGCCTTAGAAGAATCAAAAGTCTGTGGGGGTGTATAGATTTACAATGCAGAACCTTTATGTAAAGAATTGTTTTAAAAACCCACTAATTGTTTTGGATGAATTTAAGCTGAATTCTTTAAGTCATGGCTTTCACTAAGGAATAGTTTTTCCATCTCTTCATTGTCAGGAGTGTAAGTTAGATGGACGTAGCCACCCCCTTTGGAGTAACTAGGTAGTGCTATTAGGTTGTTTTGTGCAGCAGTTATAGTTTACTGTAGAGTAGTCTCAGTATTTATTAAGGTTGTAACTTTTGTTTCATTGTTAATGTTATAGAGTTAGGCATTGATAATATTAATGTTTTATAGTATGTATTGATACATTGGAAACATATGTTGTGAATGTATTGGTGCATTGCTATTTGATATTGTTTATACATTGATATTTTGATATGCTGAGGACTGTTAATGTATTTTATTTACTTATGTTGTTAGCCGCCCTGAGCCCTTCGGGGATAGGATGGGGTACAAATTAAAATTGAAATGAAAAATGAAAGGAGTGTTTTGACTGTCTGTTCCTGCATGGCCAGGGGTTGGACTTGATGGCCCTTGGGGGTCTCTTCCAACTCTAGGATTCTAGAATTGTATAAGATCTGGGGCCTGGGGGATTTGATTCATTTCTGCAGGACCTGTAACATTTGGCGTCTTAGTTGATAGTTGCGTGTCTTAGTTGATAGTTCCATGGGAATGTCAACTCAATGCACGGCAGCTGTGAAAAAGGCAAACTCTATGCTGGGGATAATTAGGAAAGGAGCTGAGAATAAAACTGCAAGGATTGTCATGCCCTTATATAAAGCAGTGGTGCGACCGCACTTGGAGTCCTGTGTTCAGTTCTGGTCGCCACATCTCAAAAAGGATATCGAAGAGATAGAAAAAGTGCAGAGAAGGGCAACGAGGATGATTGAGGGGCTGGACCACCTTCCTTATGAGGAGAGGCTGCAGCGTTTGGGTCTCTTTGGAGAGGAGACGTCTGAGGGGGGATAGGATTGAAGTCTATAAAATTATGCATGGGGTAGAAAATGTGGACAGAGAGAAATTTTTCTCTCTTTCTCACAATACTAGAACCAGGGGGCATCCATTGAAAATGCTGGGGGGAAGAATTAGGACTAATAAAACACTTCTTCACACAATGTAGTTCACACAATGAACTACACAATGTAGTTATGAAAACTTTTGAAAGGCTAGTGATGTACCATTTGAAAACCATCACGGATCCACTGTTGGACCCCTTGCAATTTGCATACCGAGCAAATAGATCGACAGATGATGCTGTTAATATGGCTTTGCACTATATCCTACAGCATCTTGAATGCATGAACATAGAGACCTATGCAAGAGGTCCTCTCTTGTTGACTTTAGTTCAGCCATTCAATACTATCAGACCGGACATTCTTCTAACCAAACTAAATCAGCTAGCAGTACCTGAGCATATTTGTAAGTGGATCACAGAAGCTTCCTACAACAGATGAGGAAGCAGCAAGGTGAAGCTAGGAAAAATTACATCCAGACACCTGTAAAAAAAATGAGCACAGGGGCCCCCCAAGTGTGTACTTTCACCCACTTCTCTTCTCTCCTGTATACCAATGACTGCATCTCAAATGATCCATCTGTTAAAATACTGAAATTTGCAGATGATACAACAGTGGAATTGGTCTCATTCAAGTTTCTTGATAGCGATGAAACCGCATACAGGCCGGGAGGTTGAACAACTAGCCTCGTGGGGTGCCACTGGAACAATCTAGAACTGAACACACTTAAAACCAGTAGAAATGGTGGTAGATTTCCAGGAGAAACCACCTCTCCAATCCTACACTCCTCTCCCACAATACACTAGACAACACAGTATCAACAGTAGAGACCTTTAAATTTCTAGGCTCCATCATATCTTATGACCTAAAATGGACACACCTAATATATCAAAATGTCATTAAAAAAGCACAACAAAGAAGGTTCTTTCTGCGCCGACTCAGCAAGCTCAAGCTGCCCAGGGAGCTGCTACTACAGTTCTACAGAGGAATCATTACGTCTGTCCGCTACACCTCTATAACTGAGGGGTTTGGTTCTGGCTAACAAGATAAACACAGACTTCAGAGAATAATCAGAACTGCAGAAAAAGCTATTGCTGCTAATCTGCCTTCCATTGAGGATCTGTATATTGCACGGGTCAAAAAAAAAAGGGCTGTGAAAATATTTACTGACCCCTCGCATCCCTGGACATAAACTGTTTCAACTCTTACCCTCTAAACGTGCAGCTACAGAGCACTGCACACCAAGACAACTAGACATAAAGAACAGTTTTGAATGCCATCACTCTATTAAAACAAATAATTCCCTCGATAATGTCAAACTATTTATTATATATTTATTATATAATTACTGCACTACTCTTTTTCATCATTCTATTACCCATCTCCTCCCAATTTATGACTGTATGACTATAGCCTGTTAACTTTGACATTTCATTTTACTATTTTATGATTTTACATTTTATGTTTTTATTAGTATTGATTGTTTCCTGATTGCTTACTAGACCTATATGACAATCATTAAGTGCTGTACCTTATGATTCTTGACAAATGTATTTTCTTTTATGTACACTGAGAGCATATGCACCGGAGACAAATTCCTTGTGTGTCCAATCACACTTGGCCAATAAAGATTCTATTCTATTCTATTCTATTCTATTCTATTCTATTCAATGTGTGATTGGTGTTTGGAATATGCTGCCACAGGAGGTGGTGATGGCCACTAACCTGGATAGCTTTAAAAGGGGCTTGGACAGATTTATGGAGGAGAAGTCGATCTATGGCTACCAATCTTGATCCTCTTTGATCTGAGATTGCAAATGCCTTAACAGTCCAGGTGCTCAGGAGCAGCAGCAGCAGCAGCAAGCCATTGCTTTCACCTCCTGCATGTGAGCTCCCAAAGGCACCTGGTGGGCCACTGCGAGGAGCAGAGAGCTGGACTAGATGGACTCTGGTCTGATCCAGCTGGCTTGTTCTTATGTTCTTATGTTCTTATAGAGTTGTTCTACCATGCATCGCCAAATGGTTTATATAATGTCCTATGCCAGTTATATTGGGCCTGCACAAAATCCACCTGTGGTTGCTTTTTTATGTTGCAGATCAGATTGTGTTCCTGCCTCAAACTTCTAATGAGCTTGTTACCTGCCGCAAGACAATGGGTCGTGTTCTCTTGGGAATCCTCAGAGGTCCCCCATATTGTAAATTATGAGAGCATGGAAAATCGCTTCCTTCTCTCCACTGACATATCAACAGGCAATTAAAAAAATCAAGAAGATATAAGGGCTGATTTTCATCGAAATAATGGGCTTTGTTTATAAGGTCACGGAACAAGATTGTTGACAGCGGTTTTCCTCCTTTCCTGGTTTTTGAAACTTTGTAATGAGATGTTTGCATTTTTTTTTCTTTCTCCCTTGTTAACAACAGTAAGTTTTTAAAGTTAAAAAGATGAGAAAGAAAGTGATGGATGCTTATAAACAGCACTGACTACTTTGTATTTGACCTTTGGGGTTGCGATCGGAATGATACTTTCTGAATTATTTTTCAAAACAGTCTAACAGCTCACAAATCTGAAGGCAGGTTGGCTGCAGGCAGGGTTACCAAACTACAGCCAGGGCCTGGAGTTTTTCCAGATTGACAGCCGATCCCCAGAGATCAGTTCAGGGGGCAGATCTACAGCCTCACATTCTTGATGAGCTGCTTTGCCTCCTCGGACTCTACCCTTCTCTCCAGCTCAGTTTCCAAATCTCCGGGAACTTTCTAAGCTGCAACTGGCAAGCCTAGAACGTTGGAAATTATCTGTATGTATAAAAAGCTAACAGTGACTTTGTTAGTCATGCCCTAATGCCGAAACGGCTGGACGGATCGCCCCCAAATTTTTGCATGACGTTCCTCCCTGTTGCAGGCAGGTAATCGGACCTTCAAACCACCAAAAGTCCATACCTGAGCCAGGTAAAAGGCCCTGAAGCTGGCTGTGTTTAACTGTCACCCTTAGAATGTCCGTGCAGCCTGTCTGTCTGTGGCCTGAGGGCTTGGTATGAGGGCTTAGGATGTTCGCTCAGATGGGCAGAGATGAGCAGTGAAAACAGTAAATAGGTAATACTGTTAGGTAATACAAGTGGAAGTGAAACACATACACACTTTGCCGTGTGAGATGTCAGGTGGGGTTTCCCCCCTCACACGCAGGTAACTTTCACTCTTGTTGCCTCACCCACTGCTACCACACAACACACATACTCTCATACACATCCAGCTCATCCTCACACACCTCACTCTGCCCTCCCTCACATCCAACCACCACTTACCCACTTCCTCACCCCTATTCGCCACAGCTCTCTTTTACTAAAAGCGAGCTGGAGTTTGCCTTTTTCTTCTAAGACAATCTGTGTGGTGGGGGCGAACTAACACTACTGGCTTAGCTTCTTTTGCACGTGGCCCTTTAAGAACCCAGGGAGCTGGCCTCGATCCGAGCGCCTCACCACCCTGCCTCTGCTGCCTGACTGGGATAGCCTCCTTGCCCCAGTTCTGCCTTACCCGAGCCAGGACTGTGCATGTCAATCAGCATCATAGACAGCGAGATTCGCACTCTGGACAGTTCCGTTGTGGAATGGGAAGGGTTACCTTATACTAAAAAAGCAAGACAGCACCATATAACGATGTGCATTGAAAAGGGAAAGGGGGATTCCATTTGACCACCCCAAAAGGCTATGCTGGGGACCATTGGACCTGCATGGACATCTGTGTGGGTTGTGGACTGTGATGAGAAGGACAATGGCCACAGCAACGCGTGGCCGGGCCCCGCTAGTTTCTTAATAATTAGAATCATAGAATCCTAGGCCGTTTCCGCACGGGCAGAAAATGACGGCCTGGAGACGGTAAAAACACCGTCTCCAGGCCGCCATTCGCACGAGGGGTGCAGCTGCAGCGCAGCCGCGCCGCCCGCCCGGCCTGGAGCCGGCGTTTCCCCAGAGCGCTTCCTAGCGCTCTTTTTGGGGAAACGCCGCAGTGAAGCCGCTGCCGAGCGAACGGCAGCGGCTTCACTCCGAATCCCCCACCTGGCACTCACCTTGTTCCTGGGCCTCCGGCGCGTCGCTGAGGCCTGGGGACATGCCCCCCCTGGCCTGCGCCGCTCGAGCAGGCGTGCAGGACCAGGGGGGCGTGTCCCCAGGCCTCGGCGACGTGCTGGAGGCCCAGGGACAAGCCGGGTCGGGCGGGCGCCGGCGCTCAGCGGCGCCGGCTGCCCGCCTCTTCCCGGGACCGTCTGTGCGGACGGTCCCAGCGTCTTCGGGTCGGCGCGAAAAGCGTGCGGAAACGGCCCTAGAGTTGGGAGACACCCACAGAAATGGCAATCAGATTATTTTTCTAAGATTCACTTCTGATAAGAAATAACTCAACTCCTGTCTTTAAAAGGAGGCGTGATCCAATGGCCATTCTGTCATTTCTCTTTGCTCCCCTTGAATATCAAGTTTAAGAAGGGATTGTGTTCTATAAGATACCCCCCAAACACATTTTCTTGGCTTTCAATACTCCTACAAATGTAGGATGCAAACAGCAAATCTGTTGCTCCTGATTTTAAAATCCCTAACCCAAGTTTATACACAAAGTGCATATCAATAATCAGTTTAAACCCAAATTTTGGGAACTGATGCCAAATACTAGATAGCTGGCAATTTTTCCTGATTTGTTGCTTCAGTCTTGCATGAACTATCGCAACTAATAAATGTGTCCCATTCTATAAGAATATATTAAGACCAATGCCTGCACCCTGACACAGTACACGAGAGCACGCTCCAACACCTTTCTTGGACCCCCCCCCCCGTGTTTTCATTTGAAGTAAATTTAATTAAGAACTTGGCGGTCAATATGCCCAAACAAAGTACAAAACGCAAAATGCAGAATATTAAATACAAACCAAACGTCTGATTAGCCCACTCAACCAAATAGAATGATAATATTCAACCCATAAATATCTGAACATTAAAAACATTGGGTGTCCAAAAGTCCCTGGTTCTTTCTCCTAAACACTTTGGCTAAGAATTTCCAAATTTCCAAGGGGTGGGCCTCTTTTAGCAATTGCTAGAGTGCCAGATTTCCTGACTTTGGGTCAGCCTGCCCGACATGTCTCTTCTTGGCAGGCACCGGTTTTGCTCTCTTGGACCTTCTCCCTATCAGGAAAAGTAATTATCACCCACCCCTGCAACTATTCCAATTTATCCTCAGCTCCATCTAAACCCTAGACTCTCCATAATTTGGTATGTATGTGTTCCCCCATTGCGTGCGTGTAATTTTTATTATTTTGTTCTTAATCTCTTGTGCGATAAATAGAGCAGAGAGTAGATTACAAAAGTAGAAGACAAGGCCTCACAGCAGGATAATATCAGAATAATCGTTGTCGTAGATTACCGTCCTGTTCCAAAATGCTGGGGGGAAGAATTAGGACTAATCAAAGGAAACACTTCTTCATGCAACGTGTGATTGGTGTTTGGAATATGCTGCCACAGGAGGTGGTGATGGCCACTAACCTGGATAGCTTTAAAAGGGGCTTGGACAGATTTATGGAGGAGAAGTCGATCTATGGCTACCAATCTTGATCTGCCTTGATCTCAGATTGCAAATGCCTTAACAGACCAGGTGATTGGGAGCAACAGCCGCAGAAGGCCATTGCGTTCACATCCTGCACATGAGCTCCCAAAGGCACCTGGTGGGCCACTGCGAGTAGCAGAGAGCTGGACTAGATGGACTTTGGTCTGATCCAGCTGGCTAGTTCTTATGTTCTTATGTTCTTAGGAGGTGCGATATGCCTAGTGCAAATAGCTCCAGAGGGTAACAGAGCAGCAGTATTCTGTACCAACCGAACTTTCCGAATTATCTTTAAGGACACATCCATGTAGATGAGAGACCAGGAGATCAGTAGCCACATCGCTCTTCCCTTGTGACGTTTTTTAAAATTTATTTATTTATTTATTTATTTATTTTGAGTTTTTTATACCACCCTACCCCCAAAGGGCTCTGGGCGGTGAACAACAGTTTAAAACATACAATCAAGTCGATTTAAAATAAATACAGCGTTTAAACATATAAAACATATAAAACAGCGTCAGCAACAAAATCCAATTTTAAAAACCTCCGCAAAGGAGGGGGGAGGGGTCCCATAGATGGTGGAGGGACCCTAGAACAAGAACTAGAGTAGAAGGGGGGGAGGGGGGAGATGGACGGACTACCACCTGTTTTAGTGACCGAAGAGAGGCTCCCAGAGTCAGCGACTGATTTATGACAAACTTCAGGGAGACATAAATATGGTTCCAGCAACCGGGATGGACACATGGAGGCTTTCACAGATCTCGGGCATCCATCCATCATGGAAACTGGGTTAAAATTGATCCACTAAGCGGCCAGACGTTGCACTGAACAGTTCTAGTTTCAGGGGGGAGCCGTGTTGGTCTACAGAAGATCAGATAGGCTGGAGTCCAGTGGAACCTTAGAGAACAACACAGTTTTCCAGGATAAAAGTTTTTGAGAGTGTCGGCTCCCTTCAACAGATACAAGTAGGAATGGAAACCTCTGAGCCCTTCCGCCTTAGTCAGAAGGTGGGAGGGGTGTTGCAAAGAAGGATCTTTGGATGCAAGGCTAAGATGCAGGGCTGTGTGGGGATGGGCGCCCCAGGCAGCTGCCGTTGGGGTTAAGTGGGGGCAGAAGTGGGGGCCCCCACACCCCTCCTCCTTCCCCCCTCACACTGCCCCGCCAGAGGCCACTGCTGGGTGCCTTTACCTGGCCCCACCCCACCAGACCCAGTGGAGGAAGCTGCATGCGCCCCTGCCCGACCCCACCCTACCAGGCCCTGTCGCCAGCTAGGGTAAGTGGGGCATAGGGTAAGGTGACCATTGTGAACGGGGACGGGCGGGTAGGTGACCGGCCGCGCGCAACCAGCAGGCTAGTTCTTATGTTCTTATGTTCTTATGACACACCAAACATTTGCAACTAATCATCAGATCTAGCCCCAGTAGCAGTATTATGAGAGAGGAAAATATTTTTTCAGTGCATTTTCTCCACACCAGCTGAACTTGATGAACCTTCATGAAGGTGGTATGCTCACCCCCTTCACTTTTCATCTTTAGGATAACTGTTGAAGATAGTTTTATTTAGGGTGACATTTTATTAAGCTTACTAGCAGTCCTGTATTGTGATTTTGAATTTTTAAAACGTTTTTTTTTATTTTATGTTTTATCTGTGTTGCAAGCCACCTTGAGTTTTATAAAGCCTAAATATTTCATATAAAATAGATCAAATAAATATCATGCCTTCTTTTAGTGATCTCTTTTTTCAAAACTAAAAAGTTCAATGTTTTTTCCCCCTTGCAGGAAAAACGCTCCAACCCTTGAATCATTTTTCTTCATCCCTTCCAACTCCATCATTATTTCATTCCTGTGTTTAACATATATCTATCCTGCCACTTCTCCTTGGACTCACTTTAACGATGAAGAAGAAGAGAAGAGTTGGTTTTTATGCCCACTTTTCTCTATCTTGAAGGAGTCTCAAAGGGGCTGACAAACTTCTCTTCCTCTCCCTACAACAGACACCTTGTGAGGCAGGTGAGGCTAAGAGAGTTCAGAGAGAACTGGGACTAGCCCAAGGTCACCCAGTAGGCTTCATGTGGAGGAGAGGGGAAACAAATCCAGTTCACCAGATTAGAGTCATAAAATCATAAAATCACAGAATTGGAAGAGACCCCCAAGGGCCATCAAGTCCAACCCCCTGCCATGCAGGAAGACGCAAATCAAAGCATCACTGCTCATGTGGAGGAGAGGACAAACACACCCGATTCTCCAGATTAAAGTTCACCGCTCTAAACAACTATGCCACGGTTGGTCTCGCTAGGAGGGGGAGGCATCAAATTGTGTTTGGTATTCCAGATCACAGATTTATATAACATCACTAACCTTTCCTTTCCGTTCCTTCCCTAATGATCCCTGGCACAAAACCGACTGTCGCCCACACATCCTCTGTTGCGCTGCACTCCGCTGACATTTCCTCTGAGCTGTCCACCATAACCCTCCAGTTTCTCTCTCGGTTATTTATAGCCTGTTCAATCTCCCGCTTGGTGCGTTTGCAAAGTTAAAATCCACCCGGCCACACCGCTGCGTCTCGTTCTCACTTTTCTTCCTTGGAACTTTGAGCAACAACGGATCTTCCTCAAGGGGTCAAACAAGAGAAGTGAATTCGCAATAGTCAAAAGTACAGAGTCCCCTTCTTGTAAGATTCAAGTCCAGGAGCACCGTAGAGAATCACAAGATTTGCAGAGTGCGCGCTTTCGAGGGGCAAAACATTCTTGCTGCAGATGGTGAGACTTACTTGCACAATAAATACACCACGACGACAGGCTGGAAAAGGAATGGGCCGCAGCCCGTTTATTGAAATATCAAACATAACAGCAATAACTATATACTCAAAGAGCTACAGGCGGACTTAAGCAGGTGCTTGCATCCCATCCCATCATATGGGACTGGCGGGAAGGAAGCCCAGAGATAGCCTCCCTTGCTTCCACCCCTCTTCCCGCCCATGCTGAGGAGGCGGGCACCGGCTAAGCCCCAAGGCAGCACACAGCCCGTCCTCCTGCCCTTGCTGGGGTGTGCCGGGCACCCGGCCCCAAGCCCATGGCTGCCTACCGGCCCGACCCAACCCCACTCCCTGGGGTGTCGGGCAGCGGCCCGGCCTGCCTGCCTGCCAGCCTGCCCGCACCACCCCCCGGCCCATAACAGGGCACAAGCCTGGGAGCCCCTAGCCCGAGGAAGGCTGCGTTCTCTCCCAGATGTATGCGACACCCCGTTGCAAACCCGCCCACGAGCTGCGCCTCCCTGCCAGCTCACCGCCCAAAGCTCCCTCAAGCCTGAGCCTGTCCCTATCTCAACTTCATCCCGAGGAGGAGAGTATTAAGTTGAATGGACTGAAGCCACATGTCCAAACCCCATTGGAGTCAGGCCCGGACGCCATCACGGCTCGAAGAAGTCTCTGTTGTCCGGGGAGATCTCCGGAGGTGGTCCGCCACCCGCTCCCCCAAGGGAGAGGACCACCTTGGCGGCCGCCTAGTTGACCCCAACTTTTCTGCGAAAGGCCCTGTCCACGGCAGTGGGATCCACAACTCCCCTCCAGTGGACCAGCTGCAGCATCTCCAGACCAAACCAAGGTCATACGCAGGCCGATGCCTGGCAAAGCTCCCCAGTGTGAGTGGCCCTTCGCACACACGCAAGTCAAGGCCCGACCTGGCAGGAGGTCCTCCTCCCCAAATGAATGACCAATAGGTCCGGTCAGTGGCCCGACTGGAAAATATATTCAATTATTTTGGGCTCCAGCTCATGCCACAGCATGTGCCCCCACCCCATCCACACAATCCTCACGTGCGCCCGAGTCCGAGATGTCGGCTCCAGTCCGAAGTGCAGAAGCGTGTTCCTTAACCGCGGTTGGCGAGGGCTGTGCCCCGCGACCCACACACCTGTCGATAGACGGTCTCGCGGCGTCCCTGGAGGCACTGTGGAAAGAATTAACTGCAAGTCAGGTGTGTGGCGAGATATGCGCCGAAAGGCCCTGGACAGCCACCTTCCCCAAGCACAAATGTCTTCCCTGCGTCCTACCATCCTGTGCAACCTGCGCTGACGTGGCGCTCCTACTCCTGAAGGTGCAAGGCCAAATTCAGCGGCGGCAGCCCAGCCAGGGCCAGGCATGCCGAAGGAACACTGCCAGGAACACTGGAACCTGGTGAGGGACCCATCCTCATGCACTAAGAGCATGCCACCGACCAGTGGCCTGTGCGAACCCGCAGCGATGAGGTGGAGGGAGGGGCAGGAGGCGTTGCCCGGTAGGGCTGGCATAGTGACCCAAGCACCCGCTGAAGCCCTCCTGTCCGGTTTTTGAAAGAGCCAGCCGCGCATAGACCATGTCCCCAGACAAGGACTAGAGTGCTCCCTTTGCAGCCCGGTGCTGGAAGGCCGATCCCTGGTGGGGTGACCAATATCCCCGGGCCTGAAAGCCCCAATGGTGTGCCAGGTGGAAAGCGGCTGTGAAGAGCAAGCGGCTCATGGCGTGAAGCGCTTTACACCTGCCGCAACACCCGGTGACTGCCGGAAGCACCTCCCTGGTGACTGGGGCCTGAGATCCCTCTGCCTAGGGCCGACCCTGCGCCAACCAGCCACCAGCCGGCGCACGACCGAGCAGCCTTAGTAGCGATCCGGAAAACTCTGAGACCCTGCAATGAGAGAGGCGTGCCGCCAATACATCCCCTGCCCATGGAGCGGACAAGGTACCTTTCGAGGAGGAGGCCACGTGTCCCACACCAGCAGCGGACATCCCTCCCGGTGGTCGCGGCGAAACTCGCGAAGTCCAGCATGGCACCGGTCGTACTGCCTGCATGTGGCGCGTGCCAGCGAAGTTCAAACACCTGTGATGACTGCTTTCGCTGCCAAGGTTCCAGAGGGACGCCCGGCACTGCTCGCCCGGGGAACAGCTCCGCCCGGGGTGGCCAGGCGCCCAACTTGATCCTACTGCGAGATAAGGCGTCCAGCAAACTCATTCTGAAAACCTGGAGCGAAAGCAGCTTTAAAGGAAAATGTTAAAAAGAGAGGCCAGGTAGAACCAAATTGCGAACCAAGCGCATGACCCGTGCGACTTGGAGGGGCCGGCCTGTTCACCCTCCACGAACCACAGCCTGGTTATCACACCAGAAAGAAGCACCCTTCAATTTTGCAAAGGTGGTGACCGCCAGACGTGCACCGCCACCAAGATGAGGAAACAGCTCCAGAAAAGTGAGATCCCTGATGATACCTTGTGAATGCCAGGCCGGGGGCCAGAGACCTTGAGCCCACACCGGCCCTGAAAGTGAAACCCCAAAACCAAGGCACCCGAAGGCGTCAGAGTGCACCTGCAACTCCGGGGTTCCAGGAGGTGCCTGCCACAGGGAAATGCCATTGGAAGCCCGAAGGAGCGCCAGCCAGACCTGCAGATCTGCCTCCTTCCAGACCCGGGATACCCTGATGCGGTGATCAGGGGGCTTGCAGCCCGACAAGGACCTATCGCCAGCCCGGCAGAGGCAGAGCGCCCTGCCAGGCGCCACCACCCTACAAGCCCGAAATAAAGGTGGCCCAGTAAGGTTGGACCTGGCGAACCCTGCATGTATTTAAATGGAGCGGATTGCAGCAGGGTGGTGAGGGCCAGGAAGCTTATCGCGCGGGGGGCTTGAAGAGATGCCTTGAACCCGAGTCCAGGTGGATGCCCAAATAGCAGAGGGGGGCAGTGGAGACCTCTGCTCCTTGTTGGAAGCCAAGGAGGACCCCGGCTCCAGCCGGCGAGGGCCTGGAGAAAGCCTGCACAAAAGCAAAATCACATTCCCTGGTGCCCCTGTCCACCCGATGAACCAAAAAATCACCCAGATAATGAGTCCTACCCGCCGGGAGGTCACCACTCTGCTGAGCGCCCATTCAAGGGGCGTGCTGAAAATCTCCAAAAAAGCTGCACAGGGCAAAAGAAGCAGCCTATGGGCATGGCCTGTGTCCACAAACCAGCTGCCTTGGAAATGGATGCCCAGCAGCTCAAAGTCCCAGGGGAATGGGCTGGGAGCCGGAAAGCAGATTGAATGTCACATTTTGCCAGAAGGGCACCAGTGCCTGCCTGCCAAATGGAGGATATGGCCTCGTCCAGGGTGGCATGCGAGCGAACAAGACCTCGGGGTCTGTGTGAGAATGATAAGCAAGTGCAAGCCTGGGGGTGGGAGGAGGTGTTGAATTAAGCGATACTCCCCCGGGGCTTTTTACTGGGCACCATGCCAATTGGTGAGACCCTGTAAAGAGGCTGAGGAGGTGGCTGAAAGGGGCCAGCTATCGCGACCGGCCCTGATTTTCTTGGCATGTATGTCCAGCCACCACGCCAGGGAGTTCTACGGACCGACTTTAAAGTTGTCCGCCTGGTAAGCCCTGCGAGGGGAGCCACCGGTAGGGGGGTCGAGAAACCAGAGGGAGAAACCTTCCCCCAGCAGAGCGCAGCTGACCGCGCCTGTCTGGGCTATGGCAGCTGCAGCCACACCAGCAAAGGCTGAAGGCCCGAACAGGTGTGGGGAGCCAGCGACTGCAGGTTGGAGAAAAAAGTCGTCAATGTTTTCTTGGTAGGGGGCACTGCTTTGACCACGAGCTTTGTGGGCCCCGGCACTGGGAGACCGGGCCCTGCGCCGATGCGGCCCTGCGGCTTGGGGCAGCTTGCTCTGCCATGACTGCCAGAACAGTGCGGAACAAACATGCTAAAACCTGCACTTGGGCGCTGGCAAGCGCGCCGGATGAATTCCCAACAAAGCCCTTTTGCCCCCGCCCGCCCGGGGAGAAGCTCTTGCGGATTTTCCGGGGAGCAGATGAAGCTCGACGGCCCCTTTCATGGCGGCTGGACTGACGACCATCAGGTTTGGTGGTGGATGAGATCAAGCGGAAACCGGCTCTTGTTAGGGGCCAGCGTTCTTCCGGATGGCTTCATGCGTAGGCAATGTGGCTGCTGGCTTTCGCCCGGCCAGCGCCCGAGCTTCGCAGCACGTGGGACATGTGGGCCGCCAGGTGCCAGGCCCGCGCAGGGGTTGGCGGCCCCGACGATAGCCAGGAATTCAGTGAAACCCTGCAGCCAGTTGCTAAAAGTGCGCTTTCGGCTGCCGCCGGGTCCGCCAGGCTTTCTGTCCGCTTTCGCCCCCGACAAAGCCATATTAAGCCCTCCCGCCCGGAAACTTGAATATCGAGCGCAATGAGTACCCGGCCGAGTGCCAGCTCCCGAAGACTTCCTGGGAGAGGTGGGGACCCAGAAGCCCGGGGTTGCAGCGGTTGTCCTGAGCCGGGCTGGGAAGAGGTCGCCTCCGCCCAAACTAGCGCCTGCGTTTTCGCGATCCAAAATGGGAGAAAGCCCGGGCGTGTTCTGGAACCAAAATTCCCCCCCCAACCTGGGCATCGTTAGGTCCTCGGAGGACTCACCCGAAGATGAAGAGCTGGAGACCCGTCACGGAGGAGGAGGACCGGGAGGCATCTTCGACGACGCGCCTCTCCTCCTCCTGCTCTCCTGAGGCGGAGGGGGGCCAGCGGATGCCATCCACTGATGTTGGGTGGCAGCTGACTGGCCGAGCTGGAGAACCTCCGCCGCGCCCGCTTCGAGGTGCCACGCCCGGGCCGCGCCGGCAACGCTGGCGATGGAGGGCTCCGGCTCCCCTGCACCCAGCGGAGAGGACGGGAATCGCTGGCCACACCGCCCGAGGAGCCTGCGAGAGGTGCATCCAGCGTTATCCGCTAGAGTTCGCGTACCAGGAAAGGATGGTGCCCGCGTTGCCACGGCCCGGCTCCGTGAGAGGCCGGCGGGAGAGCCCTCACCTCCCGCCCGGGAAGGGATTGCTCCACTGGGCCAGCGGGCCTGCCCGGCCAATGGGGGGACAGACCTTAAAAGCTGCAGCCGCCCGGCGTCGCTGCGCAATCCATCCGACCACCCGGGCAGCGCCTTCCGGAGAACCCCGAGGGCGGTCTGGGCCCGAACCCTATTTAAGAGGGGCTTTCCGAGCTCTGCCCGAAGGTTCCTTGTACTCTTGGCCAGCTTGGGACCCACATGCGAGGCGAGACCGGTCACGACCAGCAAGGAGAAAGAAGGGAATACAAAAGTGAGAACAAACAAGGTGAGGAAAAGTTGGCGGAAAAAAGGAAAGAAAAGGCAAGTTTAGAGGGCCTTGCAGCGGCCCAGTCTCCCTTCCAGGCCTTTATGCGAGGCGCTCCAACCACCCCTGCGCCTTGCTGGGATTATACCGGGAAAACGGTTCCCACAGGGAGAGAAATCTATATATACCCAGAGCTCCTCCATGGCGGCTGGGAGCCAATCAATGCACCCGGTTCTGCAGCATGCAATTCCTACCTTGCAACCCCTTATTTTGCTGCGCTGCTCACCCCAGCAGCAATGGCTGCCCCTGGTTATTCAGGTGCATCTTATTTTTTGGAGGGCCGTCTTTATGGAATCTCACCCCCCGCTGAGTGCCCTGCCCAGATTCTGCCCCATCTGTGTCTTCCCCCAAAGCTCTAGGAATTTCCCCAGCTGGAGACGACTTAGGGAGCTGAGGATGTTTAGTTTGGTGAAGAGACAGTGAAGAGGTGGCACATGATAGCCATGTTTAGATATCTGAAGGAATGCCATGTTGAAGAGGGAGCAAGCTTGTTTTCTGCTGCTCCAGAGACTAGAGGGGTCTGCAACCTGCGGCTCTCCAGATGTGCATGGACTACAATTCCCATCAGCCCCTGCCAGCATGGCCAATTGAATTGTAGTCCATGGACATCTGGAGAGCCGCAGGTGGCAGACCCCTGGACTAGAACCAGGAGTCATGGGTTCAAGGTGAAGGAAAAGAGATTCTACCTAAACATTAGGAAGAACTTCCTGACAGTCAGGGCTGTTCGACAGTGGAATTCACTACCTTGGAGTGTGGCGGAGTCTCCTTACTTTGGAGGTTTTTAAAGAGAGGCTGGATGGCCATCTGTCAGGAGTGCTTTGATTGCATGTTCCTGCCTGGCAGGGGGTTGGACTTGATGGCCCTTGGGGTCTCCTCCAACTCTATGATTTTATGACTCTAACCTGAGCAAATGTAACCCCCATGCTCAGAATGGGTTGACCCAGAAAGGGGTGGAGACTCAAAGCAGCAGAGCTCATGTAGTTTGGAGGAGACGAGGCTACCAGACTTGGACCTTGGTTTGTATAAGCCCTTAACACCTTGTTAAGGTCACTGCAATGTTGTTGGGAACTAGTGGGAAGGTAGTTGTTTATTTTTGCTATGTTGTAAATGTTGGAGTTTATTATTTCAGGGTTTTTTAATGTTTGTAATGGGTGAGAGTTCTCCTGGAAATCTTCATCATGTTGAATCCTATTCACCGAGCCCTTGGAGTCTTCAGGAGCCAACCCACTTGCAAAGAAGAATTGGACTTGGCAGTATCAGTAGACTGTAAATATAAGGACTTGAAAATGCAACCTGAACAGGACCTTGAAGTGTGATGTTAAATGTGGATGTATATGTCAGTGGTGGCGAACCTTTGGCACTCCAGATGTTATGGACTACAATTCCCATCAGCCCCTGCCAGCATGGCCAATTGGCCAGGGCTGATGGGAATTTTAGTCCATGACATCTGGAGTGCCAAAGGTTCGCCATCACTGTTATATGTTATATGTTAGGAAAGTAAACCCTTTTGTTTTTAAAATTTGTTGTTGCAAACTCATTCCAAGTTCTGCCCCGCAGAACCCACAGATAGAGGTTACACAAACACATTCTAAACATCTTTTTTTTTACACTCCACGCCCACCTCGGGTTGGAAAAATGCCCTTTCCTATGAAATAAAGCAAGTTCAGCGTGGAAAGGGTATGTGGGGGACTGGAACGAAGGCAACAGAGCAAGCTGTTGAAAGTTTCAGAAATAAAAGGAAGCAAAACAAATGAGGTATTTTAGCCACAACATCCAGAAGGGAAAGGCAGAGGGGGGGAGGGGGGGAGCAAGAGACCATTAATACCTGAAGTGGAGGGGGGGAGGCAGAAACCCAAGCCTAAAAGGCTGACTAGCAATAAAAAAATCCATTACATGCTTCCCCCCCCAAGTGGGAGTCCTTAAGTGCTTTCTCCCCCCCTGATGCGCACCCAGAGATGCCCGCCCCCTGCTGCCGCCACAAGGCCGCTTGGGCCTGCTCCAGAGCACCCCGCGAGTGTGCGGGAGCAACACGCCGACTTCATTAAGGCCTTCGATTAATGCCTGGATGGACCGTCTCTGGGGGCCGCATTTATCACCGGGGCGAAGGCATATTTAGCGGGAGGCCGTTAGCATAATCAGAATAGATGCAGCCACCTCGGGGAGAGGAGAGGGGTTTTTTAATAGACCCGTAAGTGCTGACTGGATGAATATTTATGGCACGCTTCCTTTCAGCAAAGGGGTGGGATGAAATATTCAGCAGCGGGGGGGGGGGGCGGGGGGCAAAGTGGATGGAGGTGGCAGGGGGAAAGAGGCTCTCCCCACTCTGCCGGCTGTCTCTGCATCCAGGCGCTGGCTTCCCTAAGGTGGTGGCAGGCTGCGTGCGCAGTGACAGGCGGCAAACAGAGGGACCGTGGCTCAGGGGCAGAGCATCTGTTTAGCATGCAGAAGGTGACAGGTTCAAGCCCCAGCATCTCCAGTCAAGAGGTGATGCAAAATACTTCCGCCTGGGACTCTGGAAAACTATTGCCAGTTTGAGTAGACCAGGGGTCTGCAACCTGCGGCTCTCCAGATGTTCATGGACTACAAATCCCATCAGCCCATGCTGATCTCCGTTCTACAGAGCTCAGTTCCCCTAGACACAGAGGTGGGATCCAGCAGGTTCTCACCAGTTCCCGAGAGTGGGTTACTAATTATTTGTGTGTGCCGAGAGGGGGTTACTCATTGGGTCTTCTTTTCCATTAGAAATTCCATTAGGTCCAAAAATCATCAAGTCCTGTTGTTTCCTATGTGGCTGGTTAGCGAAGGTAGAAAACAGGATCATTCTCCCTGTTGGGCTGTTTTAAAAACATGCTTTAGAAATAGGGTGAAGTTCCTTGTTTAAGGAAAGTCTCCTTCTTTCGATTTCTAGAAACAAAATTAAGTATTTGAAAGTATTAAGTATTTGACAGGCAGTCAATTAGAGGAGAAGTTGTTGTTTCTGTTGGCAGCAGACGATAGGACTTGCTAGAATGAGTTTAAATTATGGACAAAAAGATACCAGTTGGAAATTAGGAACTTTTTTTTTACAGTAAGAGTTTTTTACAGTAACAGAGAAATTATTAATGCCCCGCCCACGGAATGCCCGGCCACGCCCCCGTCGTGCCCCGCCCAGTCCCATTGGCTCTATGCCACTGTTTGAATCCCACCACCATGGGAACCTGTTGCTAAAATTTTTGGATCCCACCACTGCCTAGACACAAAATGGGTGCCTTGGAGGGTGGACATTAAGGTATGGCACTATGCTGAGGCCTCGCCCCTCATCCAGAAGACGTGTTCTCCAAAACTGGACTAAATCCCCAGATGAAGTGGCACAGAGTGGAGTGGAACTATTATTTCCCATCATCACACATACCCGAAGAAGGGCGCTTTGACTGACAAGACTTAATGCCCACCAAAATCTTGTAGGTTCTCAACAGTGCAACTGAACTTGAACCTAGCTATTGTACGGCAAGCCAACAGGACTGCTCTCTGAATGGCCTCGTGATGTGAATACTACACTTCTGTGACTGTGTAACCTCTACTTGTGGGTTCTGTGGGGCAGAACTTGGAATGAGTTTGCAACAACAAATCTTAAAAACAATATGGTTTACTTTCTTAACACATAACATATAACATCAACATTTAACATCACACTTCAAGGTCCTGTTCAGGTTTCATTTCAAGTCCTTATATTTACAGTCTACTGATACTGCCAAGTCCAATTCTTCTTTGCAAGTGGGTTGGCTCCTGAAGACTCCAAGGGCTTGATGAACAGAATTCAACAGGATGAAGGTTTCCAGGAGAACTCTCACCCATTACAAACACAAAAAGAAACCCTTAACAAGGTGTTAAGGGCTTATAGAAATCAAACCCATATGTCCCACGTCGGTCTCTGCGCTCGGCAGAGGCCAATTTACTGGAGATCCCCGCCCCCTCTATGATCGCGAGGCTGGCAGCTCCACCAGGGCCAGGGACTTTTCACGGCCTGGCCCCTGCCCACTGGTGGAATGCCTCTTCACCCTCCAACTGTCCGGGCCCTGCGGGACCTACATGAGTTCCTGCCAGGGCCTGTAAGACTGAGTCATGTCTTGGGCCTTTGGGAGGCCGGCTGCTGATAGGTGCCCATTAACAACTAAGATCCGCTGTTCCCCTCTCAGGGGAGTTGAGGAGTTAATGGCTAAACGCCATCTGTTTTAACTGACTATGAATTAGGAGTGCTGCTTTTAACTGATATGAATTTTAGTATTTTATTTTGTTATCCGCTTTTTATTGTGATGTAAACTGCCCTGAGCCCTTTGGGGGTGGGCGGTACAAAAGTGGAACTAATAAATAAATAAATAAATAAATAAATAAAGGTCCGAGTCTGGTAGCCTTGTCTCCTCCAAAGAGCTCTGCAGCCTTCTGCTGCTTTGAGTCTCCACCCCTTTCTGGGTCAACCCATTCTGAGCATGGGGGTTACAACTGCAGCCCAAAACCACATGGGCCCAGAGGGGCACCGAGGGAAAATGGTGCCCGGGGCAATACCTCTTCCAGTGCCCCCTGCATCCCACCTACTTCAGCTGGTGGAGGAGGGTGGTGGCAGTCCTGGGCTCTTCCTCCCGGGTGGCAGGCTGGGCTGGTAGGCTCCCAGCTCTGCTGGTCCTTTAGGTCACGTGGGGGGTGTGATTTTGCGCCCCATGTGACCTAATGGGTGGCATCTGGGGTCAGTTGGTCCCCCATGTCCCTCTGGCAGATACACCTCTGCACAGGTCCATCAAACTGCTGACTTGAACTCAGCTTCTAATCAACCACAGTCTTAAGAGCCTTTTCCTATTTCCTGACGCCACGCTCCGTTCTTGCCTGTTATTTTTTTTCGCCCAAACGTTACACTTTGCATTTGTGTCTGACAAGTTTCTTTTGTTGTTGTTGTTGTTTTCCAGCTAGCGTGGCTCTTTTGCGTTTTATTTCTTTTGCAAAGCAGCTAGCTTTCCCTCCTGGTGTTGGATCATCTGCAAATGTGATAAAGTATCCCCTCTACCCCTTCATTAAAGTCACTGCAAGGAAATATTGATGACTACCAAACCCATTAAAGAGCCCTGCGATACCCCAAAGGGCAAGAAACCCCTGGAGTGGGTGAGGAAATATCCCCTTTATGAGAACTCATGGAATATCGTTCATTTCCCAACCAGCTGTGAGTTCTGACTGTCATTTTTTTTTTGGTCTACTATCCACTAGGCAGAAATTCTTCAAGATTGTAATGCCCCAACGGGCCTCTTTCCATCTTTCAGGCAGGCTGGAGGAAGATTCTCTGCTGGAGAGAGAATTGAAATTCTTTACATGCTAGCCTGAGAAACCAAATGTTACAGAGCAGCAAGGCAAGGCGAAGTAGGTAGGTGTGGGGGCAAGTCTGCCTTCCCTCTGCTGTCCATGTTAATCAGTAGACTTACGTGTAAATCAGATCTCCACACCTGCTGCTTCTTTGAACTCCATTTTTTAAATGATATCTAAGAGATCATGATAGGCACAGGGCAAAGGCCCTGTCCACAGAGCAAAAGCTCTGACCGGTTGCAAAAATAACCATCCAAAAGCTTCTTCGGTGTTCAGAGATGTATTGTTTTCATTCAATTCTGCGCAGAAGAGGGAACTCTCCTCTGTTAGCCACAGGGAGGAGGTTCAAGGGGCTGTTGCTTGCGTAACATAATTTATACCCTCTTACAAACATCCCTCCTTGTATTGTCGAAGGCTTTCACGGCCGGAATCACTGGGGTGCTGTGTGGTTTCTGGGCTGTATGGCCGTGTTCTAGCAGCATTCTCTCCTGACGTTTCGCCTGCATCCGTGGCTGGCATCTTCAGAGGATCTGATGGTAGGAATGGAAAGCAAGTGGAGTATATGTACTGTGAGGTGAAAAGGTGAGGCCATCTGAATGAAGTGAAAGCCCTGGCATGAAATTGAGTCACAAAAGAGGGGAATCTCTCACCAACGCTATAGGGGTAATAATGAAGATAGCAAAGTCAATAGGTGGTGATGCATCCTGAATAGAAGTATCCTGGTCTTTGTTCCCTTTGATTGCTATTGTCTATAGTTGTCCTGTGTTTGTGTGGAGCTGATTAGTCACTGTCTTGATTCTAGAGTTTTTCAACACTGGCAGCCAAATTCTGTTCATTTTCATGGTTTCTTCCTTCCAGTTGAAATTGTCCATGTGCTTGTGAATTTCTCTCCTTGTCTTCTGACCATTGTGGTTCGGAGTCAAGAAGACGTACAGACCTGGTCATCTCATCCCACCTTTTACCACACCTTGCCCATTCCCATATTTGGTGAAACTTAAGTCAAAAACACCTTGCGTAAAAGGTTTCTATAACAACTACTGGTTTCTATTTTACTTTTATCTGCATTTGTGAGCTTCTGCTAATTCCTTATCTCCTTGGTGGGGACCTGTTTTCCCAAACCACCTGAAAAACTCAGTGTCAGGCTGCCCCATGACGGGGCATTCATTGAAAATGCTGGGGGAAGAATTAGGACTAATAAAAGGAAACACTTCTTCACGCCACGTGTGATTGGTATTTGGAATATGCTGCCACAGGAGGTGGTGATGGCCACTAACTGGGATAGCTTTAAAAGGGGCTTGGACAGATTTATGGAGGAGAAGTCAATCTATGGCTACCAATCTTGATCCTCTTTGATCTGAGATTGCAAATGCCTTAGCAGACCAGGTGCTCGGGAGCAACAGCCGCAGAAGGCCATTGCTTTCACATCCTGCAGGTGAGCTCCCAATGGCACCTGGTGGGCCACTGCGAGTAGCAGAGAGCTGGACTAGATGGACTCTGGTCTGATCCAGCTGGCTTGTTCTTATGTTCTTATGTTTTTATGTTCTTATGTTCATTTCTTCCAACTACAGTAAGCTTCTGAAGTGCTTAGTGCCCAGTAAATTACTCTCATGTAACTTGTATGATTAAATACAACGGCTTAAAACATCATAAACTATATGTCCATATCAATCACAGATTGTGAAACAATGGAGACCAGGTGAGATCGGAGGAAGACTCAGAGTGGTGTAGTGGTTAGTGCTGAAAAATACCCTCCAACCTAGAATTTACCCCAATAATTCCAACATCAGGACTGTACTCTTGTGTCTTGAACCTCAGATGCAAGAAACAAGGATGCTGGGGAGAGAAGCCATCCCCTACTGCTTAAAAATGATAATGGCTCTGTCTAAGGTAAGGGCTTTCTTTCTCGCATCTTACTAGAGAGTCTCATCTGACATCTAGAGAGCCAGTGTGTTGTAGAGGTTAAGAGCAGGTAGATTCTAATCTAGAGAACCAGGTTCAATTCCCCACTCCCCCACCTGAATGGCAGAGGCTTATCAGGTGAACCAAATGTGTTTCCGCACTCCTACACTCCTGCAGGATGACCTTGGGCCAATCACAATTCTCTCAGAACTCTCTCAGTCCCACCTACCTCACAAGGGGACAGGAAGGTAAAGGAGCTTGTAGGCCACCTTGAGTCTCCTTATGGGAAAGAAAGGTGGGGTATAAATCCAACCACCTCCTCCTCCTCCTCCTCCTCCTCCTCCTCTTTCTTCTTCTTCTTCTTCTTCTTCTTCTTCTTCTTCTTCTTCTTCTTCTTCTTCTTCTTCTTCTTCTTCTTCTTCTTCTTCTTCTTCTTCTTCTTCTTCTTCTTGGGACATACTTGAGAAGTCAGTTGGTAGATAGTGATTTCTTCCTCTTGAAGCAGGAAGACGGAAACAAAACCGGAGAGTATTGTCGAAGGCTTTCACAGCCAGATTCAACTGGTTGTTGTGGGTTTTCCGGGCTGTGTGGCCACACAGAGAGAAGTCTGTTATCTGGACACAGTGTATAACAGACTTCTCCCTGTGATACACCTCTGAAGATGCCAGCCACAGATGCAGGTGAAACGTTAGGAACAAGATCTACCAGACCACGGCCACCCAGCCTGGAAAACCCACAACAACCAAAACCAGAGACTATAAACTTCCTGGACACAAGGAAGAACTGTCAGTTTATGAGGAAGGATGTTTACGGTGAAGGAACATGAATGGGAACACACCCGTCTGGCTCAAGTTCTGTTTGGACAAAGCACATGTCAGTCATATGTCAGCTTAGTGCATTTGTATCTTTTGCTTCCACTCTTCCTCCGGTCCCTGTCCCCAAGGAATCAGAAAGTCGAAGGCTGAAGACGCTGCTAGAAACGGAAAGGGCAGACGTTGTACAGTCTTTCAGCATGATGTTCAGTGTGGTCTATGTGGCTTATTGAAAGCCAGGGTGATTTTTTTGAGGTTAAGAATTATTATTATTACTATTACTATTACTATTACTATTACTATTACTATTACTACTATTACTATTATTATTATTATTACTATTACTATTACTATTACTATTACTATTACTATTACTATTACTATTACTATTACTATTATTATTATTATTATTATTATTATTATTATTATTATTATTATTATTAATTGGGTTTATAGACCGCCCTCCCCCAGAGGGCTCAGGGTGGTGCACAACATATAGATAGAGCACAATATCAGGTTAAAATACAATAAATAGAAGTTAATACGGCTCTAATAAAAATAAACCCTACCCCATTAAAATGCAGCATTATTAATTAAATTACATTAACTCAAGATGGCGCCTGGTATCAGTTCCCTCAAAAAACCCCAGAGAACCCCAGAGAGGGAGGTTCTGCGCCGACCCGAAGACGCTGGGACCGTCCGCACGGACGGTCCTGGGAAGAGGCGGGACGCCGGCGCCGCCAAGCGCCGGTGCCCCGCCGACCCGGCTTGTCCCTGGGCCTCCGGCAAGTCGCCGAGGCCTGGGGACATGCCCCCATGGCCCTGTGCGCCTGCTCGAGCGGCGCAGGCCAGAGGGGCGTGTCCCCAGGCCTCTGCGTGTCCCTGGGCACCGGAGGCCCAGGGACAAGGTAAGTGCCGGGTGGGGGAGGCGCCGTGAAGCCGCTGCCGTTCGCTCGGCAGCGGCTTCACGGCGGCGTATTCCCGAAAAGACCGCTTCCCAGCGTTCTGGGAATACGCCGGCTTCAGGCCGGGTGGGCGGCGCGGCTGCGCTGCAGCTTCGCCCCCCGTGCGAATGGTGGCCTGGAGACGGCGTTTTTACTGTCTCTAGGCCGTCATTTTCTGCCCGTGCGGAAACGGCCTCAGATTTTGAATCGTGATATTCTGAATGTACGACGCACGGGGCAGGGGGCATTTGGAGGCAGGAGAAGACAGAAGAGGAGAGCTGGTGGGGGGGGGGAATGTAAGATTCAGAGGAATGGAGGAAGGAAACGAAGCTCAAAGGCAGATGAGAAGGAAGAGAGACAAAGTGGAGAAACCCGCTGAAAACATACAAATTAGGCTCTGGGCGTAATTGTTCTAGAAAACTTCCTCCTGCTGTTGTGGCAGGAAGCTGAAAGAACACATCAAGCCTCCCCTTTGGTCGCCGGTCTATTGTTGGCATCTGAGGTCCCCCCTGCGGGCGGAGCCATTGTCAACACTCCTTTGAAGTGCAAGAGGCGACTCTGTCAAGACAGCTCCCTACCTGCCTCAGCTTGAAACATTTGCATTGTTAATGAACGCTGCGACCGGGCAAAGTCCTTTTAGCGGCTCTAATTTACGGCCCTTTTCTTTGTTTCTGCTTTTCAGTGGACATTGCCAGAGCTCAGCATTCGAATTCTCTTCTGTGAAGAGCTGCTGGGCTGATTTTTGTGTGTGTGTGGGGGGGGGGTTCTCCCCCCACAAAGCAGCAGCAGTGGCGTAGGAGGCTAAGAGCTCGTGTATCTAATCTGGAGGAACCGGGTTTGATTGCCCGCTCTGCCGCCTGAGCTGTGGAGGCTTATCTGGGGAATTCAGATTAACCTGTGCACTCCCACACACGCCAGCTGGGTGACCTTGGGCTGATCCAACACCACCTCCGGGCGCTCTCTCAGCCCCTTACCTCTGGAATTGTTTGTTGTGCCGGGGAAGGGGCAAAGAGAGATTATCGGCCAGCACGAGTCTCCTGCAGGAGAGAAAGGGGGGATATAAATCCAAACTCTTCTTCTCATGTGTAATCTGGTAGCTGCCCATTAAAAAAACCTGGTCCGTCACGAGGCAATAAAGATTGTCCCTCATCCCACTCGTTCAGTTATCTTTACCTGCACTGATCAAGTGGGAGAGAGGCAAGCTGACTAGTCCCTCCTCGAGGGCACGGTGTCCCTGTTGTGTTCCCCATTGTGGGTGCCATGCAGAGGTGGGATCCAGCAGGTTCTCACAGGTTCCCTAGAGTAGGTGACTAATTATTTGTGTGTGCCGAGAGGGGGTTACCAATGGGTGATTTTTCCACGTGATTTTTGCCTTAGTTACGCCCCTCCTCTCAGCAGTAGCGCGCAGAACTTGAAGAAGTCTAGCAGGAGGTGCACCGGCGTGCGTGGCAGCCTGCACCTTCGCGACGTGGTTTCCTTGCCCCAGGACTGGTGCAGCGGCTGCGTCCTTGCGCAGCCCGCAGGAATGCCATACGCTTCGATAGGTGCCCCACCCAGCCCCATTGGCGCTACGCCACAGTTTGAATCCCACTACCAGGGGAACCTGTTACTAAAAATTTTGGATCCCACCACTGGTGCCATGGCACCCAACAACATTTTTGCTGGTGGTCCCTGGCCCCTCAATGATGCGGCTGGCCTCCACACGGGCCAGGACTTTCACAGCGCTGGCCCCGGCCTGGTGGAACACCCTCCCACCAACTGTCCGGGCCCTGAGGGACCTTGGTGAGTTCCGCAGGGCCTGTAAGACTGTGTTGTTCCACCGGGCCTTTGGAGTGTCCAGCGGCTGATATGGTTCTTACTGCTCCTGGCTTTGGCACCAGTACCGAAGCAGAGCTCCTCATATTACGAGGGGCCTGCAGGTCCCCTGGCAGGGTGGGTTTTAAAATTGAGGCCACCAGGACGCCTCTTGTTTAATTTTGCTTCAATTGTTAGCCGCTGTTTTAATAATATTTTAAGATGTTTTGATGACCCAGACCCTATGTTTTATGCATTATTGCGGATTTGCTCCTGCTTATTGTTTATATATTATGTTGTTCACCGCCCGGAGCCCTTTGGGGATCAGGTGGTATAGAAATCGAATTAATAATAATAATAATAATAATAATAATAATAATAATAATAATAATAATAATAATAATAATAATAATAATAATAATTTTCCTGGAGCCTACCAAATGTTTTTAGAAATTGGGCCCGGCCAGGCAGGACTTCTACCCAACAAGATTTCTGAGAGACCACTGGAGATTTGATTGGCTGCACAGAATTAGAAAAAAACCAACATTGCTTAGGAAGCATTTGCCACCACGGCACAAGGACCTCCACTGCGTGACTGAAAGGAAGTGATGGCAGCCATTTTGTTTTTGATTCTGCCTCACGTGGCAGCCATTTTGTGGCAGCCATTGTTTTGGCTCTTTGCCCACCATGCTGTGACAGGATACCTAGATTTATTGTCAAAGGCTTTCACGGCCGGAATCACTGGGGTGCTGTGTGGTTTCCGGGCTGTATGGCCGTGTTCTAGCAGCATTCTCTCCTGACGTTCCGCCTGCATCTGTGGCTGGCATCTTCAGCCACAGATGCAGCCTTCAGATCCTCTGAAGATGCCAGCCACATGGGGGTGGGGGGGGGGGGGGGTGGGGGGGGGGGGGGGTGGGGGGGGGGGGGGGTGGGGGGGGGGGGGGGTGGGGGGGGGGGGGGGTGGGGGGGGGGGGGGGTGGGGGGGGGGGGGGGTGGGGGGGGGGGGGGGTGGGGGGGGGGGGGGGTGGGGGGGGGGGGGGGTGGGGGGGGGGGGGGGTGGGGGGGGGGGGGGGTGGGGGGGGGGGGGGGTGGGGGGGGGGGGGGGTGGGGGGGGGGGGGGGTGGGGGGGGGGGGGGGTGGGGGGGGGGGGGGGTGGGGGGGGGGGGGGGTGGGGGGGGGGGGGGGTGGGGGGGGGGGGGGGTGGGGGGGGGGGGGGGTGGGGGGGGGGGGGGGTGGGGGGGGGGGGGGGTGGGGGGGGGGGGGGGTGGGGGGGGGGGGGGGTGGGGGGGGGGGGGGGTGGGGGGGGGGGGGGGTGGGGGGGGGGGGGGGTGGGGGGGGGGGGGGGTGGGGGGGGGGGGGGGTGGGGGGGGGGGGGGGTGGGGGGGGGGGGGGGTGGGGGGGGGGGGGGGTGGGGGGGGGGGGGGGTGGGGGGGGGGGGGGGTGGGGGGGGGGGGGGGTGGGGGGGGGGGGGGGTGGGGGGGGGGGGGGGTGGGGGGGGGGGGGGGTGGGGGGGGGGGGGGGTGGGGGGGGGGGGGGGTGGGGGGGGGGGGGGGTGGGGGGGGGGGGGGGTGGGGGGGGGGGGGGGTGGGGGGGGGGGGGGGTGGGGGGGGGGGGGGGTGGGGGGGGGGGGGGGTGGGGGGGGGGGGGGGTGGGGGGGGGGGGGGGTGGGGGGGGGGGGGGGTGGGGGGGGGGGGGGGTGGGGGGGGGGGGGGGTGGGGGGGGGGGGGGGTGGGGGGGGGGGGGGGTGGGGGGGGGGGGGGGTGGGGGGGGGGGGGGGTGGGGGGGGGGGGGGGTGGGGGGGGGGGGGGGTGGGGGGGGGGGGGGGTGGGGGGGGGGGGGGGTGGGGGGGGGGGGGGGTGGGGGGGGGGGGGGGTGGGGGGGGGGGGGGGTGGGGGGGGGGGGGGGTGGGGGGGGGGGGGGGTGGGGGGGGGGGGGGGTGGGGGGGGGGGGGGGTGGGGGGGGGGGGGGGTGGGGGGGGGGGGGGGTGGGGGGGGGGGGGGGTGGGGGGGGGGGGGGGTGGGGGGGGGGGGGGGTGGGGGGGGGGGGGGGTGGGGGGGGGGGGGGGTGGGGGGGGGGGGGGGTGGGGGGGGGGGGGGGTGGGGGGGGGGGGGGGTGGGGGGGGGGGGGGGTGGGGGGGGGGGGGGGTGGGGGGGGGGGGGGGTGGGGGGGGGGGGGGGTGGGGGGGGGGGGGGGTGGGGGGGGGGGGGGGTGGGGGGGGGGGGGGGTGGGGGGGGGGGGGGGTGGGGGGGGGGGGGGGTGGGGGGGGGGGGGGGTGGGGGGGGGGGGGGGTGGGGGGGGGGGGGGGTGGGGGGGGGGGGGGGTGGGGGGGGGGGGGGGTGGGGGGGGGGGGGGGTGGGGGGGGGGGGGGGTGGGGGGGGGGGGGGGTGGGGGGGGGGGGGGGTGGGGGGGGGGGGGGGTGGGGGGGGGGGGGGGTGGGGGGGGGGGGGGGTGGGGGGGGGGGGGGGTGGGGGGGGGGGGGGGTGGGGGGGGGGGGGGGTGGGGGGGGGGGGGGGTGGGGGGGGGGGGGGGTGGGGGGGGGGGGGGGTGGGGGGGGGGGGGGGTGGGGGGGGGGGGGGGTGGGGGGGGGGGGGGGTGGGGGGGGGGGGGGGTGGGGGGGGGGGGGGGTGGGGGGGGGGGGGGGTGGGGGGGGGGGGGGGTGGGGGGGGGGGGGGGTGGGGGGGGGGGGGGGTGGGGGGGGGGGGGGGTGGGGGGGGGGGGGGGTGGGGGGGGGGGGGGGTGGGGGGGGGGGGGGGTGGGGGGGGGGGGGGGTGGGGGGGGGGGGGGGTGGGGGGGGGGGGGGGTGGGGGGGGGGGGGGGTGGGGGGGGGGGGGGGTGGGGGGGGGGGGGGGTGGGGGGGGGGGGGGGTGGGGGGGGGGGGGGGTGGGGGGGGGGGGGGGTGGGGGGGGGGGGGGGTGGGGGGGGGGGGGGGTGGGGGGGGGGGGGGGTGGGGGGGGGGGGGGGTGGGGGGGGGGGGGGGTGGGGGGGGGGGGGGGTGGGGGGGGGGGGGGGTGGGGGGGGGGGGGGGTGGGGGGGGGGGGGGGTGGGGGGGGGGGGGGGTGGGGGGGGGGGGGGGTGGGGGGGGGGGGGGGTGGGGGGGGGGGGGGGTGGGGGGGGGGGGGGGTGGGGGGGGGGGGGGGTGGGGGGGGGGGGGGGTGGGGGGGGGGGGGGGTGGGGGGGGGGGGGGGTGGGGGGGGGGGGGGGTGGGGGGGGGGGGGGGTGGGGGGGGGGGGGGGTGGGGGGGGGGGGGGGTGGGGGGGGGGGGGGGTGGGGGGGGGGGGGGGTGGGGGGGGGGGGGGGTGGGGGGGGGGGGGGGTGGGGGGGGGGGGGGGTGGGGGGGGGGGGGGGTGGGGGGGGGGGGGGGTGGGGGGGGGGGGGGGTGGGGGGGGGGGGGGGTGGGGGGGGGGGGGGGTGGGGGGGGGGGGGGGTGGGGGGGGGGGGGGGTGGGGGGGGGGGGGGGTGGGGGGGGGGGGGGGTGGGGGGGGGGGGGGGTGGGGGGGGGGGGGGGTGGGGGGGGGGGGGGGTGGGGGGGGGGGGGGGTGGGGGGGGGGGGGGGTGGGGGGGGGGGGGGGTGGGGGGGGGGGGGGGTGGGGGGGGGGGGGGGTGGGGGGGGGGGGGGGTGGGGGGGGGGGGGGGTGGGGGGGGGGGGGGGTGGGGGGGGGGGGGGGTGGGGGGGGGGGGGGGTGGGGGGGGGGGGGGGTGGGGGGGGGGGGGGGTGGGGGGGGGGGGGGGTGGGGGGGGGGGGGGGTGGGGGGGGGGGGGGGTGGGGGGGGGGGGGGGTGGGGGGGGGGGGGGGTGGGGGGGGGGGGGGGTGGGGGGGGGGGGGGGTGGGGGGGGGGGGGGGTGGGGGGGGGGGGGGGTGGGGGGGGGGGGGGGTGGGGGGGGGGGGGGGTGGGGGGGGGGGGGGGTGGGGGGGGGGGGGGGTGGGGGGGGGGGGGGGTGGGGGGGGGGGGGGGTGGGGGGGGGGGGGGGTGGGGGGGGGGGGGGGTGGGGGGGGGGGGGGGTGGGGGGGGGGGGGGGTGGGGGGGGGGGGGGGTGGGGGGGGGGGGGGGTGGGGGGGGGGGGGGGTGGGGGGGGGGGGGGGTGGGGGGGGGGGGGGGTGGGGGGGGGGGGGGGTGGGGGGGGGGGGGGGTGGGGGGGGGGGGGGGTGGGGGGGGGGGGGGGTGGGGGGGGGGGGGGGTGGGGGGGGGGGGGGGTGGGGGGGGGGGGGGGTGGGGGGGGGGGGGGGTGGGGGGGGGGGGGGGTGGGGGGGGGGGGGGGTGGGGGGGGGGGGGGGTGGGGGGGGGGGGGGGTGGGGGGGGGGGGGGGTGGGGGGGGGGGGGGGTGGGGGGGGGGGGGGGTGGGGGGGGGGGGGGGTGGGGGGGGGGGGGGGTGGGGGGGGGGGGGGGTGGGGGGGGGGGGGGGTGGGGGGGGGGGGGGGTGGGGGGGGGGGGGGGTGGGGGGGGGGGGGGGTGGGGGGGGGGGGGGGTGGGGGGGGGGGGGGGTGGGGGGGGGGGGGGGTGGGGGGGGGGGGGGGTGGGGGGGGGGGGGGGTGGGGGGGGGGGGGGGTGGGGGGGGGGGGGGGTGGGGGGGGGGGGGGGTGGGGGGGGGGGGGGGTGGGGGGGGGGGGGGGTGGGGGGGGGGGGGGGTGGGGGGGGGGGGGGGTGGGGGGGGGGGGGGGTGGGGGGGGGGGGGGGTGGGGGGGGGGGGGGGTGGGGGGGGGGGGGGGTGGGGGGGGGGGGGGGTGGGGGGGGGGGGGGGTGGGGGGGGGGGGGGGTGGGGGGGGGGGGGGGTGGGGGGGGGGGGGGGTGGGGGGGGGGGGGGGTGGGGGGGGGGGGGGGTGGGGGGGGGGGGGGGTGGGGGGGGGGGGGGGTGGGGGGGGGGGGGGGTGGGGGGGGGGGGGGGTGGGGGGGGGGGGGGGTGGGGGGGGGGGGGGGTGGGGGGGGGGGGGGGTGGGGGGGGGGGGGGGTGGGGGGGGGGGGGGGTGGGGGGGGGGGGGGGTGGGGGGGGGGGGGGGTGGGGGGGGGGGGGGGTGGGGGGGGGGGGGGGTGGGGGGGGGGGGGGGTGGGGGGGGGGGGGGGTGGGGGGGGGGGGGGGTGGGGGGGGGGGGGGGTGGGGGGGGGGGGGGGTGGGGGGGGGGGGGGGTGGGGGGGGGGGGGGGTGGGGGGGGGGGGGGGTGGGGGGGGGGGGGGGTGGGGGGGGGGGGGGGTGGGGGGGGGGGGGGGTGGGGGGGGGGGGGGGTGGGGGGGGGGGGGGGTGGGGGGGGGGGGGGGTGGGGGGGGGGGGGGGTGGGGGGGGGGGGGGGTGGGGGGGGGGGGGGGTGGGGGGGGGGGGGGGTGGGGGGGGGGGGGGGTGGGGGGGGGGGGGGGTGGGGGGGGGGGGGGGTGGGGGGGGGGGGGGGTGGGGGGGGGGGGGGGTGGGGGGGGGGGGGGGTGGGGGGGGGGGGGGGTGGGGGGGGGGGGGGGTGGGGGGGGGGGGGGGTGGGGGGGGGGGGGGGTGGGGGGGGGGGGGGGTGGGGGGGGGGGGGGGTGGGGGGGGGGGGGGGTGGGGGGGGGGGGGGGTGGGGGGGGGGGGGGGTGGGGGGGGGGGGGGGTGGGGGGGGGGGGGGGTGGGGGGGGGGGGGGGTGGGGGGGGGGGGGGGTGGGGGGGGGGGGGGGTGGGGGGGGGGGGGGGTGGGGGGGGGGGGGGGTGGGGGGGGGGGGGGGGGGGGGGGGGGGGGGGGGGGGGGGGGGGGGGGTGGGGGGGGGGGGGGGTGGGGGGGGGGGGGGGGGGGGGGTGGGGAGGTTGGAGGGGGGGGGGGGGGGGGGGGGGGGGGGGGGGGGGGGGGGGGGGGTGGGGGGGGGGGGGGGTGGGGGGGGGGGGGGGTGGGGGGGGGGGGGGGTGGGGGGGGGGGGGGGTGGCCAGCCACAGATGCAGGTGAAACGTCAGGAGAGAATGCTGCTAGAATACGGCCATACAGCCTGGAAACTACACAGCACCCCAGTGCTTTTGTTGTTTACTGATAGCTAAAATCATTATCCTTTGGGAATCGTGGAAGTAGCCTATTTCTATTTCTGAGCCTGGCTGAGAGAGAGGCGGGGGGCGTCGGAGCCAGACCCACGGCTGCCGCAGGAGCTTGTGGGGTGGGGAAGGACAAGCAGGAGCTCCCCACAGCTTCCATGTGAGCCAGGTAGAAGCAAGGGCACGGGACGTGGGCAGGCAGAGCAAGAGGGAAGGACTGCAGCTCCCCCACCTCTAGGGCACCAGCGTGGCCTCACCTACATCACCAGGTGTCTCTGTGGGGAGAGGAAGGGGAGGAGCTGTAAGCTGCTTTGAGACTTCTTAAAGGTAGAGAAAAGTGGGGTATAAAAACCACCTCTTCTGATTCCAGTGAGGCAAAGACAGTGGCAGTACAGGTGGGTGGGTGGGCTGGCCAGCCATTCACCAGAGGGTCTATCAGTGGGAGGAGGAGGGGGAGGAGGAGGAGGAGGAGGAGGAGGAGGAGGAGAAGGAGAAGGAGAAGGAGAAGGAGAAGGAGAAGGAGAAGGAGAAGGAGAAGGAGAAGGAGAAGGAGAAGGAGAAGGAGAAGGAGAAGAGGAGAAGAGGAGGAGGAGGTGTGGTGGTGGTGGTGGTGGTGGTGGTGGTGGTGGTAGAAGAGGAAGAGGAAGAGGAAGAGGAAGAGGAAGAGGAAGAGGAAGAGGAAGAGGAAGAGGAAGAGGAAGAGGAAGAGGAAGAGGAAGAGGAAGAGGAAGAGGAAGAGGAAGAGGAAGAGGAAGAGGAAGAGGAAGAGGAAGAGGAAGAGGAAGAGTTTGGATATCCTACTTTTCTCTCCTGTAAGGTGGCTGGCAAGCTCCTTTCCCTTCCTCTCCCCACAACGGACGCCTTGTGAGGCAGGTGGGGCTGAGAGAGTCCTAAGAGAACTGTGACTAGCCCAGCAGGAATGTCGGAATGTGGAAACACAATTAATTCACCAGATAAGCCTCTGCCACTCAGGTGGAGGGGTGGGGAATCAAACCCAGTTCTCCAGATTGGAATCCACCTGCTCTCAACCACCACACCACGCTGGGTCTCTTAGACTGAGGGGCACAAGATGGGTGGGGCCAGACAGGCCCTGGGTGCCAGTGTCCTGGGGGTTCACTGCCCACCACCCTCCCTCTGCAGCTCTTGTCATCCCCACAACAGCCTTCAGCTTTGACTCCACCTCCCTTCCCTGGTCTTACCCCCCCCCCCCACCATCTCCTCCCAGGCCAGCTGTTCTCGTGGCATGAAGTTAAACACAATTAAACATAAAAGAAACACCAGCCAGCCCAATGAAGGGAGGATGCTTCATGGGAGGTGCGGCTTTTTTGTTGGGGGGGGGGACAATTTTGATGCTTTCCTTGGGCACCATTTTTAAAAGGTGCACCCCTGGTTAGATTCCCGTGCTTCTGGACTGGAATCTAACAGTCCATGTGAGAAGGCACATAGTCCGTGTCCCTGCTGTGAAATTGTTGGCCCACCAAATCAATGCTGGGATCTCACCTGCGGTCAGCAGATGGACTCCTCCTTGCTTCCTATTGCAACAGCATCCTTTCCTTCTGAGTCTCCAGACTTCTGCCGTTCTCCTCCTGCGAGGTGTTTATTTTCCACCCGGAAAAACAAGCCTGATGGGAAATGAGGCGAGGGACTATCGATTATGCCCAATGAGGGGACCCTGGGTGGTTATAATTATTTTGCTTCATTCACAGAGGAGAGGGGCGGGTCAGTGGAGGGGAAAAGCAAGAATGAAAAGAAGCCATTAAATCTCTTTTGTGTTTATCCCGTGTCTGACTGCCTGAGCCAGTAGTTCCATCTCCCGCCCGTCTCCGTGGACTTGCAATTCGGGAAAATTGCCTTTCCAAATCATCATCTTTAAGCCAGAGATCCGCAAGCAGCTTCGCGGCGAGAAGTGGACCGAAATGAAATGGACTAAAACATTAATCCAGCCAGGGGATCTGGGGGCTTTCTGAAAGGCCCCGCTTCCAAGTAACCCTCCTGCTTATTGAAAGGTGACTGAGGCTGGGGATCGGAGTGCGAAAGAAGTCCCAGGAGCAACAGCTGTTTAGAACAGGGAAGTCCATTGTGGTGTCAGCAGTGGCATAGGAGGTTAAGAGCTCATCTATCTAATCTGGAGGAACTGGGTTTGATTCCCAGCTCTGCCGCCTGAGCTGTGGAGGCTTCTCTGGGGAATTCAGATTAGCCTGTGCACTCCCACACACGCCACCTGGGTGACCTTGGGCTAGTCACAGCTTCTCGGCGCTCTCTCAGCCCCACCTACCTCACAGGGTGCTTGTTGTGAGGGGGGAAGGGCAAGGAGATTGTAAGCCCCTTTGAGTCTCCTACAGGAGAGAAAGGGGGGATATAAATCCAAACTCCTCCTCCTCCTCCTCCTCCTCCTCCTCCTCCTCTTCTTCTTCTTCTTCTTCTTCTTCTTCTTCTTCTTCTTCTTCTTCTTCTTCTTCTTCTTCTTCCAGCGGATGGAGTCTGCTAAGTGCCAGTGACTCGCAGGACTACCCAGAGAGTAAGGGCATGAAGTATGCCTCCTTAACCCATGATAATGTTAGCTCTGTATACAAATCAAGGCCAGGGGAATCAAGGCTAAGGTGAAAAAATGTTAAGGTTAAGAAGTGACATGATGATAGCCAAGTTTAGATATTTGAAGGGATGTCACGTTGGTGAAGGAGCAAGTTTGTTTTCTGCTGCTCCAGAGACTAGGACACAGAGTGATGGGTTCAAGGTGAAGGAAAAGAGATTCCACCAGAACATCAGGGAAAACTTCCTGACAGTCAGGGCTGTAAGACAGTGGAATGCACTGCCTCGGAGAGTGGTGGAGTCTCCTTCTTTGCAGGTTTTTAAACAGAGGCTGGATGGCCATCTGTCAGGAGTGCTTTGATTGTGTGTTCCTGCATTGCAGGGGGTTGGATGTGATGGCCCTTGTGGTCACTTCCAACTCTATGATTCTAAGAAAGCCCTAGCTGTTACAGAAGGCCCAGGTGAAGTTAGGCTTGCTAAGACATTGTGGGTTTTCCAGGTTGTATGGCCGTGTTCCAGTAGTTATTTGAAGACACAGACTCTTCCTGACTGTCAGGGCTGTTCGACAGTGGAATGCACTACCTCAGAGTGTGGTGGAGTCTCCTTCTTTCGAGGTTTTTAAAGAGAGGCTAGATGGCCATCTGTGTGAGTGCTTTGATTGTGTGTTCCTGCATGGCAGGGGGGGTGGACTTGATAGCCCTTGAGGTCTCTTCCATCTCTAAAATTCCATGTATTTTGCTCCCCCTTTTTCTGAGTGACAGCTTTGCAGGAAAAGATGGGGTCCCTTTGGAGACCTGCAGAATTTGTTTATTCTGCACTGTGCAAAGTAGGCCGTAGTATCCCCCTCCCCAATTTTGGCAGCCCAGCTGCTAGCCTTGGCCCTTTTAGTGCATGATCACCCCATGTGGTTGGGGCGCCAATGAATTCCACAAATCTGTCTAACCTCCCCCCCAAAAAAGCCCCCAAGAAAAATCTTAATTTTAACCCATTTTGACCATTCCCGTTCCAGCACAAAAATCCTCATTATGGTTTTCCTCCTTTGTTGTGTTAATTGAGCCTAAGGCATGTTGTGAGAGTCTTTGTTTCTCCCCGACTCCCTTTTTTTTCAAAGAAACGTATACCGTCATTAGCACTGGGTTTTTCTTTTCATTGATTTTATACAAGCAGCATACAAACAGCAGGAAGAAAGCGACACATCGGGAGAGCAGCCATGGAAATGGACGGACATGAAGGCTTGCGATGACAACTTTTGAACACAAACAAAAAAAGCCCTCAAAGGACCTATTTTTGCCTCTCTTGGGGTGGCCACTGAGGGGGTGAGGATTTAGAGGCAGGAAATACTAATTCCTTTGAGCAACACAGCCACGGCTGCTTTAAATTATGCTTCTTGAGGGCGACGAGCAAGAGGGTGATCAGGTGTCTCGGGGAAAGGGGGTGTCTGGCAGCCACACAGGCCAAATCTCCCCCTCGAATCTTTGGGTGGGCTCTCAGGGCTTGGGGTGGGCCCTATACCCGTTTTCCTTCCCCTGGTCTCAACATTTCATGCAACCCAAGTTCCTGTAGACCAAGGGTCTCCAGCCAATGGCCCTCCAAAAGTTCATGGGCTACAGTTCCCATCAGCTCTTCCAGTTGGCCATGCTGACAGGGACTGATGGGAATCATAGTCCATGAACCTCTGGAGGGCCGTAGGTTGGAGACTCCTGCCGTAGGTTGGAGACTCCTGAATTTATTCCTCATCTTTTTCTTTCTTCTCCCCTTTTGTTTGCTCTTACAGAAGAAGAGCCATTCAAGTGAAACTTGAAATTCAGTTTGGAAACTTTCTAGGTGAATTTTTACAATGAAAAATGTTGTATTATTATTTATATGAAAATTTAGGTTTAATACTGAATAATATGAATGTTTTATTTTTTATGTAGTGTAAGAAAAAACAGTTGTGCTCCTAGAGGAGTAAGAAAAAGAATACTTTGTACAACAATTGTAAGTATATTGGGAGGGTTCTTTGGGTTTTTGTTTAATTATATGAAAATGAAAGGAATAGATAGACTTTTATATATTGACACTTGTATTTGTACATTTCAGATTGACTTGACAAAGGACTGCCGAAATAAAAACCTAATCTAGAGGTTTTATAGCCATACCTGACGATGTACTTACTAAACATTTTTTGTATATTTGTGATAGTAAGATAATGTTAAAATGATACTCACCTAGTGAGTTGGAGTACGCATGGGTGTAATATTTGTGACAGTACCTGTTGTACACCTGCCTTGATTATTATGGTAGATCTAATTGAGGCTACTACCATGTTTTTCCCCTCACTTTCTGCTTCAAATAGTCATCTTCTTCTGAAGAATGGGCAACCCACTCCCCAAATAAATACAGACCCCCTACCTTGTGAGCAGCAGTGGCGTGGGAGGTTAAGAGCTCGTGTATCTAATCTGGAGGAACCGGGTTTGATTCCCAGCTCGGCCGCCTGAGCTGTGGAGGCTTATCTGGGGAATTCAGATTAGCCTGTACACTCCCACACATGCCAGCTGGGTGAGCTTGGGCTAGTCACAGCTTCTCGGAGCTCTCTCAGCCCCACCCACCTCACAGGGTGTTTGTTGTGAGGGGGGGAAGGGCAAGGAGATTGTCAGCCCCTTTGAGTCTCCTGCAGGAGAGAAACGGGGGATATCAATCCAAACTCTTCTTCTTCTTCTTCTTCTTGTCTGTAGGTGCTTCTTCCTTTGTCTACACTGGGGTTCAGCCCCCTCAAGAATGTGAAAAGAGTCCTGCCAGATCAAACCAGTGATCCATATAATGCACCATGTTGTCTCAGTGGCCAACTCATTACCTCAGAGGACTAACAGATAGGTGTAAAGTCCAAGACCTTCCCCTGATGGTGTCCGGTATTCAGAGCCTGACTGCCTCTGAATGGGGAGGTTCTTTTTAGTCACCAGAGACAGAGTGCTAATGCTCTGTTCTTCCCAAGAACAGGTCATAACCATGGCAGACAGGTCTATCAACACACAACACTTACCTCAAGCTCTTCATGGGCTTTTCAGTGTCCAGTGGGCTTGCAGAAGGGTCTCCTCATGTTTTTTCTGTTTACACGTGAGGAGGCACTCCCTCCTGGGCACACAGTTTTCCTGTGAAGAACTCTCCAGGCCTGATTCTCTTAACTCTGCTCATCAAATTATTCTTAAGGGCACAGATCTTAAAAACACTTATTCTTATTCTTAAAGGCACAGATCTCACTACTCGAGGTAGTCAGCATTGCTGTCTTAGCCTTTAAACTGCACTTTTATCCATATTACTGTTCCAAAAATAACGCCCCTTAAATGAAAGAGTTAAGCAATCCCTTGTATCACATGTTGCCAAAGAAGGGGACATTGTTCTAGAACCCTGCTAGTTCTGATGTTGCCTCCCCATCTCCTGCCTGCTGCTGCCACTGCTGCTGGAAAACAGAGAAGCTTGTTATTTCCAAGCTCTCTTTGTTCTTATTATGTTGAGATAATGATTTATCAACATGAAATGCAGAGATCGGTGTGTTTTGGCTAAGTCTCTGTGAGTAAACTTTGACTTGAAGCAGCCAACAACATGGAAGAGAGGGCAAAGAGAAAGGCTTCATGTGATAGAGGGGATTGCTTTACTCTTTCATTTGAGGGGGGTTAGGGAGAGGGAAGGCTGTTCATGGGCAGAGGAAAATTCTCCAGGGCAAAGTTGTGCTCGCTGACAAATCTCCCTGCTCTGGTTGTGAAGCAAATTAAAAGTCAGACTACAAGAGGACTCAGTTTCAGTTTCCACCGAGAGACTGGAAAGTGAGAGCAGGGCTCCAAGAAATCTTGCCACGACAGACATTCATCCCCATCGCACAGCAAGCATATTGTGCATAATCGGCCAACAGTTATTATCGCCGATGCCAAAATGGAACTTCCATGTTCAGAGGCAGCACAGCAATTGCTGGGGAGCATCAACAGAGAGCAGCTTTGGCCTCCATAAGCCGCTTGTTGGCCTTCAAGAGGCATGTATCCTGCCATGGGGCAAAGCACTGGATGCTGGACTAGGTTGGCCCTTTTGGCCTTTGGTAGGGGTCTTCTATTTTCTTAAAATACCTTTGCCTACCCTGGCTCCTCTCCCTATCATGGGAGAAAAATGCAGGAACCTCGCAGCATCTCAAAAAGGATATTGAGGAGATAGAAAAAGTGCAGAGAAGGGCAACAAGGATGATTGAGGGACTGGAGCACCTTCCTTATGAGGAGAGGCTGCAGAGTTTGGGACTCTTTAGTTTGGAGAGGAGACAGCTGAGGGGGGATAGGATTGAAGTCTATAAAATTATGCATGGGGTAGAAAATGTTGACAGAGAGAAATTGTTCTCTCTTTCTCACAATACTAGAACCAGGGGGCATTCATTGAAAATGCTGGGGGGAAGAATTAGGACTAATACAAGGAAACACTTCTTCACGCAACGGGTGATCGGTGTTTGGAATATGCTGCCACAGGAGGTGGTGATGGCCACTAACCTGGATAGCTTTAAAAGGGGCTTGGACAGATTGATGGAGGAGAAGTCGATTTATGGCTACCAATCTTGATCCTCTTTGATCTGAGATTGCAAATGCCTTAACAGACCAGGTGATCGGGAACAGCAGCAGCAGCAGGCCATTGCTTTCACCTCCTGCACGTGAGCTCCCAAAGGCACCTGGTGGGCCACTGCGAGTAGCAGAGAGCTGGACTAGATGGACTCTGGTCTGATCCAGCTGGCTTGTTCTTATGTTCTTATGTTCTTAACCTGCAGGGTCCCCTTTTTTTATCTGTATGGAAAACAAGTTGTTGGAAACAGAAGAATCCAAACGGCAACAGCTGACCATCAGGAAGAGTGATGCTTCCTCCTGCCTCTTTGGAACTTCTGTAGTCAGACCTGTAGCTTCCCCAGTCTGCATTTCCTTTCAAAACCCAGCTGGGAGGCGAGTTTTAGACCTCCCAATTTCCTCTGCAATGAAACGTTTCCTATTGTCAGCAACAAGAGGAGCACAATTCAGAGCGCGCATCCCAGCTGAGGGCCCCGGTGAGGTGGGGTGGATGGGAGGGCAGCCGTTTGAATTAGTTTTACACTTCCTTTTTGTTGCAGCGCCTGTTTGCCCGCCTCTGTGCTCACCGACCGCTGGGCAGGGATTGTGCAAGCTGAGAGAGGCTGGCTTGGGGCAACTCTCAAAACATCGTCTCTGACTGAGCTTGAGATGAGTCAGAAATAAACTCACAGCACCGGCAGATGGTTCCGTGCCTCTTACGGGGCTTTGATGCATTTGTTGCAGAGCCTGGGAAAGTTACACGAATCTGCCGTCTGCTGAGTCATACTTGGTTTTGCAAGGTCAGTGCTGTTGACTCTGGTGGGCAGCAGCATTCCAGGGTCAGCAATGAAGGTCTTTTCCAATTGGTTAATACCTACCTGATCCTTTCAACTGGAAACGCTGAATCCTTTTAACTAGATATGCTGAATCAGGGACTTTCTGCATGTCAAATGGACGCACTACCAGAGAGCAACAACCCCTCCTCTAAATGGGCACCGTGGTCTCATTGGTCCTCCAGGAATAACACAGGATAAGATATTTTATAGCTCCCAGGAAAGTATATCCATCACATCTGTTGATCTGTTCCAAGGCACAAACCCGAAGAAGAAGAAGAAGAAGAAGACGAAAACGAAGACGAAGACGAAGAAGAATACGAAGGAGAAGAAGGAGAAGAAGGAGAAGGAGGAGGAGGAGGAGCTTGGATTTATACCCCACCTTTATTTCCGATAAGGAGACTCAAGGTGGCCTACAAGCTTCTTACCCCTCCTCTCCCCTTGTGAGGTAGGTGGGGCTGAGAGAATTCTGAGAGAACTGTGATTGGCCCAAAATCACCCAGCAGGAATGGAGGAGTGCGGAAACATGTTTGGTTCACCAGATAAGCCTCTGCCATTCAGGTGAGGGAGTGGGGAATTGAACCTGGTTCTCTAGATTAGAATGTGCCTGCTCTTAACCACTACACCACACTGGCTGTCTAGATGTCAGATGTGACTCTCTAGTAAGATGTGAGAAAGAAAGCCCTTTGGTCTTACCTTAGACAGAGCCATTATCATGTTTAAGCAGTACGGTTGAGGCTTGATGGGTTCTCTCCCCAGCATCCTTGTTTCTTGCATCTGGGGTTCAAGACACAAGAGTACAGTCCTGATGTCGGAATTATTGGGGTAAATTCTAGGTTAGAGGGTATTTTTCTGCACTAACCACTACACCACTCTGAGTCTCTCTCTGATCTCACCTTGTCTCCATTGTTTCACAATCTGTGATCTCTTAGATATCATTTAAAAATGGAGTTCAAAGAAGCAGCAGGTGTGGGGATCTGATTTACACGTAAGTCTACTGATTAACATGGACAGCAGAGGGAAGGCAGCCTTGCCCCCACACCTACCTACTTCGCCTTGCGTTGCTGCTCTGTAACGTTTGGTTTCTCAGGCTAGTCTGTAAAGAATTTTAATTCTCTCTCCAGCAGAGAATCTTCCTCCAGCCTGCCTGAAAGATGGAAAGAGGCCCGTTGGGGCATTACAATCTTGAAGAAGAAGAAGAAGAAGAAGAAGAAGAAGAAGAAGAAGAAGAAGAAGAAGAAGAAGAAGAAGAAGAAGAAGAGGAGGAGGAGGAGGAGGAGGAGGAGGAGGAGGAGGAGGAGGAGAGATTTATATCCCCCCTTTCTCTCCTGCAGGAGACTCAAAGGGGCTGACAATCTCCTTGCCCTTCCCCCCTCACAACAAACACCCTGTGAGGTGGGTGGGGCTGAGAGAGCTCCGAGAAGCTGTGAGTAGCCCAAGGTCACCCAGCTGGTGTGTGTGGGAGTGCCCAGGCTAGTCTGAATTCCCCAGATAAGCCTCCACAGCTCAGGTGGCAGAGCTGGGAATCAAACCCGGTTCCTCCAGATTAGATACACGAGCTCTTAAGGAAGGCCAGAGATACCACTGTTATCTACAGTTACTGGCACAGAGAGAACCAGGAAAGAAACAAAAGATTCAGCACCCCAGAGGGCCCCTTCCAGGGGAGGCAACACTTGGACAGTGAACATCCCCACCATACTGACACACTATGGTCCCTTCCAGTTTTGGGATTCCATGATGCTACGAAGAACATAAGAACCCTGCTGGGTCAGACCGAGGTCCCTCAAGTCCAACGTTCTGTTCTGATATTGGCCAACCAGCTGCCTCCAGGGAGCCCTCAAACAGGAAGACAACCATAGCATCCTTCTGCTCAGCGTCTCCAGTGGTGTTAACGCGGGTTAACCAATAAAGTAAAAGAAGCTCAAGAAAGCTCAAGCCGATACAGAACAAAATCGAATTGATTTTTATTCAACCAACCATGGGCAATAGAGTATCAGAGGAGCCTACTCAAAATGGCAGTGTGTTCTCACTTTTATAGCATTAAAGCAGGTTACATTCAAAAGGGCAGAAAAGAATACACCCCAAAATGCTCACATCATCAATCAATCATACAGAAAGGTGGAGATTTTCCCTTTCCCCAAAAACATTTGGGGTTGTCTAAGACCCTTATTGGAAGATGTCAGCACCTGATTCTTTGATGCAAGACGAACTAGGGCCTGTTTCTTTCTTATCTCTATTGTCTTTTGTTGCCCTTCTTCCTAGACAAAGAGCCTAAACATTTTTATGTTTCTCCCTTTTGTCTCCTAGAAGAAGGGCAAATTCAAGGTATCTAGTCGGGAACAGTAAGACCTTAAAACAGTTGAATTTGCACATTCTGTATAACTCTGAACAAGGGGCATTCTGCTGGGCTATCAAGCTTGCCTAGTAACAAAAAGAAAATATCTGAAGATGCCAGCCACAGATGCAGGCGAAACGTCAGGAGAGAATGCTGCTAGAACACGGCCATACAGCCCGGAAACCACACAGCACCCCAGTGATTCCGGCCGTGAAAACCTTCGACAATACAAAAAGAAAATAGACTTTCAGGCCTACATCTTTACTTTGTTCAGCTGCATTATGGTTGCCAACTCCCCATTACAGAAAGAAAGTAATGGGGGGCAAGAAGAATACCTTTACTTTTAACAGAGTGCATCCCTCTTATGCCTTCTGCGCCTACAGTGGCTGATACAAAGAGGCATATTGACACTTTTCTCAGCCAAGTTGGCTGCCCATGCAAACATACAGTCCTTACAGCATTGCAAAACCTATGCCTTAAAATCAACCATTTCTACCAATGTAGACCGTAAGCTTCCTGGGGCAGGGGAGTGTATTTTCCCTTTTTTAAAAAAAAAAATATTTATTTACTCGTTTATTTCATATATTTGCCCTTTTCCGACCTTATCTAACGTACAGTGGCTAACAATGTGACGCTCCTCTGTCAAATGCGACATGCATGGATCACATCCTGACAATAATGATCAATAATGCATCTTTCAAATGCATCGGTGGAATCTTTGTACATGCAAAAAAAAAAAACCCCACAGGTTTCAAAATGTCAAAACTATTTCGGGAGACTTGATCACCCAGTTCTGCTGGCGGAGGTCAAAACCAATTTATCCTGGCTCTAAACCTCAGGGATCAATCATTCCAGCCGTCTTCGGCGGCAACGAAAGAAGGAAATGAAATGTGGAAATCCAAAGCCCAGAAAGTTTTCAAAGGGGAAACATGGATGGCATCTCATCGGAGGTGGCTCAAAGCGGGTCACCCAAAGGTTTTGACACAGTTATTTGTGACTGAATAATTGCTACCGCCAATAAATAAATACTGAAACAGGTAACCGAGGCAGCATACGGAGACGCTTGTAAAAATGCAACATAAACCGGGAAAAAGAAAAGGGAGCCTGTTCTTATGCACTTGTACAACGGGTTACCAGGCTGCAAACACCATTAATTGCCTTCCAAATGTACAATACAGACTAATTAGTTGAGAACTACACCCTGAGTGCAAACTGACTGTGGGCCCAGTTCCGGAGAATAATAACTTCAGTTTAATCTGGGGCAAATCAACTGTAATGGAGAAAAGAGCCCTTCGGGGATGGGGCGGTATAAAAATCTAATAAAATAAATAAATAAATAAATAAATAAAAACAGTAGATTTTAATAAGCCGAGTATAATTTGGGGGCACCTAAATTTAACGATTTAGCAGACATTGCAATACCATTCAGACATAATATTGAGACAGACAGACAGACAGACAGACAGACAGACAGACAGACAGAAAAGCATTATCAAAAGAATAAGTCTAGCCTTGGAAATAAACCATGTCCAGCAATTCAGCACAGTTCACATAACTCAGTATTTGATGCCGGCGCCTCTATTCAGATATCTTGAAGTGGAATTTGCGCTTGTAATCACACCCTCCGTTTACGGAGGTAGACCTTGTTTCATTCTCCGATGCAGCTAATAGCCCTGGGGGCGGCGTAATTTAGATCCGTGGGAAAGTGGGGAAGGAATAAACATGATCTTTCCCGCTACCACTTTCCTGATCAAATGAGTGCAATTACAGTCATTTTGACTCCGGTGTTTTGGTCTAGTGGGGGAAAGTGAAGCAGCCCCCCCCCCCTCCACCGCTTCCACACGTGCATTTTCCAGTTTTTGGCCGGGCTTTACTGGATCTTTTCATAAGCCTGTTTTAGATTATGGTGGCCCATGCCCTAAAGACATTATGGTGGCCCATTATGGTGGCCCATGCCCTAAAGCACAGGTGTCAAACTCAGGCCCTTCAGGCGGTCATGGACTACGATTCCCATCAGCCCATGCCAATTGGCCATGCTGGTAGGGGCTGCTGGGAATCGGAGTCCATGAACATCTGGAGGGCCTGACACATCTGCAAGGGAGTTCTCCTTTGGTCTTGGCCCCAGCCCACCTTCTCCAGCTGCCTCCACTCCAGAGTCAAGCGGTTCCGTTAGCCAGTGGTTGAAAGACAAGAAACCTCCTATCTCTACTGAAGAAGAAGAAGAAGAAGAAGAAGAAGAAGAAGAAGAAGAAGTAGATGGGGGGGGGGGGGGGAGAGGAAGAGGGGGGGGGGGGGGGGGGGGGGGAGGGGGGGGGGGGGGGGGGGGGGGGAAGGGGGCGGGGCGGAGGCGGGGGGGGGCGGGCGGGGGGGGGGGGGGGTGAGGGGGGGGGGGGGGGGGGGGGGGGGGGGGGAAGGGGGGGGGGGGGGTGGGGGGGGGGGGGGGTGGGGAGGGGGGGGTTGGGGGGGGGGGGGGGTGGGGGGGGGGGGGGGTGGGGGGGGGGGGGGGTGGGGGGGGGGGGGGGTGGGGGGGGGGGGGGGTGGGGGGGGGGGGGGGTGGGGGGGGGGGGGGGTGGGGGGGGGGGGGGGTGGGGGGGGGGGGGGGTGGGGGGGGGGGGGGGTGGGGGGGGGGGGGGGTGGGGGGGGGGGGGGGTGGGGGGGGGGGGGGGTGGGGGGGGGGGGGGGTGGGGGGGGGGGGGGGTGGGGGGGGGGGGGGGTGGGGGGGGGGGGGGGTGGGGGGGGGGGGGGGTGGGGGGGGGGGGGGGTGGGGGGGGGGGGGGGTGGGGGGGGGGGGGGGTGGGGGGGGGGGGGGGTGGGGGGGGGGGGGGGTGGGGGGGGGGGGGGGTGGGGGGGGGGGGGGGTGGGGGGGGGGGGGGGTGGGGGGGGGGGGGGGTGGGGGGGGGGGGGGGTGGGGGGGGGGGGGGGTGGGGGGGGGGGGGGGTGGGGGGGGGGGGGGGTGGGGGGGGGGGGGGGTGGGGGGGGGGGGGGGTGGGGGGGGGGGGGGGTGGGGGGGGGGGGGGGTGGGGGGGGGGGGGGGTGGGGGGGGGGGGGGGTGGGGGGGGGGGGGGGTGGGGGGGGGGGGGGGTGGGGGGGGGGGGGGGTGGGGGGGGGGGGGGGTGGGGGGGGGGGGGGGTGGGGGGGGGGGGGGGTGGGGGGGGGGGGGGGTGGGGGGGGGGGGGGGTGGGGGGGGGGGGGGGTGGGGGGGGGGGGGGGTGGGGGGGGGGGGGGGTGGGGGGGGGGGGGGGTGGGGGGGGGGGGGGGTGGGGGGGGGGGGGGGTGGGGGGGGGGGGGGGTGGGGGGGGGGGGGGGTGGGGGGGGGGGGGGGTGGGGGGGGGGGGGGGTGGGGGGGGGGGGGGGTGGGGGGGGGGGGGGGTGGGGGGGGGGGGGGGTGGGGGGGGGGGGGGGTGGGGGGGGGGGGGGGTGGGGGGGGGGGGGGGTGGGGGGGGGGGGGGGTGGGGGGGGGGGGGGGTGGGGGGGGGGGGGGGTGGGGGGGGGGGGGGGTGGGGGGGGGGGGGGGTGGGGGGGGGGGGGGGTGGGGGGGGGGGGGGGTGGGGGGGGGGGGGGGTGGGGGGGGGGGGGGGTGGGGGGGGGGGGGGGTGGGGGGGGGGGGGGGTGGGGGGGGGGGGGGGTGGGGGGGGGGGGGGGTGGGGGGGGGGGGGGGTGGGGGGGGGGGGGGGTGGGGGGGGGGGGGGGTGGGGGGGGGGGGGGGTGGGGGGGGGGGGGGGTGGGGGGGGGGGGGGGTGGGGGGGGGGGGGGGTGGGGGGGGGGGGGGGTGGGGGGGGGGGGGGGTGGGGGGGGGGGGGGGTGGGGGGGGGGGGGGGTGGGGGGGGGGGGGGGTGGGGGGGGGGGGGGGTGGGGGGGGGGGGGGGTGGGGGGGGGGGGGGGTGGGGGGGGGGGGGGGTGGGGGGGGGGGGGGGTGGGGGGGGGGGGGGGTGGGGGGGGGGGGGGGTGGGGGGGGGGGGGGGTGGGGGGGGGGGGGGGTGGGGGGGGGGGGGGGTGGGGGGGGGGGGGGGTGGGGGGGGGGGGGGGTGGGGGGGGGGGGGGGTGGGGGGGGGGGGGGGTGGGGGGGGGGGGGGGTGGGGGGGGGGGGGGGTGGGGGGGGGGGGGGGTGGGGGGGGGGGGGGGTGGGGGGGGGGGGGGGTGGGGGGGGGGGGGGGTGGGGGGGGGGGGGGGTGGGGGGGGGGGGGGGTGGGGGGGGGGGGGGGTGGGGGGGGGGGGGGGTGGGGGGGGGGGGGGGTGGGGGGGGGGGGGGGTGGGGGGGGGGGGGGGTGGGGGGGGGGGGGGGTGGGGGGGGGGGGGGGTGGGGGGGGGGGGGGGTGGGGGGGGGGGGGGGTGGGGGGGGGGGGGGGTGGGGGGGGGGGGGGGTGGGGGGGGGGGGGGGTGGGGGGGGGGGGGGGTGGGGGGGGGGGGGGGTGGGGGGGGGGGGGGGTGGGGGGGGGGGGGGGTGGGGGGGGGGGGGGGTGGGGGGGGGGGGGGGTGGGGGGGGGGGGGGGTGGGGGGGGGGGGGGGTGGGGGGGGGGGGGGGTGGGGGGGGGGGGGGGTGGGGGGGGGGGGGGGTGGGGGGGGGGGGGGGTGGGGGGGGGGGGGGGTGGGGGGGGGGGGGGGTGGGGGGGGGGGGGGGTGGGGGGGGGGGGGGGTGGGGGGGGGGGGGGGTGGGGGGGGGGGGGGGTGGGGGGGGGGGGGGGTGGGGGGGGGGGGGGGTGGGGGGGGGGGGGGGTGGGGGGGGGGGGGGGTGGGGGGGGGGGGGGGTGGGGGGGGGGGGGGGTGGGGGGGGGGGGGGGTGGGGGGGGGGGGGGGTGGGGGGGGGGGGGGGTGGGGGGGGGGGGGGGTGGGGGGGGGGGGGGGTGGGGGGGGGGGGGGGTGGGGGGGGGGGGGGGTGGGGGGGGGGGGGGGTGGGGGGGGGGGGGGGTGGGGGGGGGGGGGGGTGGGGGGGGGGGGGGGTGGGGGGGGGGGGGGGTGGGGGGGGGGGGGGGTGGGGGGGGGGGGGGGTGGGGGGGGGGGGGGGTGGGGGGGGGGGGGGGTGGGGGGGGGGGGGGGTGGGGGGGGGGGGGGGTGGGGGGGGGGGGGGGTGGGGGGGGGGGGGGGTGGGGGGGGGGGGGGGTGGGGGGGGGGGGGGGTGGGGGGGGGGGGGGGTGGGGGGGGGGGGGGGTGGGGGGGGGGGGGGGTGGGGGGGGGGGGGGGTGGGGGGGGGGGGGGGTGGGGGGGGGGGGGGGTGGGGGGGGGGGGGGGTGGGGGGGGGGGGGGGTGGGGGGGGGGGGGGGTGGGGGGGGGGGGGGGTGGGGGGGGGGGGGGGTGGGGGGGGGGGGGGGTGGGGGGGGGGGGGGGTGGGGGGGGGGGGGGGTGGGGGGGGGGGGGGGTGGGGGGGGGGGGGGGTGGGGGGGGGGGGGGGTGGGGGGGGGGGGGGGTGGGGGGGGGGGGGGGTGGGGGGGGGGGGGGGTGGGGGGGGGGGGGGGTGGGGGGGGGGGGGGGTGGGGGGGGGGGGGGGTGGGGGGGGGGGGGGGTGGGGGGGGGGGGGGGTGGGGGGGGGGGGGGGTGGGGGGGGGGGGGGGTGGGGGGGGGGGGGGGTGGGGGGGGGGGGGGGTGGGGGGGGGGGGGGGTGGGGGGGGGGGGGGGTGGGGGGGGGGGGGGGTGGGGGGGGGGGGGGGTGGGGGGGGGGGGGGGTGGGGGGGGGGGGGGGTGGGGGGGGGGGGGGGTGGGGGGGGGGGGGGGTGGGGGGGGGGGGGGGTGGGGGGGGGGGGGGGTGGGGGGGGGGGGGGGTGGGGGGGGGGGGGGGTGGGGGGGGGGGGGGGTGGGGGGGGGGGGGGGTGGGGGGGGGGGGGGGTGGGGGGGGGGGGGGGTGGGGGGGGGGGGGGGTGGGGGGGGGGGGGGGTGGGGGGGGGGGGGGGTGGGGGGGGGGGGGGGTGGGGGGGGGGGGGGGTGGGGGGGGGGGGGGGTGGGGGGGGGGGGGGGTGGGGGGGGGGGGGGGTGGGGGGGGGGGGGGGTGGGGGGGGGGGGGGGTGGGGGGGGGGGGGGGTGGGGGGGGGGGGGGGTGGGGGGGGGGGGGGGTGGGGGGGGGGGGGGGTGGGGGGGGGGGGGGGTGGGGGGGGGGGGGGGTGGGGGGGGGGGGGGGTGGGGGGGGGGGGGGGTGGGGGGGGGGGGGGGTGGGGGGGGGGGGGGGTGGGGGGGGGGGGGGGTGGGGGGGGGGGGGGGTGGGGGGGGGGGGGGGTGGGGGGGGGGGGGGGTGGGGGGGGGGGGGGGTGGGGGGGGGGGGGGGTGGGGGGGGGGGGGGGTGGGGGGGGGGGGGGGTGGGGGGGGGGGGGGGTGGGGGGGGGGGGGGGTGGGGGGGGGGGGGGGTGGGGGGGGGGGGGGGTGGGGGGGGGGGGGGGTGGGGGGGGGGGGGGGTGGGGGGGGGGGGGGGTGGGGGGGGGGGGGGGTGGGGGGGGGGGGGGGTGGGGGGGGGGGGGGGTGGGGGGGGGGGGGGGTGGGGGGGGGGGGGGGTGGGGGGGGGGGGGGGTGGGGGGGGGGGGGGGTGGGGGGGGGGGGGGGTGGGGGGGGGGGGGGGTGGGGGGGGGGGGGGGTGGGGGGGGGGGGGGGTGGGGGGGGGGGGGGGTGGGGGGGGGGGGGGGTGGGGGGGGGGGGGGGTGGGGGGGGGGGGGGGTGGGGGGGGGGGGGGGTGGGGGGGGGGGGGGGTGGGGGGGGGGGGGGGTGGGGGGGGGGGGGGGTGGGGGGGGGGGGGGGTGGGGGGGGGGGGGGGTGGGGGGGGGGGGGGGTGGGGGGGGGGGGGGGTGGGGGGGGGGGGGGGTGGGGGGGGGGGGGGGTGGGGGGGGGGGGGGGTGGGGGGGGGGGGGGGTGGGGGGGGGGGGGGGTGGGGGGGGGGGGGGGTGGGGGGGGGGGGGGGTGGGGGGGGGGGGGGGTGGGGGGGGGGGGGGGTGGGGGGGGGGGGGGGTGGGGGGGGGGGGGGGTGGGGGGGGGGGGGGGTGGGGGGGGGGGGGGGTGGGGGGGGGGGGGGGTGGGGGGGGGGGGGGGTGGGGGGGGGGGGGGGTGGGGGGGGGGGGGGGTGGGGGGGGGGGGGGGTGGGGGGGGGGGGGGGTGGGGGGGGGGGGGGGTGGGGGGGGGGGGGGGTGGGGGGGGGGGGGGGGGGGGGGGGGGGGGGGTGGGGGGGGCGGGGGGTGGGGGGGGGGGGTGGTGTGTGGGGGCGGGGGGGGTGGGGGGGGGGGGGGGTGGGGGGGGGGGGGGGGGGGGGGGGGGGGGGGTGGGGGGGGGGGGGGGTGGGGGGGGGGGGGGGTGGGGGGGGTACCCCAATAATTCCGACATCAGGACTGTACTCTTGTGTCTTGAACTTCTTCTACTTCTTCTTCCCCCCAGTGAAAGGGGGTTGGCCAGATGGCTCTCCATCTTTCCACAGGCCTCCTTGGGAATGGACTTTTGTTTTCCTCCACTTTTCCCCTCTTTTACTTTGTGTAGCAAGGGGCTGGGGGGAGTGGACGATGGAAGGAATAAACCTATGGGCATTTGAGGTGGGGGCTAGAACTGACCTGGCCAGAGCAGGGAGCCCGATGTTCATTTCAACAAAGGCTTCTGATTGATGAAATCCAGAGTCTGTCGTTGAGTGGGGTCGTAGACCTGACACATAGAGCCCATCTAGACCAAACCCCTGCTCAATGCAGGATCAGCCTAGAGCCGTGGTGGTGAACCTATGGCAGGTTTTCCGGGTTTATGGCCATGTTCCAGTAGCATTTTCTCTGGACATTTTGTCTGCATCAGTGGCTGGCATCTTCAGATGCAGGCGCAACATCTGGAGAAAATGCTACTGGAACATGGCCACACATCCCGGAAAACCCACAACACCCTAGTGATTCCGGCCGTGAAAGCCTTCGACAATACAGGTCAGCCGTCCTCTGCCAAGATCCCAGCGTCCTGATTTTCTCCTCCGCTCTAAGAAAAAAAGTGTTTGAGCAAAGGCTTGCAAGGTTGTTATCTCTGGCAAATGCCCTAGGGGGACTTGGGCCTGATTGACACATGAATGTCCATCACCCGCGCAGTGCAATAAGATGACAACTGCCAGCTGCACACGGACCGACACTGATTCACCAGCCCAGGCAGGGGCTTTATACTAACAGGTGTCAGCGGAAACACAAAGGCACGGTAGAGACAGTCTCAGCAATTCAATCGAGAGGCGTCAGGTTAGAACTGATCCGATGAGATGCAGGAATATCTGAACCCATCTGCCCTTGTCTGAGAATCAGCCAAAGTCGTCAATCAAATCAGCTGCCTAGAATTTCTTCTTTTATTTGGACAGGAATCACTCTTCTTTCTAGCGTAGCTACTTCTGAATACCTTCCCCTCAGTTTAACTACTTCTGAATACTTACTTTTTAAAAAGTGTGCCAAGAATCACACAAGGTCTGTGAATGGGAGCGATGGGGAACCAACTCCTTCCCTGCCCTCAGTATCAGGGAAAAGCCAGGACTAGACCGTCTCCTTCCTCTTGTCTTGGATGGCACCTTCTGATTGAAATGAGTTCCTGATTCCAGAGCAAGGTCATATAATGTAGACTGTGATTGTATCTGGTGATTGAGATGCATCCCTGTCAACGCAACTGCTTTAAGAGATATATGTATTCTGCCTGCTAGATGTAACCACTCTGTTAACGGAACAGTCTTTCCTTGATCTTCCTTTCATGATTTCACACACTTGTTCGGTGAATAATAAGAAGAAGAGTTTGGATTTATATCCCCCCTTTCTCTCCTGTAAGAAGACTCAAAGGGGCTTACAATCTCCTGGCCCTTCCCCCCTCACAACAAACACCCTGTGAGGGAGGAGGGGCTGAGAGAGCTCCGAGAAGCTGTGACTAGCCCAAGGTCACCCAGCTGGTGTGTGTGGGAGTGCCCAGGCTAGTCTGAATTCCCCAGATAAGCCTCCACAGCTCAGGCGGCAGAGCGGGGAATCAAACCCGGTTCCTCCAGATTAGATACACGACCTCTTAACCTCCTACGCCACTGCATATCCCTGACACCTTCTACTCCCCTGGGGCCAGAGGTGGGATCCAGCAGGTTCTCACAGGTTCCCGAGAGTAGGTTACTCATTATTTGTGTGTGCCGAGATTGGTGATTTTGCCACGTGATTTTTGCCTTAGTTACGCCCCTCCTCTCAGCAGTGGTGCACAGAACGTGAAGCAGTCTAGCAGGAGGGGCACCGGCGTGCGTGGCAGCCTGCACCTGTGAGCATTCGGCACAGCGGCTGTGTCCTTGCCACAGCCCCGCCCAGGAATGCCCTGCCCCCGGAATGCCGGGCCACGCCCCCGTCATGCCCCGCCCAGCCCCATTGGCGCTACACCACAGTTTGAATCCCACCACCATGGGAACCGGTTACTAAAATTTTTGGATCCCACCACTGCCTGGGGCAGTTGCTCTGTGGGGGCCGAGGGCCAGGTGGCTATATTTCTACCTGTCGCCCGACCTAGGTACACTCCTGGACTCCGACGTAACTGTTTCTCACATTCTTTGGGGAAATGGGAGCGGGGATTGTTTCTAGATAAAGAAGGTCGCAAAAGCTGGGTCGGGCAGAAGTGGCGTCTTGCAAGCTGGGTGCTTCGTTACCTTTCCAATAAACACTGCTGATCCAGAATCCAGAGCCTGTTTATTGTTCCAAGGATCGAGACCTCACCCCTCCCCTTCCCCTCCATGGGAGGTGGGGCCATGAGAAGAAGCCTTTCAGGGCCATATTTACCCCCACTCCATACCTGGCTGTCATGGAACCAGATCTGGATAGCTATGCACATATTATGTCATCCCATTTACGGCATGATCCCTGATTGGCCAGGATTACCCATGTGACTGATCCAGAAAGCACCGCCTTCATGCTTAACTACCCTCATTTGCCCTCAGTGACCCCATCATGTTTCCTAATCTGATTGGATGGGAGCGATGACTGCAACTGCTGTTATAAGGCAGCAATGGTGCCACTCACCGGAGCAGCAGTGGCGTACGAGGTCAAGAGCTCGTGTATCTAATCTGGAGGAACCGGGTTTGATTCCCAGCTCTGCCGCCTGAGCTGGGGAGGCTTATCTGGGGAATTCAGATTAGCCTGTACACTCCCACACACGCCAGCTGGGTGACCTTGGGCTAGTCACAGCTTCTCGGAGCTCTCTCAGCCGCACCCACCTCACAGGGTGTTTGTTGTGAGGGGGGAAGGGCAAGGAGATTGTAAGCCCCTTTGAGTCTCTTGCAGGAGAGAAAGAGGGGATATACATCCAAACTCCTCCTCCTCCTCCCCCAGGCAAAGTGTAAGCCTTGGAGTCTTCTTGCAGGAGAGAAGAAGGGATATACATCAAACTCCTCCTCCTCCTCCCCTCCTCCTCCTCCCCCTCCCTCCTCCTCCTCCTCCTCCCCTCTTCCTCCTCCTCCTCTCCTCCTCCCTCTTCTTCTTCTTCTTCTTCTTCTTCTTCTTCTTCTTCTTCTTCTTCTTCTTCTTCTTCTTCTTCTTCTTCTTCTTCTTCTTCTTCTTCTTCTAATGGTTGGGCTGAGTGCAATTGGGGAACTGGTTCAACAAAGAAGGAGTGTATGTCGGACACGGGGGACCCAGACTTTAAGAATCCGCCTCGTGAACTGAGTCTGGCCATCGCAGCAGAACGAACCTCCAGGGGACACCATATCGCAATTCCTGTAGCGATGATTCCACCTTTCCACTGGAAACTTTTTTATTATTATACAGTATATTATAGTCATTATATTATGTGCTCCAGACTTAACAATTGGTATTTTATGTCCGGGAAACAATGAAAACCTTGCTAGAGCAGACATTTATCATCCTCCAAGAATTTGGAACACACTGGGACAATATATCAATCTCTGTTTGAAGATTCCGGTTTTGTCTGAATACCCAGGTTTGAAGTTCTTTTGAAGTCCTTTTTTTTGCGAGTCAATTAATCTCAGTCATAAAAATTAAAGTAAAGATTATTTCAAGCCTGGATGTTAGATTTTTTTAGTTTCGATCAGTGAGGAAGGCCATTTAGCCCAAACGCGTCTGGTTAGCCAGGGCCAAAAATTGTCTAGCTGCACCTATTTGTGTTATGGATGTGCAAGCAAATATTTGTAATGTAGGCTGTTCTGGGCCAAAACATTTTTGGAAACGTTTCAAGAAAAGAATTGCTAGAAAGGAGGCCGCCTTTAAAACATTTTCAGGCTGGAAACAAAACGTTTTCAGCTAAAAACATGGTGGGACTCCTCAGGGAAGACGTTTTATTTCCTACCCCAAAATGGTTTCAATTTTCAATAAGCCTTTATTGGCATACAGAACAAACAATATAAATACAGTTAAAATCACTAGATAAAACTTCACACTGGATCATCAGTTCAGTTCGCAAACCTCAGCCAGAAACTTTGCTACTGAGAGACAACAGTCAAGGTCATCACAGTTGAAGAACATATTTACTTTATCAAGCTCTGTCAGGGTTTTCATAGAGTCAATGATTTGTAACAATAAGCTGGATCTTGGATTCTGGTAAAGTGGGCAGTGGAGGAGAATGTGCGCAATGGAATCCAACTGCCCTGGACTGCAGGGGCAAAGCCTCTTGTCGTTTGGTAGCCCCTCGAGTCTTCTTCTATGGAGCAGGGATGGCATAATGTTAAATCTAGCCAACATGTAGGCTCTCCTATATATAGGGTTGGTAAGCGCTGCAATATAGCAGGCTGGGTTTCCCTGCACAAATGGAGTTGCCACGTTCATTGGCAAGCAGGATTTGTTGGCCAAGCTCTGCAGTTGTTGATAATCCATTGCTAGTAGCTGCTCTTTGATGAGGGCAAACCAAAATGGTTTGTTTTGGTTGTGTGGAAAAGGCTATTGACTCAACCACCTATACTTCGGAGGTTTGTAAAATGAGTGGCAATATTGCTGGGGGTAAACTATAGATGACTGGGGAAGGAAATGGCCAACCACCCCACAAACATCGTCTGCCTAGTAAAGGTTGTGATGTGCTGTGCTTGCACGGGGACTGGTTTTACCTTTAAGCTGCCTTCAGCTCCATAAAGAAGAAAGATGGCTAATGACTGTTTGATTCCCCAGGTTTGATTCCCCGCTCTGCCGCCTGAGCTGTGGAGGCTTATCTGGGGAATTCAGATTAGCCTGTGCACTCCCACACACGCCAGCTGGGTGACCTTGGGCTAGTCACAGCTTTTCGGAGCTCTGCAAGGACGTAGGTAAGGGGTTTTTTCCTCGGGTTCAAACCCCCCCCATTTATGTCCGAAGCTCCGCCCTCCCGTTTTTAAAACATTTTTAGTGGTTTTTTTGTTTTTGGCCTGCAGGGGGCGCATTGTTTAGGCTAGCAGCACCAAACTTTCAGGGATTGTTTGGGGGACTCCTCTGATGATACTACCCAGGTTTGGTGAGGTTTAGTCCTCCATTGTTTCTAATGGGAGCTAATAGAAGATGAGGGCTACACCTTTGAGGGTCCATAACTTTGGACCCCCTGAACCAAACTTCACCAGATCTGGGTGGTAGGAGTCTGCTGTCCCCGGCCTTGGAGAGCTGCTTTTATAAGTGCTAGGCCAGGGCGGGGCTTGGGGAGGCGTGGCCATGCTCTAGGGGTGGGTGGGGGTGTGGCCCCGCCCCGAACCCCCTCCCCATAAAAAATCTATATCTACGTCCCTGTCTCTCAGCCCTATCCACCTCACAGGGTGTTCGTTGTGAGGGGGGAAGGGCAAGGAGATTGTCAGCCCCTTTGAGTCTCCTACAGGAGAGAAAGGGTGGGTGGGATATAAATCCAAACTCTTCTATTTCTTCTTCTTCTTAAAGAAATAAACGAAAGGGTGTTTCTAGCCCATTAAAGCTGCTATTTTTTGAGATGAAAACCAACTCTGCATCTCCTGTTTTGAGATCAAACTTTGTGCATTCACGCAACTTCTTTTAAAATTAGATGGGCACCCCTACTCAAGAGTTGGGTGCCGGACTGTGACGCCATGCTCGTGCCCGGCTGCTGTCCCCAAAGAGGCCCCCCCCAGGTGTGCGGGGAAGCTTGAAAAGTCAAAAAGCCTTCCCGTGGGCCTCAATGGACTTCTGCTCCCCCAAAGGGCGGCTTGAGTCCCTGGTACACGCTGTCAGTGTAACACCAGCAAAGGCTGGGAGAGAGCCTATCAAAGTCAGCTCCTCCCTTGGTCATGCCCCCAGCACACCCCAACCCTGCATGTGTAGCCTCCATCTATGGGTTCTGTGGGGCAGAACTTGGAATGAGTTTGCAACAACAACACATTTTAAAAACAAAATGGTTTACTTTCTTAACATAGAACATCAAACATCAACATTTAACATCACACTTCAAGGTCCTGTTCAGGTTGCATTTTCAAGTCCTTATATTTACAGTCTACTGATACTGCCAAGTCCAATTCTTCTTTGCAAGCGGGTTGGCTCCTGAAGACTCCAAGGGCTTGATGAACAGGATTCAACATTACAACCACAAAAACCCCTGAACTCTCACCCATTACAACCACACAAATCCTCTTATGTTCTTATGTTCTTAAACAATAAACTCCAACATTTACAACATAGCAAAAATAAACAACTACGTTCCCACTAGTTCCCAACAACATTGTAGTTACCTTAACAAGGTGTTAAGGGTTTATACAACCAAGGTCCGAGTCTGGTAGCCTTGTCTCCTCCAAATGACATGAACTCTGCAGCCTCTTGCTGCTTTGAGTCTCCACCCCTTTCTGGGTCAACCCATTCTGAGCATGGGGGTTACACAGGCACCCTGGGATGCTGGTGCAGCTTCTAGCACTAAGTTCCAGTGCCGGTGTGTGTGTGTGTGGGGGGGGGGTTGCTGAAGCAGCCAGACACCAGTGGAATCATCCCTCCACTGGGGTATTTGCCCCAGGGAGGGCAAATCTGGCAGTTTGGCAGCACACCAATCCCATGTGTAGATTCACCTCTCCCCCCATTGGACGGGGCTCAAAGTCTGCCTTCCACTTCGATGTTATTGGTATTTGCAAGTGTCTGTCACACTTCGGTTACTAATGGGTTAACTGTCTACATGTAAAAAAGCTGCTGAGGTCACCTGATCTATTGATTAGCCATTGGTCAGTCAGATCACCGTTGCTTGCATGTTAGTAAGCACCAGTGGTGGGATCCAAAAATTTTAGTAACAGGTTCCCATGGTGGTGGGATTCAAACTGTGGCGTAGCGCCAATGGGGATGGGCGGGGCACAACGGGGGCATGGGCGGGGATTCCGGGGCGGGGCATTCCTGGGCAGGACTGTGGCAAGGACGCAGCTGCTGTGCCGGTCCTTGGGCGGGAAACGAATGCACGCAGGCGCAGGCTGCCACGCATGCCGGAGCACCTCCTGCTAGACTGCTTCAAGTGCTGCGCGCTACTGCTGAGAGGAGGGGCATAACTAAGGCAAAAATCACGTGGCAAAATCACCAATTAGTAACCCCCTCTCGGCACACACAAATAGTTAGTAATTTACTCTCGGGAACCTGTGAGAACCTGCTGGATCCCACCTTCGGTAAGCACGTATATCTAAAGTTATAAAGTTACCTGTTTTCTTTGTTCACCGCACAAGATAGCAGACGGAAAGCAAGACGTAGTCCTAGAATAGATCGTAATTACTACTGTAAATAAGTAACAGAGCAGTACTGCATTTGTTGTTTTATTCCACGTTACACTTCCTTTAGGCTAGTAAATACTTTTAGACAAAAAGCAACTCAAGGTATCTGTGGCTATCTTTCTTTTCCGCACGAAACTGCTTCTGCATCTCTGCTACTTAGTATCTCTACTTAATATATTTACCTATGGATATGCATTCCTGGTGGGATTGGGTTCTTTACCCCATCCGATGACCATTTAGCTTTGACTGTCCCTGCCAAGGGACAGTTCCTTTCCACCAGCAAAGGTGATTTCTGCTGGGTTTGTTTGACAAACACCTCTGGCCCTGACAGTGTGCGGCTGCCCCCAGGGGCACCCGACAGCCCGTTTGAGCTCAGAAGCTCTTATTTCTCATCGAAGATTATCTGGACGTCTACGGCAGTGCATTTTGCAGCGTCCTCTGCTTTCCACGGGGCCTTCTTTCCGCTTCAGTAGCTCAGAGCTGTCCATCAAAACGGCAGTCGAAATCCATGCCATTAAGGCGGCGTGTCATGGAATCGCAGAACTTACCGGAGTATTCTGGGCCGAAATGTCAAAAGGTTCTAAGAGATGAAAAAAAAAAAAGAAATTGACAATGTGGATTCCCTGGTGGTGAGAGAGCGCAGATCCGGACTGCATACAGACATACATGGGAAGCTGGGAGCTGGTGCCCGTAAGAGTTGCTTGTAAAAGTGAGAATTAAATCTCTTTTGCAAAGATGCAAAGAAAAATTCGGGGTTAGTGGACTGAATGTATTTTTGCTCTTCTGGATTGAATTTCCAGCCAGGAAAGACTGTACTATCTTAGACTGTTAAGGAAACAACAACTGAATGGAAAACTCCTGGTGTCCTTTTACCGCTGTGCTACAGAGAGTGTCTTTAACCTACTGCATCTGTGTATGGTTCTCCAGTTGCACAGTGGCGGATAGGAAGGCGCTCCAAAGGGTGATCACTACTGCACAGAGGATTATTGGCTGCCCTCTCCCCTCCTTGGAAGAACTCTATCATTCCTGAAGCCTAAAGAAAGCCCAAAATATTCTGAGAGACCCGTCTCATCCGGCACACTCTCTTTTTGAACTGTTACCATCCGGCAGACGATACAGGTCTATCAAAACGAGGACAAAGAGGCTTAGAGGCAGCTTCTACTCTAGAGCTGTGGCTATGCTGAACTCTGCGGCTTCGTGTTGACGCGTTTGGGGCTGTGTAGGGATGGGTGGAGGAAGGGGAAAGTGAGGATGGGGTATGAGTCTGAAATTGTGGGCATCGAGGAATGCTGCTGTCAATTTTCGTTGTGCGTGCACAATGACAATAAAAATGCTTATGCTTATGCTTATGATGTGTTTCATTTCGCTGGTTGGCATAAGAATGTAGGGTTTTTACCTGGGGAGGAAGGGAAATTGAGAACATCTCATTTCATCTGCGGGGAGAGCAGATTGAGCAAGCTGGCCAATGGAAGGGACCTGTTCAGACCTGTCAGAACAAACAGTCTTTCTGTGACCGTTATCAAGATGGGGATTTAGACGCCGCCTTCATAGCAGACAATCAAGTTGAGCTATTTGCATCGTTGGATGGATCCCTGCGGGCCGAAACGAGAGCAGCCTCTTTATCAGACAAAATTGAAAGATAGATTTAGAAATTCAGAGGTGGAACATTCCGGAATTCTCTTTTGGCAAAGGGAAGAACCAGACGCAATTTTCTTAATTCAGGCTGCACTTAAGCAATTTTGAATTTATACGCTTCAAAACTGAATTGTCCGGCTATCTCTTTATTAACATTCTCATTTATAGAAGCTGTTGAATTTGTAAATGTTTTTGCCATCAAGTCATAGCCAATTCGTGGTGACTCCGTAGGGTTTTCAAGGCAAGGAACATTCTGAGGCAGGGACGTAGGTATAGATTTTTTATGGGGGGGGTCGGGGGGGCCACACTCGCACCTGCCCCTAGGGAATGGCCATGCCTCCCCAAGCCCCGCCCCTGGCCTAGCGCTTATAAAAGCAGCTCTCCGCGGTCGGGATGGCAGACTCCCCTGCCCTGCCCTCCCCTGCCCCTCCCCTCTGGGCTGAGGCATAGAGGGAAAATGGAGCCTGGTGCAAAATCTGAGTTTTGTGCCCCCCCCTCCCGGGCAGCCGCTGTGATGCTGGAATCCACCCCCAAACAGCATCACTTTCAATGGTGTTTAGAGATCCCAAATTCTCCTTTTAAATGCACCTTAAAGCTCCCTTTGGAAACAATGGAGGATGGGGGCACCCCCTTTGGGGCACTAAAATGTTTTAAAAACCCACAAACAGAGGGGCGGAGCTTTGGACATGAATGGGGGGGTTCAAACCCGAGAAACCCCCCCCTTACCTATGTCCATGTTCTGAGGTGTTTTTGCCAGTGCTGGTGCCCGCCCCTGTGCTAGAACCCTGCACTTAATTTTGCTCCGATACTCTTTCCCAAAACAACTGTGGGTACCTGCCTTACATGGGAATGTATTGTTGAAGGCTTTCATGGCCGGATTCAACTGGTTCTGGTGGGTTTTCCAGGCTGTGTGGCTGTGGTCTGGTGGATCTTTTTCCTAACGTTTCGCCTGCATCTGTGGCTGCCAACAACTGGGGATCGGAGTGCTAAAGAAGTCCCAAGAACAACAGCTGTTTAGAACAGGGAAGTCCATTGTGATTTCTTTGACCTTTCAGTGGATGGAGGCTGCTACGTCCCAGGGACACGCAGGACTTCCCAGAGAGTAAGGGCATGAAGTATGCCTCCTGAACCCATGATAATGATAGGAACATAAGAACATAAGAACAAGCCCGCTGGATCAGACCAGAGTCCATCTAGTCCAGCTCTCTGCTACTCGCAGTGGCCCACCAGGTGCCTTTGGGAGCTCACATGCAGGATGGGAAAGCAATGGCCTTCTGCTGCTGCTGCTGCTCCTGAGCACCTGGTCTGCTAAGAACATAAGAACATAAGAACAAGCCCGCTGGATCAGACCAGAGTCCATCTAGTCCAGCTCTCTGCTACTCGCAGTGGCCCACCAGGTGCCTTTGGGAGCTCACGTGCAGGATGTGAAAGCAATGGCCTGCTGCTGCTCCTGAGCACCTGGTCTGCTAAGAACATAAGAACATAAGAACAAAGCCCACTTCTGGATCAGACCAGAGTCCATCTAGTCCAGCTCTCTGCTACTCGCAGTGGCCCACCAGGTGCCTTTGGGAGCTCACGTGCAGGATGTGAAAGCAATGGCCTTCTGCGGCTGTTTCTCCCGATCACCTGGTCTGTTAAGGCATTTGCAATCTCAAATCAAAGAGGATCAAGACTGGTAGCCATAAATCGACTTCTCCTCCATCAATCTGTCCAAGCCCCTTTTAAAGCTATCCAAGTTAGTGGCCTCCTGTGGCCTCACCCCCTCCTGTGGCAGCATATTCCAAACACCAATCACACGTTGCGTGAAGAAGTGTTTCCTTTTATTAGTCCTAATTCTTCCCCCCAAAGATAGCCCTGTACAAATCATGGCCAGGGGAATAATGCTAAGATGAAAAAATGTTAAGGTTAAGAGGTGACATGATGATAGCCATGTTTAGATATTTGAAGGGATGTCACGTTGGTGAGGGAGCAAACTTGTTTTCTGCGGCTCCAGAGACTAGGACCAGGAGTTGTGGGTTCAAGGTGAAGGAAAAGAGATTCCACCTAATCGTCAAGAAAAACTTCCTGACAGTCAGGACTGTTTGACAGTGGAATTCACTGCCTTGGAGTGTGGTGGAGTCTCCTTCTTTGGAGGTTTTTAAACAGAGGCTGGATGGCCATCTGTTGGGAGTGCTTTGATTGTGCATTCTTCTTCTATGGCAGGGGGTTGGACTTGATGGCCCTTGTGGTCTCTTCCAACGCTATAATTCTATGATTCAACAGTGAAAAAAGAAGCAAAATCCATTCAGTTTCTCTGCCATTTCCCCTTCACCCCAGGGTTGAGTAGAGGTTAATGCAGGGGTGGGCAATTATTTTTTCCATGGGGCCGCATAAGAAACAGAAAATATTGTGGAGGGCCGGGCCAAAAGGCTGAACTCAATTCTACATAATAGGGGCTGCTAAGTGACAGACAGGTGCACAGATCAACTTGGAACCAGTGGCAACAGTTCTGCATACAACACTATTTGGCACAAAAAGAATCCACAAGCAACCTACCACCATAGAGTTCGTCGCGCTGTCCGACCGGAAGTAATCAAGCCAGAGTGGGGAGACTTAAGTCCCTTGACCTACTTTTTTTTATCGACTGCTGCTTTTGAAAGTCCAGACCTGGACATTATACGGCCCGCGGGCCACATCCGGCCCGCTGATGACCCTGACTGACCCCCCCTGCCTTGCTGGGGGGCGAGGCGCTTTTGAAAGCCCCACAGAAGCAGGCAGCCAAGGCAACTGGCTTCTGCGGGACTTTCAAAGGTGCCTCGCTCCCCAGCAAAAGAGCAAAGAAGGGAAAATCGAATCGGAGTCATCAGCTTGAGCGGATGTGGCTATTTCCAGCAGGCCGTCATCTCCCAGAGTCTGAATTAAATGTGTTGTACGAGGATCTAGGAGGTAGAAAATAAAGCGAAGACTGAAGCATACATTTCACTGAAATATATATTTTATTACTTAGCTGAAATCCCCTACGTGTTTTGCCAACAGGCTTCTCTGGGGGGCATCCGTAACTCATAATGTGCAAAGATATTACTCATAAATAATGTTTATGTAGTAAAAAAAAAGTATAAATAAAGCATTGTGTTCAGAACTGGTACAGTACAGTATAACCTCATACAAAGCCACTAGAGTTTATTGTATTGTATTGTAATATCCGATTTGTATACCGCCCTCCCCCGAAGGGCTCAGGGCGGTGAACAACAATAGCATAATGGCAAACATCAGTACTCATAATATCAAGCAACAAAACATCAATAAACATCACATTTTAAACATAGCATTATAAACAACAAGAACATCAATAATCATAACATCATAAGCTATAAGGCGACAATAATCATAGCAGCATACATGATCAACATAGACATAATAAGTCTTCTGTAGCTTAAGACTACAGAAAACCCAATGACCTAAGACTAACCCCCAACCAGTCTACAGCCACGTTAGTACAACAAGCCAAGTCTAGTGACTAATCTAAAAAATACAGCATCATGTCGCTAAACTAAACCTGAAACAACTCAAACTATGCCTAACACTAGCTCTATAGAATTGACAATACGATAAACACATTGCCTAAGAGCAGTAAACTTTTTTTTAAAACTCCCAAATAACAGATCCCACACCTACAAAGACTAAAATACAATGAACTAACCAAACCTACTAACAGTAGCTGGAGAGGATTTATATGGTGGCACTGCCTGCTTGGAACCTCCCATGGTTTCTCATGCAATAAATAACAATTAAAAACTGGCTTTAGAAATGCGAAAGAGCCTGAACAAAATGGCACCCATTTAAACAAGGAAAGAAAGGTAAGGATCACGCACAGATGAGAGACAGCCAGAGGTGGGATCCAGCAGGTTCTCACAGGTTCCCGAGAGTAGGTGATGAATTATTTGTGTGTGCCGAGAGGGGGGTTTACCTAATTGAAGTGATTTGCCACGTTGGAGTTTTCTGCCTTACTGGTAGAGCCCCTCCTCCTCCTTGGCAGTTGGCATGGAGACTTGAAGCAGTCTAGCAGGAGGTGCACCGGTGTGCGTGGCAGCCTGCGCCTGCGTGCACTCGTTTCCCGCCCAAGGACCGGCGCAGCGGCTGCGTCCTTGCCACAGCCCCGCCCAGGAATGCCCCGCCCTCGGAATGCCCGGCCACGCCCCCGTTGTGCCCCGCCCAGCCCAGTTGGCGCTACGCCACAGTTTGAATCCCACCACCATGGGAACCTGTTACTAAAATTTTTGGATCCCACCATTGGATGGACTCCAGCATTCAGTTCATGGGCTTCTCTGCCCCACCACCATTTCCGAAGTCCCTTTGGGGTTGGGAAACAGGGGTAGGGAGAGGGCTGCTCCAAGAATTGAAAAAACCGAATCCTTTTCGGCTTCTTTGATAATAAGCTTTTTTGGCTCTGCCGAAAAGCCTCGTTTTTTCGGTAAACAGATAAGCTGAAAGAGGCTGAGTTGGCCGGAGGGGGTGGGGGGAGGAAGTGATTCGGTGTTACCAAATGATCATCCCTATGATTGAGCGCCATTGTGACAATCAAATCCGATTTCTGTAGCTGGAAGTCTCAGAAGAAAAATAGATGAGTTCTATGGGTGGGATTTCGGGTGACTTGGCCCTTTTTTATCATTCTTAGAAGCAATGAGGAAAAAAACCTGAAACCTAATTTGCATTTTAAAACTGTCACTTGTGATAATATGCCTGTAACTTCAATAATTTTAGCAACTGGGTCCACAGTGACTGTAGGGTTAACTTTTTCCTACCTTTATTTCTTTCCCCTGTCTTGCTCAATAAAAAGGATCTTTTCTTCTTCTTTTTCAATAAAAGATAAAAGTTTATGCAGGTGTTCTGCCTGGTTTGTTGGATAATAGTTCAGAGAAGCGAACTTACTCCCTCTATACCTGTATTATCGGAGTTAAAGGTTGTAAATCACCTTTAATATGATAAATCTTAGAGAACTCTGCTGCCAATCACTTTTGCCCAGGAAAAGCCTTGAAAACTGTTCAGAAGAGATCCTCTTATAGGATGCGGGAAGGAAGGAACCTCTCATTACGATAGCTTGGGCTGAGAGTATACGACTTGATGACCTTGTGGTCTCCTCCAACTCTATGATTCTATGACTGACCCGAGATCACCTTTCAAGCTTCCATGGTAAAGATTTGAACACGGGTCTTCCAGTTTCTTTCCCGCTTATGTACTGGGATAGGGGGCAGTCTCTCTCCTCACTTTCCTTCGTACTATCTTAAAGGACATAAGAGGAAAAGAAACTGGGAGACCCGTGTTCAAATCCTTTTCATTTACTGAACGGACCTTATTTTTCATGCTGTCTCCAGTGGTGGGATCCAAATATTTTAGTAACAGGTTCCCATGGTGGTGGGATTCAAACTGTGGCATAGTGCCAATGGGGCTGGGCGGGGCACGACTAAGGCAAAAATCACATGGCAAAATCACCCATTAGAACCCACCTCTCGGCACACACAAATAATTAGTAACCTACTCTCGGGAACCTGTGAGAACCTGCTGGATCCCTCCTCTGAGTCCATCCCCTGCCACCACCTTTTCCCAAGTCCACGCTGTCGGAGGGGGCGGGGAGAGAACTAAATGCTTTGCCCGTGGACTTTGAAAGCAGTAGTGGGGGGGGGGGGTGAGGAGGAGGACCGAACTCTCAGTTGAGAGTTGCCGAGCTCAGCATCCAAGCTGGAGTTCTCCCCATCGCAAGCTTCTCGAGTCTTTTAATTACCAGAATCCCTCTGAGCACGCAGGGTGCTTAAAAGTTGGATCTTAGCCAGCTGTTGTGTATGGGGGGGGCTTCTCCCGTTGCCCTCTTGATCCCTCTGAAGCGTGAAACAAGGTGGGTCAAGCAAGACAACATAGTTGCCAAGGCAACCGGAGGAGGACCAGCTGGCTGGGAACAGAGGGAGTAAAGCCAAGACCACCCCTCTGTGGCCCACTTGACCCTTTCCTGGGAATCTGCCAAAGGGCTGTCTTTACTCTCTCTTTCTCCTGTGTGGCCAGATTGCTGTCTTCCTGGCAGCCGGTTCCGCTGCCATGATGAAAGTATGAAGGCTGTGGAAGTTGTAGAAGAGAATGGGCCCTCTATTTCCACCTAGAGCAGTGGTGGTGAGCCTTTGGCATTCCAGATGTTATGGACTACAATTCCCATCAGCCCCTGCCAGCATGGCCAATTGGGAATTGTAGTCCATAACATCTGGAGTACCAAAGGTTCGCCACCACGGACCTAGAGTGTCTGGGTTCCCCTCCCCCTCCCCCTGACACCCAGCAGGGACTGAGGGGACACTGGACAATCGGAGACTCTTCTCAACCAGTGGTGTAGTAGCAAGGAGCAGGTGGACACAGGTTCAATTCCGCGCACCTCCACAAGAAGCCTGCTGGGTGACCTTGGGCCAGTCACAGTTCTCTCTGAACTCTCTCAGCCCCACCTGCCTCGCCAGGTGTCTGTGGTGGAGAGAGAAAGGGAAAAGGAGTTTGTGGACTGCGTTGACACTCTTTACAGGACAGAGAGGTGGGTGTAAATCCAAACTCAAATGCCTCCTCCTTACTGGGTGCACCAGAAATTATATCAGCTTGTAGCCAGAGATGTCTGACATTTGAGTATCCACAGCACTCCCCGGCAACACGATATCACTTTGGGGGACACAGGAAGTGACATCTGTGGGCAGGGCACATGCCATACTGGAGCCTGGTGCTCAGAAGAGCCACAGCTTGTATGTCAAAGAGCCACAGGTGGCTTTCACACCACGGAGGGAGAGTAATTGAATTAGACCAGTGGTGGCGAACCTATGGCACGGGTGCCAGAGGTGGCACTCAGAGCCCTCTCTGTGGGCACATGCAAACAGAGTGCCCCCCCCAACATATCTAGGCTGGCCTGGGCCGCTGGGCTTGATTATTATCATTAAACCTAAGACTTAGTTTTGGGGAAGCAGTGTAGGTAACCCTGTTAAAGCGCTGTTTAACTCCACTGATTTTCATGTGAGGAACTAAAGCGCAATCCTTTACCTGGGAGTAAGCTCGGTTACTGGCAATGGGGCTTGCTTGCCTAGGGTCGTGATTCACCCATTCGAAGCGTTGCACAGTTGCTTCACCAAGCTTACTCCCAAGTAATGTGTGCCTCGGAGCCAACCGTTTTTTCTAATCTAAAACCTCAGTATTCAGGTTAAATTGCCGTGTTGGCACTTTGTGATAAATAAGTGGGTTTTGGGTTGCAATTTGGGCACTCAGTCTCGAAAAGGTTCACCATTACTGAATCTCTCTTCTCTTTGAACTTCCTTCTGAATCATCTTCTCATTTTCGTAAAGGTTCCTCTTTTGAAATGACATCCGATAGTTCCGGACACTGGGGGAACTTTTTACCCATGTGGACACTGAGCTTAGTAGCATCGTGGTCCCTGTTCCCAATCCGTGAGACAGCATCTACATTCCTGGCCACGATTTGCACTCTACTCAAAATCAAATCCAGGGTCGCTGCCACACTAGGTGGACAGTAATTTATGGTCACTGCCAATGGACAGTAATTTATGGTGGCCAGAAATCCGATTTCGACAGCATGACCAGACACTGGAGCACACATTTGCCCAGTCAATGTGGGGGGGAGTAGAAGTCTGAACAGAGGGGTTACAGTCTGGCACCTAAAATTATCTTTCCTCCCTAGCCTTAAGAAAGTAACGGCTGCAACATTCCTGTCTTGTTTTATTCTGCCTTTGATATGGCATGAGAAGGCGGGATGCGGGAGAACTCAGGGATAAAACTTGTGCCCAAAGACAGTTCTTTAGAACTGGCTTCTTGGAGCCATGCCGATGTCTGTCAATAAAGGCTTCCGACTTGAAATCTAGAGTCGTGTGTTGGTCAGCAAATCCGGGGCCTGACGATGATGATCCATCCCAGTCTGGAGGCTGTTTTGGCCACGTTGGTTTCCCCAAAGCATTGTTTCACAGCTCTGCTAACTTTTTGCTATGGAGCCTGGTGTGAATGTATAGATCAGAGGTCTGCAACCTGTGGCTCTCCAGATGTTCATGAACTACAATTGGCCATGCTGATGTAACCCCCATCCTCAGAATGGGTTGACCCAGAAAGGGGTGGAGACTCAAAGCAGCAGGAGGCTCATGTAATTTGGAGGAGACAAGGCTACCAGATTCGGACCTTGGTTTGTATAAACCCTTAACACCTTGTTGAGGTAACTGCAATGTTGTTGGGAACTACTGGGAAGGTGGTAGTTTATTTTTGCTATATTGTAAATGTTGGAATGTATTGTTTCAGGGCTTCTTTTTGTGGTTGTAATGGGTGAAAGTTCTCCTGGAAACCTTCATCATGTTGAATCCTGTTCATCAGGCCCTTGGAGTCTTCAGGAGCCAACCCACTTGCAAAGAAGAATTGGACTTGGCAGTATCAGTAGACTGTAAATATAAGGACTTGAAAATGCAACCTGAACAGGACCTTGAAGTGTGATGCTAAATGTTCATGTTTGATGTTATATGTTAAGAAAGTAAACCATTTTGTTTTTAAACTTTGTTGTTGTTGCAAACTCATTCCAAGCTCTGCCCCACAGAACCCACAGATAGAGGTTACACTGACAGGGGCTGATGGGAATTGTAGTTCATGAACATCTGGAGAGCCGCAGGTTGCAGACCCCTGGTATAGATTGGTATAGGCCATTGCTTTCACATCCTGCATGTGAGCTCCCAAAGGCACCTGGTGGGCCACTGCGAGTAGCAGAGAGCTGGACTAGATGGACTCTGGTCTGATCCAGCTGGCTTGTTCTTATGTTCTTATGTTATTATAGATACTCCCAAGTCCTTGATAGAAATTACAAAAATCAGCTGTGCATGACACCCGCTCTGACTCGCCGCTGACCCGGGAAACTTGGCAGCATCAGCATCCGATCCTTGATTATACCTAGTCAGGAAATCGCGTTTGGCACGTTTGGCTGTGATGTGTCTAAAAGCATCTCCTGTTCAGCGGGCTGCCAGAGAAAGGAGAAGATTGCTCTAAATCTTATTTGTCTTCAAACAAAGTGTTCTAATTGCTAGCAGAGGAATTTCAAGCAAATTGGAGGAAGAAGAAGAAGAAGAAGAAAATGGAGAAGAGGTTTTGAAGCCAAGCAAATTACAGAAGGAAGCTAAATTGTAGGCCACAGAAAGACGTGTGAGGAAAGAACTGGCAGTTTGAGGGAAGGAAATTACTCCCTCGTAGGGAGAATTAGTACTCAGAAGACTGGAACTGCCTGCAGGCTGCAAGGGGGGGCTCGTTTGAATGTCAAATTGGGGAAGACGTTTCAGAATGCAGGAAAATTGGAGGGGGGAGAGTTCAGAAAGCCAGAACCCCATGAACTGGTGAACAAATGCTGTGTTTATTTGGTAGAGCATACCTTACATTTATATTCCAAATGCTTTCTTATTGTTTTTCCACGTTGCTTCTCACCCCAAGCGTTTGGGATAAGGGGATTAAAGACATCTATAAAAACAAAAATAGCACTCGTGCATATTATATAATTATGCAGTGTTTTCCAAGGCTGTGGGGTGTTTTTCAGTTTTATTTTCATAAACTGCCACGCTTGCGTTGGCAGTTAATTCAGCACCAACTTTCTCTCTCGGGTGCCGTATGGAATACGGAACGACATATCCGGAGAGAGACTGGGGGCTGACAATCAGCAGAGGGGACCTTTGGTCAAGGTTTAGGAAACAGGATGAGTGAGAAGAAGAAGAAGAAGAAGAAGAAGAAGAAGAAGAAGAAGAAGAAGAAGAAGAAGAAGAAGAAGAAGAAGAAGAAGAAGAAGAAGAAGAAGAAGAAGAAGAAGAGGACGAGGACGAGGACGAGGACGAGGACGAGGACGAGGACGACGTTAGAATCTACCTGCTCTTAACTATGAAACCACGCTGGCTCTCTACGAAAAGACCAGATAGATAACCATATCAATTTCATGTTGTAGGAGACTGGTAAGAAATGCTGGTCAGAGATGTGTAGGGATCTGTTGGTGTCCTCACAAGTTTGTTTGGGTTATGAGGATGGTTTAAATCAGATCTACTGTGGCCAGAATGCACATTTATTTGGGAGCCAGCGTGCTGCACTGGTTAACAGCAGTGGATTCTAATCTGGAGAACCGGGTTTGATTCCCCACTCCTCCACCTGAGTGGCAGAGGCCTATCTGGCGAACCAGATGTGTTTCCGCACTCCTATACTCCTACTGGGTGACCTTGGGCAAGTCACAGTTCTTGGGAACTCTCTCAGCCCCCCCTACCTCATAAGATGTCTGTTGTGGGGAGAGGAAGGGAAAGGAGCTTGTAAGCCATCTTGAGTCTTTTTACAGGAGAGAAAGGTTGGCTCTTATCTGCTGAACTCCATTTGTTTCTCCACTCCTGCATTCCTGCTGGGTGACCTTGGGCTAGTCACAGTTAGTTCAGAACTCTCTCAGCCCCCTCTACCTCACAAGGTGTTTGTTGTGGGAAGAATGGAAAGGAGTTTGTAAGCCCCTTTGAGTCTCCTATAGGAGAGAAAGAGGGGATATAAATCCAAACTACTACTACTACTACTACTACTACTACTACTACTACTACTACTACTACTACTACTACTAGTAGTAGTAGTAGTAGTCCTTCTTCTCCTTCTCCTTCTCCTCCTCCTCCTCCTCCTCCTCCTTCTCCTTCTCCTTCTCCTTCTCCTTCTCCTTCTCCTTCTCCTCCTCCTCCTCCTCCTCCTCCTCCTCCTCCTCCTCCTCCTTCTTCTTCTTCTTCTTCTTCTTCTTCTTCTTCTTCTTCTTCTTCTTCTTCTTCTTCTTCCTGTTACTTTTCTGGGGCTAGATTTGATGGCCTCTGGATCCCTCCCTGCTCTCAAGTCCTATAAAACAAAATTGTACTGTACCAAATCAACAGTTCCAGAACCGCTGGCGCCTGATGTGATGAGCTTTGTTCCATTTTCATTTGGCTGGCGGTGAGCGTCAGCGGCACCGCAGCGGAGATGTCAGGGATAACATTTGAAGAAAATGCGGCATTCAAACGAGACTATTAGAAGCCATTAAGCGAATGAAAGGCAGAGTTCTCCTTGGATGGCGAGGTCGGTTTTAAATGCCGTTGAAGTGATAAAAAAAACAAAACCCAGCCAGACTTTACAAGATGGAAGGCAAGTTAGGTACCTGTTGACAAGCACAGAGGGACGCCACTGGTAGAGCAACGAAATCTCTTCACTTGAATGCACTTAATACTCTACAGCCAACGCTTTAAAAAACTGAGAATTGGTAATGTCTAGAAACTAGTGGAAATGCTGTGTGTAAACTTAAGCTGTGTGTAAACTGAGGCTGGGTGGCCATCTGTCAGGAGTGCTTTGATTGTGTGTTACTGTTACCGCCACAGGAAAATAAACAAAATATTTTCCTGAGTCAGGTTGTCTGGCTACACTGGCTCCATGCCTGGACGCGGAGACTTGTGTGGTTCAGAAGCCTCCATAAGGCTCACAGAGAACGGATATGTATGTTTGTTCCAATGTTATCTGTTTTCCCTCTTGTTTATGCCATTCTAGGATGTAATAAAAGCCCCTCTTTAGTTGAATTTATGATGTGCCTGCAGTTTAGGACTTTAGTTTGACTAGGTTCTTCAGTTAGTTTAAGGTTTTGTTATTGTTAATTTAGGAAAGCCTTGCCAATAAGTATATGTGTTTATCCCTTAAGGTTTCCCTAACGTTTAAGTTTAGAAATGTTATTTTTGAAATTTGTGTCTGATGGCCAAAGCAGTGGCCAGAAAGTTTTGATATTAAGGGACAAGAAAGTTGGCTCTGGAATGCAGCTTAGACCAGCTCAGCTGATTCCTTGACAAAGATAAATACCTTCTTTGGACTTGCAAATCGAATCTGTTGCCAGCACCCAAAGGTCCCCAGCCATTGGAAGACGTGCAGGGACCCCCATTGGACAGTTTGAACTTTTCTTTGTTACAGCGATGTGAGGCGGGAGCCCCAGGGTATTATTGAAGGGTACAGCCATCTGATAGAGGAGATTGCTGGGTGCGGCAGCGAGCCCACCTGGAATTTTATGAATGGACCTTATCTGCTTTCCATTCAGCACAACTGCCTGCAGCGAGATCGTGGGAAGGCAGCTTGACAGCGGGATTTGTAATCTCTTTCAGAAGTTGTAAATGTATCCTGTTTTCGTGTTGTTTGTTTTGATTGGTGTTTGGAGAGGGACTTGCCCCCTCTCCTCCCCTTTTACCTGCCCCTTTGCCCCCTTTGAAGTTTGGGAATAAAAGTTCTTGCACTGCGTTGCAAGGGCGCGATTCTCCTAACCGAGCTGTGACCATCACCTGCCAATAAAATCCTTTTGCTTTGAAGAACGTCGGCTTCCTGCGCCTCATTACGTTGCTGAGCTGAAATCACTTATTGTTACCTGGCAAACAGCGGTAACATTTGTGCATGGCAGGGGGTTGGACTGGATGGCCCTTGGGATCTCTTCCAACTCTAGGATTCTATGATAACGTCTCCCTTGAATTGCTTGCCTTTTTCAGTCACACAAGGTGGCATCAGGAAAGGCATCAAGGAGAGACCGTGATTCATTCTAAATGACAGGGGCGTCTTCCAATTCTAAGACCTGGCAGGTGTCCCCACCAAAGAGGACCAAGGGCTTGGCTTTGCACACAGTCCCCACTTTTTGCAACACATTGCCAATCCCCCTCTAGCTTGGGAATAAGGAAGGGTAAAATCTGATTTTCGGCTGCATCAACCGGCGTATAAGACGACTGGGCATATAAGACGACCCGCCCCCCCCCACACTTTTCGAGTTATAATATAGAGTTTGGGACATACTCGCCGTAGAAGACTACGTCAAATGCTTATGGCATGCAGTTGCTGGACGTCTCTAGGAGAACTCCAAAGAATCGTGCCCCGAACAACTTGGGGAAATTTTCCCACTCAGAGGAAGAGGAGAAACTTGACCCCTCCCCCTTTCACATTCACCAAGTTTCCAGATCATCTCTCCCTCTGGGGGGGGGGCACACTGACAGTTGCACTAGGATCATGGCAGGCGGTGGCGACGGGCTGCAGTTGCACAGGCAGGGAGGCAGCTGGCCAAGCTAGAGTAGGGCAAGTTTCGTGTTCAGGAGTGAGGAACTGAACCCAGTGCGCGGGGTAGCAGCAGCACCAGCAGAGCTGCTGCTCCAGATCCTGGGCGCTCAGTACCACCCGCTCAGTACCTGGCGTATAAGACGACCCCAGACTTTACAGATGATTTCCCAGGGTTCAAAATTAGTCTTATATGCTAGTATATACGGTATAGTATCCAGATCACATGAAATGATGGTATCACTTTGCTCTGGTTGGACCTCACCTAAAGTACTGTGTTTATTTGGGGGCACCTCTATTTGAGGAGGTTGTAGACAAGTTAGGACACGTTGAGAGGAGGGCAACAGAGATGGTGAGGAGCCTGGAGGCCAAGTCCTATGAGGAAAAGCTGAAGGAGGCTTAGCCTGGAGAGATGACTGAGCGGTGATATAAATGACAGTCATCTTCAAGTACTTGAAGGGTGGTCATATGAAGGATGGAGTGATCTTCTCTTGGACCAGAACCGATGAGTTGAAATTAAATCAAAGGACTGTTTGGCTCAACACTAGGAAGAACATCCCATAGAGCAGTTCCTGGGGAGGTGTTTCCTGGGGAGGTGTTGGGGTCTCATTTTTTGGAGGATGTTAAACAGGAGCTTGGTGGTCATCTGGAGCAGGGCTGATTCTGTGAACTTGGGCAGATTATGAGAAGGAAGGCAGGAAAGGATGAGTCAAAGTTTGGCTCTTATGTCCCTCTCTTACATGCCCAGGGCAATGTAGGGTGGTGAGAACCACAAAGGATTGTGTAGGGTGGTGTGAACCACAAAGGATTGTGTAGGGTGGTGAGAACCACAAAGGATTGCGAAGAGCTCCAAGCGGACCTTGATAAATTAGGTGAGTGGGCTCAGAAATGGCAAATGCAGTTCAATGTAGCAAAATGTAAAGTGATGCACATAGGGGCAAAAAATCCAAACTTCACATACACGCTAAAGGGGTCAGTGCTATCAGTCACAGACCCAGGAAGAGGGATTTAGTCTTAGTTGATAGTTCCATGGGAATGTCAACTCAATGCATGGCAGCTGTGAAAAAGGCAAACTCTATGCTGGGGATCATTAGGAAAGGAATTGATAATAAAACTGCCAAGATTGTCATGCCGTTATATAAAGCAGTGGTCACGACCGCACTTGCCATGGAGTACTGTGTCCAGTTCTGGTGGCGCATCTCAAAAAAGGATATTGAGGAGATAGAAAAAGGGTGCAGAGAAGGGCAACAAGGATGATTGAGGGACTGGAGCACCTTCCCTATGAGGAGAGGCTGCAGCGTTTGTGACTCTTTAGTTTGGAGAGGAGGCGGCTGAGGGGGGATATGATTGAAGTCTATAAAATTATGCATGGGGTAGAAAATGTTGACAGAGAAATTTTTCTCTCTTTCTCACAATGTCTACTAGAACCAGGGGCATTCATTGTAAATGCACAGGGGAAGAATTAGGACTCATCAAAGGAAACACTTCTTCACGCAACGTGTGATTGGTGTTTGGAATATGCTGCCACAGGAGGTGGTGATGGCCACTCACCTGGATAGCTTTAAAAGGGGCTTGGACAGCTTTATGGGAGGAGAAGTCGATTTAAGGCTACCAATCTTGATCCTCCTTGATCTGAGATTGCAAATGCCTTAACAGACCAGGTGATCGGGAGCAACAGCCGCAGAAGGCCATTGCGTTCACATCCTACATGTGAGCTCCCAAAGGCACCAGGTGGGCCACTGCGAGTAGCAGAGAGCTGGACTAGATGGACTTTGGTCTGATCCAGCTGGCTTGTTCTTATGTTCTTATGTTCTTAATGCCTATGGCCACTTTGGGGTCAGGAAGAAATTTCCCTACAGGACAGATTGGGCAGGAATTCTGGAAGTTTTGTGCCTTCCTCTAGTCACAGCGCAGGGGCCCTTCAGCATTTTGTGGAGGGCAGTTGTGAGTTTCCTGCATTGGAAAGAAGAAGAGGAGTTTGGATTTATAGCCCACCCTTTTCTCTTGTAAGAAGACTCAGGCCCCTTCCGCACACGCAAAATAATGCGTTTTCAAACCACTTTCACAACTGTTTTCAAGTGGATTTTGCTATTCCGCACAGCTTTAAAGAGCACTGAAAGCAGTTTGAAAGTGCATTATTCTGCATGTACGGAATGAGCCTCAAAGCACCTTACCAACTCCTTTCCCTTCCTCTTCCCACAACAGACACCTTGTGAGGTAGGTGGGGCTGAGAGGGTTCCGAAGAACTGTGACTAACCCCAGGTCACCCAGCAGGAATGTAGGAGTGCGGAAACACATCTGGTTCACCAGATAGGCCTCAGCCACTCAGTTGGAGGAGTGGGGAATCAAACCCGGTTCTCCAGATTAGAATCCATCTGCTCTTAGCCACTACTCTATGCTGGCTCTCAAGAAGGTTGGCCTAGGTTACCTTGGAGGTCCCTTTCAGCTTTGGAAAGAGGAGACATCTCAGTAATGTACAACGCCATGCAGTTCAAACTCCATGGCAGCCATTTTCTCCAAGGGAACAGATTTCTATAATCTGAAGAGAGGATGTAATTCCCGGTTGGCAAACCTAGGCCAGCCTCCTTGGAACGTCTCTTGCCTTGAAACCCCTGATGGATCACCATAAATCAGCGGCGACTTGACAGCTCTTTCCACCCCACGCCCAAAATACATTTTGTGTACACAAACCGCTCTCTCTTCCAGCATGATTAAAGTCAGGCGCAAGAATGCCAAGAATCTTCCTTCTTTGCTTTGAGCCTGGATCCAGCTTGGTATGCTTACATATTTAAATGTTGCGTTTTCTGTTTTCCCAGGGGCTTTTTGATTACATGGCTGCTTTGAATAACTCACAGTCAATCCTCCCTGATTATATTTGTTGGGGAGCCGTTCTAGGATGGTGTAATTCTCCTCCACTCAAATTGCAGCTGGCTCACCAACTGCGGACAGTAGAAGAAGACAGTAGAAGAAGACGGCACACTCTTTTTTGAGGGCTCTAAACTGGACCACTTCTTAACTGCATTAAATAATCTCTTGCCACGCTGCTAGAGAGCCAGATTGGAGTAGTGGCTAAGAGCAGGTAGACTCTAATCTGACTAGGGGCGTTTTCCCACTTACCTTTTGCTGTGCGCAAGTAGCGCGGGTTCCCCCACGCCTCCCCAATACAGGGGCGGTGACAACGCAGCTGCCCCGACGCAGCTGCTATCGCACCCCCTCAGCACGCGTAATTGCAAGTGCTCTTTGCAACGGCGCCTTTTGATGACCCTGGGCAGAGCTGCACACTTCTCTCAGCGCGCATCATTTGTAGAGCGCGCCACAAATGACGCGCGCTGAGAGAAGCGCGTAGCAAGGCGGAGGCGAGGTAAGTGGGAAAACGCCCTGCGTTTGATTCCCCTCTCCTCCACATGAGTGGCAGACTCTTAGCTAGTGAATTAGGTTTGTTTCCATGCTCCTCTACATGAAGCCTGCTGGTTGACCTTGGGCTAGTCACAGTTCTCTCTGAACTCTCTCAGCCCCACCTGCCTCACTTAAGGTGTCTGTTGTGGGGAGAGGAAGGGAAAGGAGCTTGTAAGCCACCTTGAGTCTCCTTACAGGAGAAGAAGGTGGGGTATAAATCCAAACTACTACTATTTCTTCTTCTTCTTCTTCTTCTTCTTCTTCTTCTTCTTCTTCTTCTTCTTCTTCTTCTTCTTCTTCTTCTTCTTCTTCTTCTTCTTCTTCTTCTTCTTCTTCTTCTTCTTCTTCTTCTTCTTCTTCTTCTTCTTCTTCTTCTTCTTCTTCTTCTTAACTGTACAAATTCCCATTGACTAGCCCCTCAATTTTTTCAAGGGATATGTCAGCTTATTATTCACAAGGCAAGCTGTTTTTCCCCAAATGGTTGGATTCTTATTTTCCATCCACGAAGGCCGTGTTTCCAGGACCCTAGTCCCGGTCTGCCTGAGAAATTCGGGACTCCCTCGATGGCTTGAGTCACCCAGAAGCCAAGCTATTGTTCTGGAAGCGACGGGCCCATTTTTAAAACGTCCCGAGCCAATTCCAGCAATCAAAGGACGTGCGTCAACACAGCCGCTGCCTCTTCTGAGCCCCGGGAGGAATGCAGGCCACACAGGGCCCAAATCAGTGTGCAAGACTCCGGACTGTAAATTAGGAGCAGAAAGAAAGCCATTTTCGGGGCAAGGGAGATCACCGCAGACGACAGCTGATGATTGCAAGCCGGAGAAGTGGGTCTGTTGAGCTGGCTATTTCAGAGATGCCGTCTTGTGGAGTGGCACAGTTCAGTGCTCCAGACGGTGTATTCATGACAGAGGCAGGGCAGGTATTCACGGCCGAGCATTTGCACTGCGTGCCCAAAGCCCCACGAGCAAGCCCTGATCTCTCTGATCAAGGTAACGGAGCTCACACGAATGCACAGGAAGCTGCTGTAGATTGAAGCAGACTGTTATTATTGTTGTTCCCAGTGATGTTTTGATGAGTAAACAGGACTGCATTTTACAATAGCTAGGTGGGGAGGCAACCGGTTGGAGAACTACGCTCAAAGAGTAGCTGTCAGTGTAACCTCTATCTGTCGGTTCTGTGGGGCAGAACTTGGAATGAGTTTGCAACCACAAATTAAAAAAACAAACAAAATGGTTTACTTTCTTAACATAGAACATCAAACATCAACATTTAACATCACACTTCAAGGTCCTGTTCAGGTTGCATTTTCAAGTCCTTATATTTACAGTCTCCTGATACTGCCAAGTCCAATTCTTCTTTGCAAGTGGGTTGGCTCCTGAAGACTCCAAGGGCCTGATGAACAGGATTCAACATGATGAAGGTTTCCAGGAGAATTCTCACCCATTACAAACATAAAAAAACCCTGAAACAATAAACTCCAACATTTACAACATAGCAAAAATAAACAACTACCTTCCCACTAGTTCCCAACAACATTGCAGTTACCTTAACAAGGTGTTAAGGGCTTAGACAAATCAAGGTCCGAGTCTGGTAGCCTCGTCTCCTCCAAACTACATGAGCTCTGCAGCTTTCTGCTGCTTTGAGTCTCCACCCCTTTCTGGGTCAACCCATTCTGAGCATGGGGGTTACATTGGCAGCATTTCTTCTTAATGGAGGAAGGTGTCTCCAGGGCTCGGTTCTGACCCAGGTACTTTTCAATATTTTATAAATGATCTGGATGTGGCTGTGGATGATACCAAATTGGAAGGAGCAGCAAACACGTCACGAAACAGACGTAGAATTCAGAGAGATCTGCACACACCGGAAAAGTGGGCAGACGTGAATAAGATGCAATTCAACAGGGATAAGTGCTTCGTTCCACATCTGGGCCGACAAAAACAAGGAGCCTATAGTTGCAAATACACTTCTGAGTAGCAGTGGGTGTGAACAAAATCTTGGGGTGTGGGTGGACTGTAAGCTAACTTTGAGCATCTTGTGTGGTGCGGCAGCAAAAAAGGCTATTGCGATTGTGAGGAGTACCTATGGAGGCTTAACGTCCAAATCACCAGATGTCATTGTTCTGCTGTCATCCTGCATGCAGTTCTGGAGGCCTCCCTTCAAAAAGGATGTGGCCAGAATGGAGCAAGTGCAGAGGAGAGTGGCGAGGATGATCAGGGGCCCGGAGCCCCAGCCCTACGAGGAAAGGCTGAGGGACTTGGGGATGTTCAGTCTGGAGAAGAGGAAGCTGAGAGGTGTTGTAACTGCCCTCTTGAATAATTTGAAAGGCTGCCACTTAGGGCAATTCCGCACTCACTAACTCAACCTAGGTTTAACCAGTGGTGGGATCCAAAAATTTTAGTAGGTTCCCATGGTGGTGGGATTCAAACAGTGGCGTAGCGCCAATGGAGCTGGGCGGGGCATGACGGGGGCGTGGCTGGGCATTCCGGGGGTGGAGCATTAATAATTTCTCTGTTACTGTAAAAAACTCTTAATGTAAAAAAAGAGTTCCTAATTTCCAGCTGGTATCTTTCTGTCCATAATTTAAACTCATTATAGCAAGTCCTGTCGTCTACTGCCAACAGAAACAACTACTTCTCCTCTAATGGACTGCCTGTCAAATACTTAATACTTTCAAGTACTTAATTTTGTTTCTAGAAATCAAAAGAAGGATTATACTTTCCTTAAACAAGGAACTTCACCATGTTTCTAAAACATGTTTTTAAAACAGCCCAACAGGGAGAATTATCCCGTTTTCTACCTTCGTTAACCAGCCACATAGGAAACAACAGGACTTCATGATTTTTGGACCTAATGGAATTTCTAATGGCAAAGCAGACCCAATTAGTAACCCCCTCTCGGCACACACAAATAATTAGTAACCCACTCTCGGGAACTGGTGAGAACCTGCTGGATCCCACTTCTGGGTTTAACCTAGGTTCGACGTAGGTACTCCCCACATCCAGCGAGTTTGAAGCAGGTGAGTTCCTGCTGTGCTCCGTCCCGCCATTAAATTTCTGACTCCACCTCTGAGGCACAGTTTTCCGGGGAACCTACGCCGAACCCAAGTCGAAGCTGGTGAAGTGGGAAATCTCCGTCACCTTGATTTGCCTGTTCAGCCAATCACAGACGAATGTCTTGGGCATGTGTGGAACGGGAGATTCACGCCGGCAAAAAGCACGCCCCCCCCCCACTTCTGTATAGGAGCGACGGCCATGCACATAAACGGAGGGCAGATTACATGCTGCTCATAGCAACGCAGCAGCCTATCAGGAACGAGGAGCGAATGACGCGCTGAGGTGATCCCGCCCTCTGAGCTCAGCTCCGGCAGGACGACCTCGGCTGCTGTGGGGAGTAACGGAGGAATCGACCTACGTTGCCATTTCCAGCCCGACGGATCGAACCTAGGTTGAGTTAGTGAGTGTGGAATCGACCTTAGAGGAGGATAGGGAGCAGTTCCCAATGGCAGGACAGGACTCACTGTAATGAGTGTAAATTATGGGCAGAATGGTACCGGCTGGATTTTAGGAAAACAATTCCAAGTGAGAGTAGTCCAGCAGTGAAATTAGCTGCCTAGGGAGAAGGTGAGCTCCATCTTACTGTTAGTCTTCAAGCAGCAGCTGTACAAAAACTCGTCAGGGATGCTCTAGGCTGATCCAGCAGGGAGTAGGGAGGTTAGACTAGATGGCCTCTATTACCCCTTCCCATTCTACTAAAGACTGGCAATCTGTGTGGCGATCCCCCTCCCCCTCCTGCGGTTGAGGCTGACAAGCCGTCCCACCGTCCCTTTCCGAGGTGTTGGTCTCCTCGTCTCGAGCCCCGGTCTTTGGGGGTCTTAGAAATGTCAGCTGCCTGAACCACAGGGTGTCACACCGGAAGGGGGGGGAAGAGCCCCTCCCTTCCCTTCAGGCCCTTGTCCTACCCTCAATTGGGGTCTCTCGCCCCTCCCCAAGGGGCTGCTGGCCAGGCTGGACGTTAGCGCCCGCACCCGGCACCCCAGAGAGGCGGCGGCAGTCCCAAAGCTGCTCATGCCCTGGGTTCCGCCTCGCTGCCCTCCTCCACCCGCTTCCCCATTCTCCCTCTCTTCTCCCTCTTCCTTTCCCTTCCTCCGTCCCTGGGTCTCTCCCTCTCTCTCCTTCTTCAGCCTCCTCCTCTCTCCACTCCTTCCCGGCTCTCCCTTCCCTCTCCGTCCCAGGCACTGCCTTGCGAAGCCCCTCATGTGAGCTCCCGTGGAATGCACTTCCCTCCTCCGGGCTCCCTTAGCAAATACCCTCTCCTCACCCTGTCAGCGACCAGCCCCTTCCCCCGGCCGCCTCCCACTTTATATCCTTTCCTCCCGGCTTCTGGAGGCGGTCCCCGCTTCCACGAGCCACTCCCAGCTGCCTGGCAACGCGCCGCAGCTGCGCCGGCAGCCTGACGAGCCGCAGCTGCGCCGCCTCGGTTTCGCCCGGCCGCTTCGGCTCCCTGCCGGGGCTTCCCAGCCGGGGCGGGCCGCCGCCGGGCTCAGCTGCCGAGCCACGGCGAGCCCCGCCCCCCGGCTGGTCGAGTCCAGGGCGCGTCGCCACAGCGACCCCCGGACAATCTGCTTTTTTAATTTATTATTAGAACTAGCCTGCTGGATCAGACCAGAGTCCATCTAGTCCAGCACTCTGCTACTCGCAGTGGCCCACCAGGTGCCTTTGGGAGCTCACCTGCAGGAGGTAAAAGCAATGGCCTTCTGCGGCCAAGGTTGCTCCCTGAGCACCTGAGGTCTGCTAAAAGCCCATTTGCAATCCTGAGATCAAAGGGGAGGATCAAGATTGGTAGCCAGAGATCGACTTCTCCTCCCATAAATCTGTCCAAGCCCCTTTTCTAAAGCTATCCAGGTTAGTGGCCATCACCACCTCCTGTGGCAGCATATTCCAAACACCAATCACACGTTGCGTGAAGAAGTGTTTCCTTTTATTAGTCCTAATTCTTCCCCCCCGCATTTTCAGTGGATGCCCCCTGGTTCTAGTATTGTGAGAAAGAGAGAAAAATTTCTCTCTGTCAACATTTTCTACCCCATGCATAATTTTATAGACTTCAATCCTATCCCCCCTCAGACGTCTCCTCTCCAAACTAAAGAGTCCCAAACGCTGCAGCCTCTCCTCATAAGGAAGGTGCTCCAGTCCCTCAATCATCCTCGTGGCCCTTTTCTGCACTTTTTCTATCTCTTCGATATCTCTCCAGGGTGACCGGCTAAGCTTGTTCGCATCACCTTCTCCTTGGTATTTTCTAACTGGAGATGCCAGGAATCGAACCTGGGGTCACAGAGACTCTTCCGCTGCAGCTCAAGAGGGGCCTTCCTTCAGCACCACCTCCTGGCCAGCTGCATCCTTGCACTCATTGGGCAGGTGACGTTGAGGAGGTCCAACATGGACTTGAATCAGGTTTAAATCAGGGCACGGTGATGGCCGAGCCTCCATCTGCGGCTGAGTATGAAAATGAAGATGACGAAGAGAGAGACTGAGTATTTGCTGGGGCAGAACAGTTCATATCGGATGTATTTTTAATGTCTTCTAAGCACTTGGGAGATGACGAATACCGGAGAACGGCTACGAGATGAATTAAAAAGCTGCTGTCGACTGAGAAGCTGTGGGGAGGGGGACAGAGAGAGAAGGTGGCGTTTACTTATCTACTAGCGCCTTCCCAAAACCTCGCAGGAGCGTTGCACAAGAAAGAATCCCACAAGGCAACCATTCCATTCTACCTGCCGGCTTTACATCCTCCAGTTGCAGATCTGTGCAATTCAGACTATGACACCCAGTGGTGGGATCCAAAAATTTTAGTAACAGGTTCCCATGGTAGTGGGATTCAAACTGTGGCATAGCACCAATGGAGTTGGGGGGGGGCACGATGGGGGCGTGGCCGGGCATTCAGTCCAGCTGTCTGCTACTCGCAGTGGCCCACCAGGTGCCTTTGGGAGCTCCCATGCAGGATGTGAAAGAAATGGCCTTCTGCTGCTGCTGCTCCTGAGCACCTGGTCTGCTAAGGCATTTGCAATCTCAGATCAAGGAGGAACAAGGTTGGTAGACATAGATTGACTTCTCCTCCATAAATCTGTCCAAGCTCCCTTTAAAGCTATCCAGGTTAGTGGCCATCACCACCTACCGTGGCAGCATATTCCAAACACCCATCACACGTTGCATGAAGAAGTGTTTCCTTTTACTAGTCCTAATTCTTCCCCCCAGCATTTTCAATGGATGCCCCCTGGTTCTAGCATTGTGAGAAAGAGAGAAAAATTTCTCTCTGTCAACATTTTCTACCCCATGCATAATGTCCACGAGTCAGAAGTGACTTGGCTGCACTCAGCACACATACACAACAACAGCCTGTGGGCCGAGCCCCTTTGGCACGGCCACGCCTACAAAATGGCGTGCCCTACTGGCAGAGCAAACTCCTTCTCGGCTTCCCTGCTCCGCTGCACGATCAACAATTGAAGCTCTCTGTGGGGAAAGTGTGTTCTCTTTCGCCGCCGCAACGTGAGCCCAGCTTCCAGCCCACTATTTACTGTCCACCATCTATCCGGCACTCAGAGCGTTTCAGCCTTCAAATATTTGCTTGTTATTATAGTCTGCCTCATGAGGCGGCACTTAAGCAAGCGGGAAACCCGCTGCGCTCTTTTCGTCTCTGCCCATCAAGCAAATAGATGCCGCCTCCTGCCAGGATTTTGAATCTGCTTCCCTTCTGCGAGGCTTTCACACTGGCGAGGAACTGGAAGGCAGGCAGGGCGGAGGTTCAAGCCCCCCACCCTACCCCTATGTTGGGGAGCCCTGATTCCTTCTTCTTGCAGCCTTTTGGATTCTGTGTGGCTCACACTCACGTACAGAAGACGAGTTGAGTTTTCCAAATCTGTTTCAAAAGGGCACTGCTTGCAATCCTAACTTCCTTGAGGGGTCAAGCAACACCAACGCCATCATTACAATGTCAGTATCCCAGGGAGATGTTCTTTAGGAGTTGAGCAAGAGGCATTCTCAGCCTCGCGGAAGTCCAAGAGGCAACCGCTGCTTCTTGCCAGCCAGGAGAAACCCCCCCTTCTGTAGTCAAGTCCCAAATTGCTGGGGTTTTTTGTTTCTACCCTCTATGAGCAGGAACCAGCCTCAGTTGCTGTTGGATGGAGGATTGTCATGCCCTTATATAGAGCCATGGTGCGACCGCACTTGGAGTCCTGTGTCCAGTTCTGGTCGCCACATCTCAAAAAGGATATCGAAGAGATAGAAAAAGGGCAGAGAAGGGCAACGAGGATGATTGAGGGACTGGAGCACCTTCCCTATGAGGAGAGGCTGCAGCGTTTGGGACTCGTTAGTTTGGAGAGGAGACGTCTGAGGGGGGATAGGATTGAAGTCTATAAAATTATGCATGGGGTAGAAAATGTTGGCGGAGAGAAATTTTTCTCTCTTTCTCACGATACTAGAACCAGGGGGCATCCATTGTAGAAAGAAGTGATGCTGGGGGGGGGGGGGATTGGGACTAATAGAAGGAAACACTTCTTCACGCAACGTGGGATTGGTGTTTGGAATATGCAACCACAGGAGGTGGTGATGGCCACTAACCTGGATAGCTTTGAAAGGGGCTTGGACAGATTTATGGAGTAGAAGTCGATCTCTGGCTTGATCCTCCTTGATCTCAGATTGCAAATGCCTTAGCAGACCAGGTGCTTGGGAGCAGCAGCAGAAGGCCCTTGCTTTCACCTCCTGCAGGTGAGCTCCCAAAGGCACCTGGTGGCCCACTGCAAGTAGCAGAAAGCTGGACTAGATGGACTCTGGTCTGATCCAGCAGGCTAGTTCTTATGTTCTTATGGTTGGCCAGGCAGGGCTAGCGACCGGAACATGGGGGACCACAATGCTGGTATCACTTCTGGTAAAAATCTCAGTGTCATAGGGTAGCTCTGGGAATTGTCAGAAACTCTATGGTAAAGTCATAGCTTGAGTTTTCAGTGATTCCTAGGTTTACCCTTAGCCACTTCTGGGGTTTTACCAGAAGTGACATAGCGCCACCCACAACATGGCCTTTTGAAAATGTTGCACCCACCACCACTAGGAGTGACAAAAGAAGAGAGAAGAGTTTGGGTTTATACCCCACTTTTCTCAACCATAAGGAGGCTCAAAGCAGCTCGCAAACTCCTTCCCTTCCTCCCCCCACAACAGACACCTTGTGAGGCAGGTGGGGCTGAGAGAGTTCTGAGAGAACTGAGACTGGCCCAAGGCCCCCCAGCAGGCTTCATGTGCAGGAGCAGGGAAACAAACTCAGTTCTCCAGAGAAGAGTCCACTGCTCACGTGGAGGAGTGGGGAATCAAACCCGGTTCTCCAGATTAGAACCCACCACTCTGAACCACACCAATCTGATTTAACCAATACACCACCACAAACAAGGGGAGCTGTGGGTGGGGGCTCCCCCCACTGGGGAAGAAGAAGAAGAAGAAGAAGAAGAAGAAGAGAAGAAGAAGAAGAAGAAGAAGAAGAAGAAGAAGAAGAAGAAGAAGAAGAGAAGAAGAAGAAGAAGAAGAAGAAGAAGAAGAAGAAGAAGAAGAAGAAGAGGAAGAGGAAGAGGAAGAGGAGGAGGAGGAGGAGGAGGAGGAGGAGTTTGGATTTATATCCCCCCTTTCTCTCCTGCAGGAGACTCAAAGGGGCTGACAATCTCCTTGAGAGCCACGTGCAAAAGAGCTAAGAAGAGCTCCTTCGTTTCAGGATCTTCATTCTGATTACCAATTTGCAACCTCACCAATTATGGGCTAGCCAAGGGAAGGGAGGGGATCTGGTTTATTCTGCATGACCCTCCCCCCGCGTGGTGACATCGCCAGGCAGGATTCAGATGGTTCTGCTGGTGGCTTTCAAAGGCAGGTGACCTTGGGAGGGGGGGGGAGCTGCTCACTTGCCTGCTGACTAATGGGTAATTAGCAGAGCAGGCAGGGCCGTGACCCAGGCTGAGTTTTGCGAAAGCAGATGTCCCCCATGGGGCCTCCTGTCCTGCCTTTGGGGCAAGTGCTCACCTTGGCGAGGGGAGAGGCGGGGGAGGTCTTTCAAGTGACTTTGGATGTTCTGCTGATGCCAGCATCGCTCCCGGGCGACCGGGGCAGGGGGGGGGCACGGCCCGGCCTCTCCTCATTAAGGGATGATGAGCAAGAGCGCTTCGGTTTTACACCCCCAGCAGTTTTATCGCCGGCGTTCTGGATCCGCTTGGCTTCGAGCCACAGCTGATTTAGAGTCTCGGCTGAACTGTGGGGCAGCTAGTGCTATCACTCGGTCTGTGGGCAGCTTCCGGCCACAAAGGCGCCCCAAAGCTCAGTCCCAGGACCTCCTTTGAATGGCAGGATTCTGCTCTGAACTTGGGAAGGTAAATAGGGGTGAGCCTCCTGGAACACGTGCAGAGTGTCTCTGAGACATTTGGAGTAATCGACGCACCTGACGTTTTGTGTCCAGTGTGTAGAATCCTCCTTCAGCCAGTGTGGTGTAGTGGTTAAGAGCAGGTGCGCTCTAACCTGGAGAACCAGGTCTGATTCCCCGCTCTGCCACTTGACCTGTGGAGGCTTATCTGCTGAACCAGATTAGCTTGCTCACTCCGACACATGCCAGTTGGGTGACTTTGGACTAGTCGCAGTTCTCTCAGAACTCTCTCAGCCTCACCCACCTCATAGGGTGTTTGCTACGGGGTGGTGGGAAGGGAAAGGAGATTGTAAGCCCCTTTGAGTCTCCTTACAGGAGAGAAAGGGGGGATATAAATCCAAGCTCTTCTTCTTATTCTCGGCATTCCTCTGAATTACAAAAAAAGTCACCATGGAGAGGACCCTCCAAACCAACCAAACTAGCTCTTTATTTATCTGTCTGATACTTATATATATATAAAAAAACTAGCGGGGCCCGGCCACGAATTGCTGTGGCAATTGTCCTTCTCATCAAAGTCCGCAACCCACACAGATGTCCATGCAGGTCCAACGATCCCCAGCATAGCCTTTTGGGGTGGTCAAATGGAATCCCTCTTTCACTTTCCAATGCACATTGTTATATGGTGGTGTCTTGTTTTTTCAGTATAAGGTAACCCTTTCCATTCCACAACGGAACTGTCCAGAGTGCGAATCCCGCTGTCCATGAGGCTGGTTGACATGCACAGTCCTGGCTTGGGTAAGGCAGAACTGGGGCAAGCAGGCTTTCCCAGTCAGGCAGCAGAGGCAGGGGGCTGAGCCACTCAGATCGAGGCCAGCTCCCTAGGTTCTTAAAGGGCCATGTGCAAAAGAAGCAGAGCCGGTAGTGTTGGTTCGCCCCCACCCTGCAGATTTTCTGAGAAGAAAAAGGCAAACTCCAACTCGCTTTTAGTAAAAGAGAGCTGTGGCAAATATGGGTGAGGAAGTGGGTAAGTGGTGGTTGGATGTGAGGGAGGGCAGAGTGAGGTGTGTGAGGATGAGCTGGATGTGTGTTGTGTGAAGGTGGTAGCAGTGGGTGAGAGCACGGAGAGTGAAAGTTACTCCATGCGTGTGAGCGGGGGGGGTTACCCCACCTGACGTCTCACACGGCAAAGTGTGTATGTGTTTCACTTCCACTCATATTACCTAGTAGTATTATCTATTTACTGTTTTCACTGCTCATCTCTGCCCCTCTGAGTGAACATTCTGAGCCCTCAAACCAAGCCCTCAGGCCACAGACAGACAGGCTACTACACGGACATTCTAAGGGTGACAGTTAAATACAGCCAGCTTCATGGCCTGGTGCACCAGGAAAAAGACGTTTTACCTGGCTCAGGTATGGACTTTCGGTGATTTGAAGGTCCGATTACCTGGCCACAACAGCGAGGGATGTCCTGTGAAAATTTGGGGGTGATCCGTCCAGCAGCTTCTGAGGAAGACCATCAGGGACAAACACACTGTTAGATTTTTATATATATAGATAACAATGGTGGAGAAATCCATTTTGAGGTTTGGGCTTTACTCACCCCCCCCCCCCCTCCACACACACTTAGATTTAAAAAGTTGTCTTGGTTAGCTGAAGAGAGTCAGGAAGGGGAAAGTCAGTTGCTCCCAAACATCTCCCACTTTACCAATAACCTCAGCAGGCACCAACCATCAAAACTTTGTAAATGCAAATAGGTCTCTCCTGTTTGGATACAATGACAGGAGGAGCCATGGCTCAGAGGCAGAACATGTGCTTGGCATGCAAAAGGTCTCCGGTTCAATACCCAGCACCTCATAAGACCATAAGAACATAAGAACTAGCCTGCTGGATCAGACCAGAGTCCATCTAGTCCAGCTCTCTGCTACTCGCAGTGGCCCACCAGGTGCCTTTGGGAGCTCACATGCAGGAGGTGAAAGCAATGGCCTTCTGCGGCTGCTGCTCCCGAGCACCTGGTCTGCTAATCAAAACATGTTGTGCTGGTCTGCATGGACAATACTGACACTGATGGACCAGTGGTCTCATTCACTACAAGGTGGCTTCATGTGTTCAAATCACCAGCTCATACCTTGGCTGTAATTGGACACCTCTCTTGGCTGCTGACTCATATTCCATTTGTGGTCCACTAAGACTCCCAGATCCCTTTCACATGTATTGGCTTGACAATATCTGAGTCCAGTAGTCCACAAACTGAACATGAGTCAGCAGTGTGATGCAGCAGCCAAGAAAGCCAATGTGATTTCTGGGGTGCATCAATAGGAGTGTCATGTCTAGATCGAGCGACATAATAGTACCTCTCTATTCTGCATTGGTCACTTGGAATCCTGTGTCCAGTTCCGGGCACCACAATTTGAGAAGGATATTGACAAGCTGGAACAGGTCCGGAGGGAGGTGACCGAAATGATTAAAGATCTGGAATCCGTGCCCTGTGTGGAGCTGCTTAGGGAGCTGGATATGTTTAGTTTGGTGAAGAGAAGGTTAAGGGAGGACATGATAGCCGTGTTTAAATATTTGAAGGGATGTCATGTTGAAGAGAGAGCAAGCTTGTTTTCTGCTGCTCCAGAGACTGGGACCAGGAGTAATAGATTCAAGGTACAGGAGTGTGGTGGAGTCTCCATCTTTGGAGGTTTTTTTTTAAGAGAGGCTGGATGGCCATCCGTCAGGAGTGCCGGGGGTCGGACTCAACGGCCCTGGTGGTCTCTTACAACTCTATGATTCTATGATTATGACCTAGTAGGAACACAGAGACCAGGGTTTATGTATGTGTGTGTGTGTACCTGAGTACATGTGTGCAAGAAGTTAGGTGACATCTCCTTGGATATTTTAGAAAAGAAATATGAGTGGCCAACAATGCCTGGAATGGCCACAAATCAACAGAGCTGTTCCATCAGGTAGGTAGGTAGGTAGGTAGGTAGGTAGGTAGGTAGGTAGGTAGGTAGAAAGGAAGGAAGGAAGGAAGGAAGGAAGGAAGGAAGGAAGGAAGGAAGGAAGGAAGGAAGGAAGGAAGGAAGGAAGGAAGGAAGGAAGGAAGGAAGGAAGGAAGGAAGGAAGGTAAGAATATGAGAACATAACATGATAGAGAGAGAGAGAGAGATGATAGATAGAATAGAATGGGAGATGATGAACCAGACAGACAGACAGACAAGACAGAACATGGAAACAAGACAGACTGGACGCCAGACGGACGGACGAGACGACGAATGAGACGGGCGGGCGTGGCCAATTTGGTAGCGGGCGGGTGAGGCGGGCAGACGGACGGACCCAGACGAGGATAGATAGATAGATAAAAACATAACATAGATAGATTATAGAATAGATTGGTAGATAGATAGATGATGCTAACATAAGAACATAAGAACAAGCCAGCTGGATCAGACCAAAGTCCATCTAGTCCAGCTCTCTGCTACTCGCAGTGGCCCACCAGGTGCCTTTGGGAGCTCACATGTAGGATGTGAAAGCAATGGCCTTCTGCGGCTGTTGCTCCCGATCACCTGGTCTGTTAAGGCATTTGCAATCTCAGATCAAAGAGGATCAAGATTGGTAGCCATAAATCGACTTCTCCTCCATAAAGCTGTCCAAGCCCCTTTTAAAGCTATCCAGGTTAGTGGCCACCACCACCTCCTGTGGCAGCATATTCCAAACACCAATCACACGTTGCGTGAAGAAGTGTTTCCTTTGATTAGTCCTAATTCTTCCCCCCAGCATTTTCAATGAATGCCCCCCTGGTTCTAGTATTGTGAGAGAAGAGAGAAAAATTTCTCTCTGTCAAACATTTTCTACCCCAGTGCATAATTTTGTAGAACTTTAAATCATATCCCTCAGCCAGCCCTCCTCCTCCAAACTAAACAGTCCCAAAGCGCTGCAGCCTCTCCCTCCATTAGGGAAGGTGCTCCAGTCCCTCAATCATCCCTTGTTGCCCTTCTCTGCACTTTTTCTATCTCCCTCAATCATTCCTTTTTTTTTGAGATGTGGCGACCAAGAACTTCGGACACACAGGTACTCCAAGTGCGCGTCCACACCACTGCTTTATATAAGAATAAAATCTTTGCAGTTTTATTCTCAATTCCTTTTCTAATGATCCCCAGCATAGAGTTTGCCTTTTTTACAGCTGCCATGCATTGAGTTGACATTCCCATGGAACTATCAACTAAGACGCCTAAATCCCTTTCCTGGTCTGGATTAATATCCTTAGGACTGGGGTGCTGTGTGGTTTCCGGGCTGCATGGCCGTGTTCCAGCAGCATTTTCTCCTGATGTTTCGCCTGCATCTGTGGCTGGCATCCTCAGAGGATCTGATGGTAGGAAAGCAAGTGGAGTATATATACCTGTTGGAGTGTCCAGAGTGGGGGAAAGAACCGTTGTCTGTTAACAGGTAAAGGGTACAATTAGCAAGCTAGATTTACATGTGTTGAGTGAGATCCACCCATTAGCATGTGAGTAACAATGAAGATAGCAAGGTCACTAGGTGAGGGCATCTGAATAGAAGTAGCCTGGCCTTTGTTCCCTTTGATTGTATTACTGCCTATATAGTCATCCTGTGTCTGTGTGGAGCTGATTAGTCACTGTCTTGATTCTAGTGTTTTTCAGTACTGGTATCCAAATTTCGTTCATGTTCACGGTTTCTTCCTTTCTGTTGAAATTGTCCATGTGCTTGTGGATTTCAATGGCTTCTCTGTGTAGTCTGACGTAGTGGTTGTCAGAATGGTCCAGAATTTCTGTGTTTTTAAATAATATTCTGTGTCCAGAGCTGCTGTGGTTTTTATCATGTGTTCTGCTTGTTTGCTGATTTTTTCTGGCTGAAACAGTCTGCGGAGAATTGCCTTTCATGTTCTTTGATTCGGTGTCTGGCTTCGTGTTTGGTGGTTCCTATGTAGACTTGTCCACAACTACATGGTATGTGGTAGACTCCTGCAGTAGCTAGAGGATCCCTCTTATCCTTTGCTGAACTTAGCATTTGTTGAATTTTTCTTGGTATACCAAAGGTATTGACCAGTGATGGTCACTGCTTTTAGAACCGAGACGGGAGTTGGTAGGTGTGGTGTTAGCCCCTACTGGCGTGCTACTATCGCGCACTTGCCTTAGCCGCACTTGAGGAGCCGCACTGTCTTCTGGGGTGCTGCCGTTTCCCAGCCTGTGATGGGAGGCTGCCGCACTGCCTTGCACCCCAGAAGGCAGTGCAGCAGCCTTCCAAAAATTGGGACAATTGAAATAACCCGCGGGACGTGGGACAAATTGTTTGAAGGCGGGACTGTCCCGCCAAAAGCGGGATGCCTGGTCAGCCTATCTTAGTGGGTCTGTAGATTGTTTGTAGGTTATGCTTTGACAATACATCCTTAGGACTAATATGAGCAGGGCTAATATTACCTGGTACCTTTTAGATTTTTTGGAAGATAAAAGCATGTTAGGTGAGCAATGGCAAGGGGGGGACCATTCCCCCCAAATCTTTCTAGCACACTGAAGAGGCGAATCTTCTCTTTTTCAGGCTACTTCTCTCCAAACGTGAGCTGCTTTCCCGTCAAAAAGCACCATCCACCGTGATATTCTGCTGCCCCGGCTCTGCCGGAACAAAGCGGCTGCCTTTCTGAAGACGTCCAGCTTGGTTCTGTGAGATCTGGACCCAGCAGCGCGCGGCCGCGAGTGATCTTCTCCCGCCGCCGTCTCATTAGCCGCTCTCCTTCCAGAGCTGGCGCTGACAGATCTGCTGCCCGCCCCCAGCCCCAATTCAGATCAGAGGGTCACTTTGCTATTAACCTTGGCCTCTCCTGGGGGAATAGCCCATTTCTTCCCCGGCTTTGCTGTTCTAGTGCTTATCTCATTTTAAACCCGCGACTTGGCTTTCTGCCTCGTCCTGTGGTTAAGCATGTTTTCTTAATAGCCTCCTGTGAGGGTTTGTTTTGTTTAAAAAAACAACAAAAGCTTTTGGGAAGCTACAAAAAATGCAGCCGACGGTCCTCGTCTCTTTGCCGCCTTGTTAACCCTCTTTCCAGAGTCTGACCTCATCGATCTCTTTTCTGGGTCAAGGTGTGATTCCCTCTAGGTGATATGTGGGTACTTGCCTCACCAACCTTTGGATGCCTTGGGCTCTGGGTCCCCCCCCCCAAAAATCACTTGGGGGTTCCAGCTCAGCAAGCTTTCCCCCTCCCTTCTTTGCCCTCCGTGGCTTCGGGGCTGGATGAGTCTGCATCACCAATGAAATATTAGAAATGCAAACGAGGAGGCTTTTAATGACCCAGGAAACATGATTTTGGTGCCTCCTCTGAAGAGCTTCAATGCAACGAACCAATTTGCATCCGTGGTGTGCGGGCAATAATGAAATTTATGCACGGTGTTCGGAATTCAAGAGTCAAAGGTTTCTCCCTTGGCTTGTGCGTTGTCAGCTGCGCGGCTGAGACAAGCGAGCCGCTCTGTGACATCACAGCAGGTAGACCAGTGGTGCCAGCAGGCCGCTCTAAAGCTGTTGTGACATCAGAGCAGACCGGCCAACGACATCAGGAGATTTTCATGCAAAAGTACAATGGGGAAAAAAATGTCAAAGACGGTAGAACAAAGCTTTTCAAAACACCAAAATATCTGCAGGGAAGAGCGCTTTGGTCTGTTCCGATATCTAATGAAGAAATCCACGCTCTCAAAACAACACGACGCCTTATCTGTTCCCTCCCTTTTTTTCTCTGAAAGGTACCAGGTGAGATCATTTGATCATAACCAAAGCGTTCCAAACCCTTTTATGCCGTTCTTCAATGGGAGGGTGATAGATTGGTCAGCCACTTCAAGCCCAGCCGGCCGCCATGATGAAGGTTTCCGTATTGTTTCAAAGTTTTCAATGCAATGTTGTTTCCCTACAGATGTTCCCCAGTCTCAGTGGCCTCTGAAAGCTCGCGGCATCTTCTGAACCAACCTGTCGATGCTTCTGTATTGTTTTAGAGCTACACTCGGGGCGGGGTGGACTGCCAACGCCAATTTCTGGGATCTGAAATTACGGTGAGAGGTCTGTCTTCAGGAACGAAGCCTGGTGTATGTAACTTGATTGCAACTCTCACGTAACCTGGTTGACATGTGACTTGATTGATATGAAAAAAGGGGTTTCCTCTTCTTTTATTTTTCTCTTCTGATCTTTATGGCTACTACATGGATTGTAGATAAGTAGGCTAAATAACCGTGACGAGCCACCCTTCAAGAGAAACAGGATGTAAGGTGGGAGGCAAACCAGGTGGGAGGCAAGCCAGGTAGTTGGATCTATCTCTATTGAGGCCTTGAGACACCTCAGCCTCTAAAGAACTTCCTTCACTTCCTCTGAGAAGCAAGGGTCGAATCCCCACTTGAAATTTGCACACAGATCCAAACCTGTTCGTTGTGAAACTGTGTCCTCTTCATTGGAGTTTCTCCCTCCCCACCGCAGCGAGCACGCAGCAAACACACCCCGATGCAGAACTCTTAGCAATCCCCACTACCAGGCGAGCTCGCTTCGCTGGTCTCCCCTGATTGGCTGGCGTGCCTTGATGGGGCGGGACCTTTTCCCACTGCGGAAACGTACATTGTAGGGGCGTGATCAAAAAAACAGCGTGTAAAAGTTTAATGTTTAACTGTTTAACTGTGCAAACAGTCAATCATTACCTGTGTAAACCATTAACAATTCAAAGTTACACGTTTGACTGTTTAATGTTTGCATCCCCTTCTGCTGGCTGATCGCAAAAGTGGAAACGAAACCAAGGAAAGGCTGTGTGCACATCGCAGCGCTGATTGGTTGCCCGAATTCTGCGTCACACTCCAGGGCGGGAAATGAGTCAGGGTTTCAATCCTCATCCCTCCCCTCAGATCAGCTCTGAACCGTGTTAATGGGGTCTATGCCACTTGCAACCAGGTCCTGCCGGAACACGGATTAACGGGGAGAACGAGCGCCAGAAACAGAATCTGCCACGCAAGCAATGGGGAGGTCGTCCCTCAAACCTGGTTAGTTTGTGTTTTGAAACCTGGCTAAGACGGTAGTGGGGATTCGACCAAGGAGGGAGGGGGAATCTATCGGGGATAAAGGGTTCCGAGAAAGCCAGATCTGGCAGAACTGGGGACCTCACTGCCTTTTTAGTAAACACTACTGATCGAGAATCCAGAGTCTGTTTAGTGATCGAAGGTTCGCGATCCAACATCTGTTCCCTTGGAGAAAACAGCTGCCGGAGGTCCTCCACGGGCTCTGCTGCCCAATCTCCAGGAACCTCCCAACCTGGCGTTGGGGTGTGATGACGCACAACCCCCACACTTTAGGGCATACCTTCACTGAACTTCTTTTGAGAAAAATCTATGTTTGTCACAAGAGATCTTTCACTTACAGAATGAGATTTTTAACAATGGGAAAATGTTCAGATTAAAAAAATAGGATCTCATCCCCCCCCCCACACACACACACACACACAATGCTGTGGAGGACCACACTCACCCCCTTGATTCTTGTGGCTCAACCCAAGGGTTTTATGGACTAGGGTGATTTTTTTTTTCAAGATTGCCCTCGCCTGAAAGAAGGAGAAAAGGTTTTCATTCTAAGCGCTTGCACACTTGCAAATTGTTGTCATTCACACCGTGGTGGCCAACCTTTGGCACTCCAGATGTTATGGACTACAATTCCCATCAGTCCGTGCCAGCATGGCCAATTGGCCATGCTGGCAGGGGCTGATGGGAATTGTAATCCATAACATCTGGAGTGCCATAGGTTCACCACCACTGCTGATTAGATGGTCCTGCTACAGATGCTGATTTATTGAACTTTCTGTTGGTTGTGCCCAAATTGATGATTCTCTACCCATATCTTTTAAGACCCTGTTAAATAGGGCAGCCCTACCTCACAGGGCAGGTCTGTGGATAACCTGCTCTTCATCCAGTTTGTGACACTAATGGCATGTTTCTTTTTATTATTTATTTATTTATTATTTGGGTTTATAAACCGCCCTCCCCCGAAGGGCTCAGGGCGGTGTACAACATAGATAGAGCACAACATCAGGTTAAATACAATAAATATAGATTAAAACAGCTCTAATAAAAATAAACCCTACCCCATTTAAAATGCAGCATTTATTAGCTAAAGATGGCACCTGCTATCAATTCCCATAAACCTCAAAACGGAAGGGGTGGCAGGATCTCTCCCATGTCGAAGCAAAGGGAGTGAGAGAGGGAAAAGGAGGGCCCCTTATCAACGGCTGTGTCTCCCCAAAGCTGCCCGGTGGAACAGCTCAATCTTGCAGAGGCCCTGCGGAACTCAGCCAAGATCCCGCGAGGGACCCTCGGACAGCTGATGGAAAAGAAGCGTTCTCCACCAGAGCAGGGGCCAAGAGCTGTAAAGGCTCTGGCCCGAGTGGAGGCTCCCAGCCCATTATCATCGAGGAGGGGCTAGGGATCACCAGTGAAAATTCGGCTCTTCTGCTGAACGCTTGAGGGATCCTATTTGGGACATATATGGGGTATTGCAGAGCGGTCCCACAGGTGGCACGGAGGTCCCAGGCAGCCGCTATAGGCCTTAAAGGATTAACACCAACACCTTGAAAAATGATGATTCAGAATTGCGATTGGTGGTAACCAGTGCAAGCGGCGGCACAGGGGTAATATGTGTTCTCCCATGGCACCCCTGTGAAGGCATACGAAGGCCACTGCATTCTGGACCATCCTCAATCTCGAATCAGGCGCCAAGGGAAGGCCAGCGTAGAAGCTGAGTTGCAATAGATCTAACCTGGAGGTGACGTCGCTGCATGGACCACAGTGGCCAGGTCAGCTTGGGAAAGGAAGGGGGCCAGCCGTCAGGCCTGGCGTAGATGGTAAAATGCGACCCGGGTTATATGGGCCACCTGGGTCTCCATTGAAAAGAGAGCGAATCCAGGTGGACTCCCCCCAGGTTCTGAACAGAGGGAATGGTGCCAATATAGCCCCCTCCCACACCGGCGGCTGAAAATCCCCTAACCTCCCTCCCGCCCAGCCAGAGGGATCTCCGTCTTTGCTGGATTCGGTTTCAGCAGCCTGCTCTGTTTCAGCCAACCCAGCCACGGCCACTCAAACAATGCTGGAGAGCCGCAGGGGCGGTGGCAGCTCCCCCCCTCCATCGACAGAATGCCAGGCTGAGGTGTCATCAGCAGATTGGTGACATCGTCAGCCCAAAGCTCCCGCCAGCACCAACTGAGCAAGGGAGTGCAGCATATAGATGTTAAATAATAGCGGGGACAGCAGGCTCCCTGAGAGCACCCCGCAATGAAGTGAGCACCTCCGGGACGCTTTGGTCCCTCGCACCACACTTGATCGCGTCCGGTCCCGGAGAAAGCGAGGCAATCCATTTGAAGGACAGGTGCCTCGCACTCCGGAAGCGGCCAGGCAGTGGGTCAAAAGGTCATGATGCGACCACATCAAACGCTGCGGTTAGGATCTAGCAAAACTTCAGCAGTGCCCGCATCCACCTCGGTCTAGTTGTAAGTGGAGCTGATCTGGTGACGGCGACGAGAACAGTTCTCGTCCTGGCTGCCCAGCACGGAAACCAGACTGGAAGGGATCAAAAGTTGATGCGTCCTCCAGGAAACCCCGAAGCTGCTCAAACACCACGCTCTCAATTACCTTCCCAGAAGCGAAAGAGCTTCGAACGGGCGAGTAGTTGGCCCAGGATCACCCAGGATCTAACGATGGTCTTTTTTTTTAGAGTGGAAGCGGGACTCACTGCCTCCTTCAGCCCACCAGAAAAAAACTCGCTTTGCTCAAGGGAGCTATTGATGATACTCAACGCAGGTGGGGTCGATTAAAGCAACTCCGCCTGGCACGCTTTTACAAGCCAGGAGGGCCGCGGATCCAGAGGACAGGTGAAGTAGGTCTAACAGCAGCCAGAGGCCCTGTCAACAAGCATGACTTCCGAGAGCAGGGAGAACTGGGCCAAACAAAGGGCCAGAAGACGCTGACAAGGGAGCCTCCAGTTTGCTCCATTGTCTCCTAAGGTGGCAGGTAGGTCTTGGGCGGGCGACATGAGCTTTGTCTCGCGAAAAAAAGCTCATAAATGCCCTCCTACACAGCTAATACAGCCAATTGACAGCAATTTGTAGACCCCTCGGACAATGAGGTCTAAGGTCCGAATAATCTGTAAACAATGTGTGCCGGGCGAGGAGCTTAGCAGACACGAGGGAGGAGAGGAGAAGAAAAACTCCTCTTCGCTTCGCTTCGTTAAGCCATCTCATAGGCCTTCATAAACGTCCTATAAAGATGTTGCGTGCTGCGCCTCCGTCCACGACTTTCTCCTCCACACTGCAGCTCTAGATTGTCTAAGTTCCCGCTTCATATGGCGTAGCTCCCTCGGTATACCAAGGAGCCAGGCCGCGAGCGATGACAGTAGAAGGAGCGCCGGGGAGCAATCACCTCGATGGCATCGGAGAGAGCGGGAGTCTCCAGTCTTCCACTAGCTCATCGAGGGTGCCGGGTGGAGTTCAGAGTCCCGCCGGAAGCATTCAGGAAACCAATAGGATCCATAAGTCTCCACGGTATGGACAAAATCTGCAGCCGAATACGCCCGTCGGCTTGCTATGGCACAGGGGTTTTGTGGCACATCCATCCGAACCTTCAGGGCATAATGGTCAGACCATGGCACTCTATCAATAGAGGATATGACCATATTAACCCCCAACCCGAAGACCAAGTCCAATGTGTGCCTGGCCTCATGAGTGGGGCCAGAACTTACCAAGGAGAGGCCCAGTGCCACCATGGATGACTTTCACTCCAGGTCCGCAGCCACTTTGTACATGAGGCAGAATTAATGTCGACATGGACATTGAAGTCCCCAAGACAATAAGCCTGGGGAACGCAGAAAGTGCCCAGTCATACACCACTTCCAGCAGCACGTGGCAGGCTATCCCTCGGTGTGCTAGGGCGACGGTACACCAGGAGGGAACAGCCAACCTCTCCTGGGCCAACCCACTCCCAGAGCCTTGCGACTACACTCTAGACCATTGATCTCCGGGACAGGGGCTGCCCTAAAAGGGATGGTATCACGGATGAGCATTGCCACGCTTGCCCCCGGCCCGTCGTTCGGTGGACTGGTGCAGGCACCACCACCCGAGAAACCTGGGGCCCGAGACCTGCACCGCCCGAGAGCAACGGTCTCTCCTTCACGCACCCAGGTCTCGGTGATACAAGCCAGGTCCATCTGCAGGTCCCCGAGAAAATCCCGGAGAATTGTGGTCTTATAATTTATGGACCTGGCATTGATCAGCACCAATGACGAAGCGGAGTCTCTCTGAACCCTACCACCTACGTTCCTCGGGATAGGTCGGAGGTCAAAAGGTGAGCGAGCATATCTCCCTCTCCCCCACCTTCTCTCATATGGCCCCCGCCTACCATCATATCTACCCCGTCCCATTAACACTGGGATCCCCAGACCCTTAGGTGGGGCCCCCATTACCTACTATCCCCTTCCTGCCTATTCCCCTATTTTTGAAATGGGAGTAATGTTTGGCCCCTCAATGCCTGCACAAAGATGGGTCTCTATATTCTTATTGTGCAGAAGAAGGAAGAAGAAGAAGAAGAGTTTGGATTTATATCCCCCCTTTCTCTCCTGTAGGAGACTCAAAGGGGCCTACAATCTCCTTGCCCTTCCCCCCTCACAACAAACACCCTGTGAGGTAGGTGGGGCTGAGAGAGCTCTGAGAAGCTGTGACTAGCCCAAGGTCACCCAGCTGGCGTGTGTGGGAGTGCACAGGCTAATCTGAATTCCCCAGATAAGCCTCCACAGCTCAGGTGGCAGAGCGGGGAATCAAACCCGGTTACTCCAGATTAGATACATGAGCTCTTAACCTCCTATGGGGTTTAGGTATGATTTGAACACAGCTCCACCAGTCTTCTTCATTTTTTCTGCCAGCGTGGTGTAGTGGTTAAGAGCAGATGCACTCTAATCTGGAGAACCAGGTTTGATTCCCCGTTCTGCCTCTTGAGCTGTGGAGACTTACCTGGTGAATCAGATAAGCCTGTGCACTCCAACACATGCCAGCTGGGTGACCGTGAGCTAGTCACAGTTCTTCGGAGCTCTCTCAGCCCAACCCACCTCACAGCCCAACCCACCTCACAGGGTATTTGTTGGGGGGAGGGAAAGGAGATTGTAAGCCCCCTTTTTAGTCTCCTTACAGGAGAGAAAGGGGGGTATAAATCCAACTCTTCTTCTTCTATGTGAATTGACTATCCCCTTATTAAGAAGCAGTATCTGGGGTCTTTTTATCTGACCGTTGAGCAGTTAGCAACCCAATTTTGCATGATTATCAATAAACACTTCCAATGACCTTCCAATGTATGCTTCCTTTAATGTCTCAGGTAGCTGGAGACAGCATAGCTAATGCATAGTTGATTATTATTATGCAGTGGATTCTTCTTCTTTTTTTTTTAAAAAAAACCCTTTCTAGTTAGAGAGCAAAAAAAAAGACTGTTTAATTTCAGACCATTATCTGCCTGTAATTGCTAGAAGGATTTCATTTTGTTTAGAAGCAATGGACACAAATCAATTCCCCCTTCCGCCCTCCCCGTTTGTGGCACGGGGAGAAAAGAAAGGCCTTCATTTCGGTGGAACAGCCTAATTTCCAGGCTGCTGTTTGGCAGGCCGGCCAAGGCTGCTTTATCATATTCCCCTTTCATTGGGAGAGAGCGGGCTCGGCAGTATGGAAATAGGTAATGAGAACGAAGGGAAGGAAATGCACAGAGAAAGAGACGGAGAGGGCACGAGTCGGCGGGGAGGGATAATGAAATCAAATGGACTGCCAGCAACTTTCCAAAGGAAAACAGAGCGGGCGGCAGACGGCTTGAGCGAGAACGGCAGAGGGGGTGACATAGAGAGACAGCAGGCATCAGAGCTAGCATGGTGTAGTGGTTAAGAGCAGGTGGATTCTAATCTGGAGAACAGGGTTTGATTCCTCAGCCGCACCTGCCTCACAAGGTGTCTGTTGTGGAGAGGGGAAGGGAAAGAAGCTTGTAAACCACCTTCAGAGAAGGGTGGGATATAAATTCAAACTCCTCCTCCTCCTCCTCCTCCTCCTCCTCCTTTCTTCTTCTTCTTCTTCTTCTTCTTCTTCTTCTTCTTCTTCTACTACTACTACTACTACTACTACTACTACTACTACTACTACTACTACTATGGCAAAGCAGAGCCTGGGGCAGAGACCTGTGCTCAGAGTCTGCAGGATCTGGTCCCCATCTGGACTGCACTTCAAAATACTTCAAATATGTCAGGCAGTGTCCATATATAGGACAGCATGGTTGCAGATTCCCTGCTTCAGAAGGGCCAGAAGTTCCCAGGACAGGAGGTTGGCTGACCTGCTGGTGTGAAGTTGACTTGAATAGTATTGCTAATATAAACTGTAATTGCTGTTCCCAGATAAAGAAGAAGAAGAGTTTTGATTTACATCCCCCTTCCCCCCTCACAACAAACACCCTGTGGGGTGGGTGGGGCTGAGAGAGCTCCGAAGAACTGTGGATATCCCAAGGTCACCCAGCTGGCATGTGCTGGAGTGCACAAGCTAACCTTGCTCACCAGATAAGCCTCCACAGCTCAAGTGGCAGAGCAGGGGATCAAACACGGTTCTCCAGATTAGAGTGCACCTGCGCTTAACCACTACGCAACGCTGGCTCTCATCTTGAAGTTTAACGTATAAACATCTTGAGCACAAGATACTGAGGTAGAATATCAAGCATATCCTTCAGGTAATATACAGTATTCGAAGTGTAAACTATAGTATTTTTAAATGTACGTTTTTGTGTAAGCTTTGGCACAATTTTCTGACATTGTACACACTTGTTTAAGATGGCCCTTAATAAGTCTTTGGGCGACACACTGAAATAACTGGCTTGCACCAGGACCCAGGAGCGCTACACGGGGACGACTAAGAAGCTGAAAGCAAACTTTATTTTAAGATATATCTGTATGCCTATAGGGTATTGATTAGAGATTATGCATATATATGAGGATTTAGTTATATGTAAATCGTCAAGAAACAAAATGCACACACATAAAGGTGATTTATAAAGCAATTATATTCAGGTGCCTTTTATTTATAACTTCATTACAATTAGTAGCTTGCTGGCTGTGCCATTCCAGTTTTCTAGCGTTTGTCTGATCTGCAGGTAGGGTCTCAACATCGCCCAAAATTACAAATGGTCTTCAGATGATAAGAAGAAGAGTTTGGATTTATACCCCACCTTTCTCTCCTGTAAGGAAACTCAAGGTGGTTTACAGGCTCCTTTCCCTTCCTCTCCCCACAACAGACACCTTGTGAGGTAGGTGGGGCTGAGAGAGTTCCGAAGAACTGTGACTAGCCCAGGGTCACCCAGCAGGAATTTAGGAGTGCGGAAACACATCTGGTTCACCAGATAAGCCTCCACCACTCAGGTGGAGGAGTAGGGAATCTAACCCAGTTCTCTAGATTAGAATCCACCTGCTCTTAACCACTACACCACACTGGAATCAATAGGGGGAAACGAACATAGTAGCCCTTGTCGCTGCTATCAAATCAGGGGGGAAACAGAATAAAGTTACTTTGTGACAAATTGTTCTCCAGCATCACAAAGATCACCCATTTTCCCAAAAGCTAATTATCTGCGGCACCGCTTCCTCGCATACCGATGCCGGCGCTATCAGAGCAGTGAGAGCAGCATCCCAGCTGTGGGGCGGAATCCTCCCCGCAATAAGAGATTGTCGCCTTGGTTGTACATAGCGCATTAATTGACTTTGCCCTATCTGTGTCATCAATAGCTTCATATAGATAATTCAACAATACACCAAACGGGGTAGCTGGGATTTCATATCCTGTCGTTTGTTTCAGACGCAACAAAGCCGGTCTCCAAAAACCGTCAGATCTTTATGCCCTTCCAAAAGATGGGTACAAAATCTGCATACCACTCTCGGAGCTCTCCTTGTGACCTTCACACCTTCCTGCCCTCAAAGGCCCTCTTTAATTCCCCAGTTGGGCCGTCAGCAGATTCAAGGATCCCCGGGGGGCCAGTCCTTTGACTCGGGGCTGTTTTTTTTTATAGCAGGGCTTTAAAGTGTCTTTTGAAAGCAATCTAGTTTGCACTCTGCATGCAAAAGCGTCATTGACCAGAATGCTCATTTGCATCACAAATTCTACTTTGTGTTCTGCATGAACAATGACCGTGGACTTTAAACAGCAGGGGAGAGGCACAAAGGTGATTTAAGCTTGGTGCATGAAAAGGACCCTCTGAATAGACAGAGAGTATATTTGTACTTATCTTTTCAAGAAATGGGACTTTGTTCCTGAAGTGACGTGGCGGTAAAGTACTCTTTAAACACAAGGAAGTGCTCAGCTCATAGTGGTAAGTGCCCATGGGGAGCATGTACCCGCTTGGGCCTAAAATTAAAATCGATCGATCGATCGATCAGTCAGTCAGTCCATCAATCGAAACTATCATGCAGAACAGTTTCGCACAGCAAATATATAACGGGCTGCAGTCATTATAAAGAAGAAGAAGGAGAGTTTGGATTTATATCCCCCCTTTCTCTCCTGCAGGAGACTCAAAGAGGCTTACAATCTCCTTGCCCTTCCCCCCTCACAACAAACACCCTGTGAGGTGGGTGGGGCTGAGAGAGCTCCGAGAAGCTGTGACTAGCCCAAGGTCACCCAGCTGGCGTGTGTGGGAGTGCACAGGCTAATCTGAATTCCCCAGATAAGCCTCCACAGCTCAGGCGGCAGAGCTGGGAATAAACCCGGTTCCTCCAGATTAGATACACGAGCTCTTAACCTCCTACGCCACTGCTGCTCCTGTTTTCCTGCTGCCCTGCCCAGACTTCCCACTTCCCTTGGAATAAGCGAAAGCGCTTTTGGCGTGACTTTCTGTGCCGGAAAGGGGCAAAGGCAGGGAACAGGCCACAGGGTGGGGAATCAATCGTAGAGTCTTGGATTCTCTACAGCAAATTGCAGGTCTTCTGAGGAGTAAATTCACCATCCAACTCTTTCTTATGTTCTCATGTCCAAGAGAAACCGCAGGGAGAAAATCTGGCTTTGCGTAATCACAGGTTTACTCAGAAACAAACGTACCCGCACGGCAGAGAAAATGCAAGGGGGAGGGGGAGAGAAGTGAGCGAACATCGGAAAATGAGAGAAAATAAAGAGACAAGGCCTGAGGATCAGTGTATGGATGGGGGAAAACGGCCCTGCAGGGGAAGCCGATCTAGGGCACAGAGCAGTGGTGGCGAACCGATGGCACGCATGCCAGAAGTGGCACTCAGAGTCCTCTTTGTGGGCACGCTGGCCTTGCGATGCGCCCAGATTTGGAGCACTTCGGCAATGCCATAAGCGCCAAAGGGAGAAATCCAGGGGTGTCGCGACGCGACTGGGTGCATGCCCCTTGTTGCATGGCGAGGCATTCCTGGGGGGGCATGGTGGGGGTGTCTCGGGGCATTATGGGGGCGTTCCAGGGTAGGGCAGGGGTGGAGGGGGCACGTGTGCCCTGGGCACAGGTTCCCCTTACGCTGCCCCGGCACGCAGTCTCTAAAAGGTTCGCCATCACTGGCATAGAGGCACGAAACGCGGCTTCGCTCTGTGCTGTGCGGCCAGGGGAAGAAGGAACACTTGGATCCTCCCCTCCTTCTGGCATCCTTTCTTGGATGTGTCGTGGCCTGTCCTGTTTCTGCTTAATTATCTTGCTTCCTGGGATGAACGCTCATGAAAGAGAATATTGCACCGATATTATGCCAGCTGCAATGGTTGAGTTAGGTCCAGTGGTGGGATCCAAAAATTTTAGTAACAGGTTCCCATGGTGGGGTGGGATTCAAACAGTGGTGTAGCGCCTATTATTATTATTATTATTATTATTATTATTATTATTATTATTATTATTATTATTATTATTATTATTATGCTTTATTGTTATACAAAACAGTTACACACAGCAAGCAAGATCAATATGCTGGATTTTGTATTACATCACACGTCGGACACTTCCCAAGCATCTAGGACTGTGTGATGTATCGACGAATAATGCGTGCAGAGCCGAGTAGGGTGGCCTTTTGCAGCTGACATATGGTGATTTTGTCAGCGCCAATTGTTTTTAAGTGCCGTTCAAGATCTTTAGGCACTGCACCCAGTGTGCCCGATCACCACTTCGGGACCACCTTTTACTGGTTTGTGCCAGAAGTCTCTTTGTAGTTCAGTCCTTAAATCCTCGTGATCGGTGTATGAAGTTTTTTCTTCCAGTTGCTTCTCATCAATCCTGCTGTCACCAGGAATTGCAACATCAAATATCCACACTTTCTTTTTTCCCACAATCGCATTGAGGTCAGGAGTATTGTGTCTCCAAAAAACTTTTAATCAGTCTGAATTCGGAAGTCCCAGAGTAGTTTTACGTGTTCATTTTCAGTGACCTTTTCAGGTTTGTGATTCCACCAGTTCTTTGTCACAGGCAGATGGTAGTTGTATTATTATTATTATTATTATTATTATTATTATTATTATTATTATTATTATTATTATTATTATTATTATTATTAAGGTTTATAGACCAGTGAACAGCATATAAATAGAGCACATATATCAGATTAAAATGGGGCTGGGCGGGGCCCGACGGAGGCATGGCCGAGCATTCGGGGGACGGGGCATTAATAATTTCTCTGTTACTGTAAAAAACTCTTACTGTAAAAAAAAAGTTCCTAATTTCCAGCTGACCCCACCACACTCCTAGGTAGTGCAATTCCACTGTTGAACAGCCCTTACTGTAGGAGGTTCTTTCTAATGTTTGGGTGGAATCTCTTTTCCTTCACCTCGAACCCATAACTCCTGGTCCTGGTCTCTGGAGCAGCAGAAAAGAAGCTTTGCTCCCTCACCAACATGACATCCCTTCAAATATCTAAACATGGCTATCATGTCACCTCTTAACCTTCTCTTCACCTAACTAAGCATACCCACCTCCCCCCTAAGTCTCTCCTCGTAGGGCAGGGATTCCAGACCTTTTACCATTTTGGTTGCCCTCCTCTGGACATGTTCCAGCTTGTCAATATCCTTCTTAAATGGTGGTGTCCAGAACTGAACTTTCAGTGGCCCTTTCCCCACTTACGGTTTGCTGCGCGCTACTCTCCCCAAATAGTGTGTGGTTCAGCGGCGCTCCCCACGAGTCTGGGCGGCGACAACGCAGCCGCCCCAACTCTGCGCTCTCACGTCCCTTCAGCACGCGTCATTTCTGACGCTGAAGAAACGGCTCCTTCTGAGGGGCAGTGGGGAACACGACCCCACAAGCGAGAAATGGCATTGCGTGCTGAGAGTAGCTGCGAAAGCCTTAAACCGTAAAGTAGGAAAGAGCCCGAAGTGACTCTGTGGAGCAAACCACATTTGTGAACTTATTTTCTTTTGTATATGGGTCATTGAAAATGCACCAGCTTCGATGGTCCCACGCCAGGTAGGGTTTTCTGAGTTTAACAGTGCACTTTGGATTGGGTCCAAAGGTCAACAGGCAGCTGATGCAAAATCCAGCTTTCCTACTGTCATACATTTTCCACCATCAATCCCTCTTAGAAGCCCGGCAAATTTGGGGGTGAAGTAAGTCTCCAAACCCCGTCAGAAAGGATTTGAAAATTCTTTATGGCTCTGACTCCAGGAAAGGAGATCAGGAGAGAAAAGAGAAGCCAAGATTGATTCTTACCTCATATCATTAAAAAATAAATTGCAGGACCACTATAACATAAAGTACAAATCAATCTTATTTTTTAACACCAGAAATAACCTAATGAAATCCAAGATTGATTCTGAATACGGGCTTCTTGGTGAGGGCCCAGCGGGAATTGATTACGAAATTGAATGTCTGGGAGCCGATAAGATGAATTTGGAATAAATCTTACTTTTAACTACTCCCTTTTTCTCCTCGTAAAAAAATGAGATTGATTCCAATCAAAGCTTCTCTTCCAAAAAAAGGAGGAGGAGGAGGAGGAGGAGGAGGAGGAGAGGAGGAGGAGGAGGAGGAGGAGAGCCAAAAGGAAAGAGATGAGAGATACTTTCCATTTGTCAAGCCTGTTTTTCAGTGGAATGGCGCTGAACTTCTGAGTCTGTCTCAGCCACGGCTTCCCAATCCCCAGAGCAGAAAAATATGAGGAACAATATTTTTGATTTACAGCATGAAATGAGACAGTAATGATCGTACTAATCAGGACGAGACGAGGGAGTGAACCGCAAGCGGACGGCCTCTCCCTTCACTGATTATGCTAAAAAATGCCTGCAAATGCCTCCTGGGGGGGGGGGGCAGCAGGCACCTCCATTCCCCACCCGACTTTCCCGGCTCCGTAGCCCGTCTATTCTGGAGAGTCCTTTCCAGTCAATTGACCCGATTCCTTCACCACTCATGACTCCAACACAAAAGAAGATGTGGGAAACCCAGAGGCAGAGCAGGGGAAAATGGTGCCCCCCCTCACACACACCCCATGGCCCCCGAGCCCCTCCCCACACCCCACTTATCTGAGCCAGTGGCGTCCTGGGCAGACTGGCAGGGTCTGGCGGGGCGGGGCCGAGGGGCACTCAGCTGTGGCCTCTGCTGGGCCTGGCGAGGTGCAGCTGGGCTGAGAGGCACCCTTCGGCAACCCCACTCGGCTGAGAGGCGCCCTTTGGCAACCCCACTCGGCTGGGAGGCGCCCTTCGGCAACCCCACTCGGCTGAGAGGCGCCCTTCGGCAACCCCACTCGGCTGAGAGGCGCCCTTCGGCAACCCCACTCGGCTGGGAGGCGCCCTTTGGCAACCCCACTCGGCTGAGAGGCGCCCTTTGGCAACCCCACTCGGCTGGGAGGCGCCCTTTGGCAACCCCACTCGGCTGAGAGGCGCCCTTCGGCAACCCCACTCGGCTGGGAGGCGCCCTTTGGCAACCCCACTCGGCTGGGAGGCGCCCTTTGGCAACCCCACTCGGCTGGGAGGCGCCCTTTGGCAACCCCACTCAGCTGAGAGGTGCCCTTTGGCAACCCCATGCGGCTGAGAGGCGCCCTTTGGTAACCCCACTCCTTCAGCTGGCTGAGGCCACTCCTTAAGCCAGCCAAGGGAGAAAGGGGTAGGGGTGTGGGGGGCAATTTTCCGCCCCTCACATGATTTAACGGGGGCCTGCCCAGGACATTTGTCCCCACCCCACCACATGGCACCTATGGCATTGGGGAAACCCAAGTGCACCAAGAAATGAGGGACTCAAGGGGTCACACTGGCAACAGCCATACTTAGAGCTCATCCACAGGGGTGCTGACCTCCAGGCAGGCCGGCCATTCTCCTGAAACTGCAAATGCTCTCCAGACTGCAGTTATTAGGAAATGGTGGCTTCAGAAGATGGGCTGAGTGGAATTCCCACCCCTTTCCAAGCTCTGCTCTGCCCACACTTGGAACCACTCCCGAAATAGGGTTGCTATGTTTCCCCTGGCTAGTAGCATAGAATGGAGGGGAAGGGCAGAGGTGGGATCCAGCCGGTTCTCACAGGTTCCCGAGAGTAGGTTACTCATTATTTGTTTGTGCCGAGAGGGGGTTACTAATTGGTGATTTTGCCACGTGATTTTTGCCTTAGTTACGCCCCTCCTCTCAGCAGTAGCGCGCAGAACTGGAAGCAGTCTAGCAGCAGGTGCACCGGCGTGCGTGGCAGCCTGCGCCTGCGTGCATTCGTTTCCCGCCCAAGGACCGGTGCAGCGGCTGCGTCCTTGCCACAGCCCCGCCCAGGAATGCTCCGCCCCCGGAATGCCCGGCCACGCCCCCATCGTGCCCCGCCCAGCCCCATTGGCCTCCACAGAGTCCACCCTTCAAAGCTTCCATTTGACCCTCAATTCTCCAGAAATTGCCCAAGATGGAGTTGCCAACTGTTACATCATAGGGCAGTGGGGGCGAACCTATGGCACGGGTGCCAGAGGTGGCACTCAGAGCCCTCTCTGTGGGCACATGCAAATAGAGTCCGTCCCCCCCCCACATCAAGGCTGGACTCGATTGTTAGCATTAAACTTAAGACCGAGTTTTAGGGAAGCAGTATAGGTAACCCTGTTAAGCACTGTTAAACCCCACTGATTTTCATGCGAAGAACTAAAGCGCGGTCCTTTACCTGGGAGTAAGCTGGGTTGCTGGCAATGGGGTTTGCTTCTGAGTAAACCCTCCTTGGGTCGTGAGTCACCCGTTGGAAGAGTTGCACAGTTGCTTCAAAGCAAAGCCACTGACTACCACCCAGCTTACTCCTGAGTAACGCACGCCTTGGAGCCAACCATTTTTTCTAAACTAAAGCCTCAGTATTTTGGCTAAATTGTTGTGTTGGCACTTTGCTATATATAAGCGGGTTTTGGGTTGCAGTTTGGGTACTCAGTCTCGAAAAGGTTCGCCATCACTGTCATAGGGAGTTGTGAATTTGTTCATATTCCCTTATTGTATGGTATCAATAGTTTATCACGGTCCCTTAAGGTCAAAGTCTTAGCTTTAGTTTCATTTTTCTTTTTTGTTATTGGCTGCTGGTTGTGTCTGGTAATGGCATAGCAGGGCCCAGACTAGCTTATGTTCTAATAACGTTCTGTTCTATTTTGGTACCAGGTCCTTGGGGTCTCTTCCATGATTCTATGATTCTAGGCAGAGTGATCAAAATGACCCCAGGAAGAATGGTGTCCCCCAAGGCAGAATTATACATTCTCTAGACCCGTGGTGGCGAACCTTTGGCACTCCAGATGTTATGGACTACAATTCCCATCAGGCCCTGTCAGCATGGCCAATTGACCATGCTGGCAGGGGCTGATGGGAATTGTAGTCCATAACATCTGGAGTGCCAAAGGTTTGCCACCACTGATCTAGACCCAGAGAAGAAACTCTCTTCCATCTTGCTGTTCTCATTGGATGATCACGAGTCTTGAAGGAATAAACTTTTACCAAGCGTCTCTGTCTTACCCATGGGGTAAGGGACAAAGGGGAACATTTTAAGCATGTGAATTGCGGTAATACTGAACTTTAATCTACTGCAACTTCAGTTTCTACAAGCTCATCCTTATTATTGCTTGAAATAATAAGTACTGCAGGGAAAAGGGATTCGGAGAACCTCTTAGCATTCAGCGCAGTGAACCTCAAGGGATGGCGTGTGCTAGTAACCCTATTTGGGCAGATGGGACCAGAGGGGGACAACATATTGTCAAAGGCTTTCATGGCTGGAATTAACCGGCTGTTGTGGGTTTTCTGGGTTTTCTGGATCTTGGCCTAATAATTTCTGCTGCTAACAATTTACTTACATAAATGCCAGCTGTAAAGGCCGGCGAAATATTAAGAGCAAAAACTACCGAACTATGTCCACACAGCCAGGAGGACTAACAATAGCCAGGGACGTATAACATCGTGTCCTTTGACAAACAGGTATCCTGAAGCTGAGGAACGACATGGGGACGGGGGGGGGGGGAGAAGAAGAAGAAGAAGAAGAGGAAGAGGAAGAGGAAGAGGAAGAAGAAGAAGAAGAAGAAGAAGAAGAAGAAGAAGAAGAAGAAGAAGAAGAAGAAGAAGAAGAAGAAGAAGAAGAAGAGGAGGAGGAGGAGGAGGAGGAGGAGGAGTTTGGATTTATATCCCCCCTTTCTCTCCTGCAGAAGACTCAAAGGGGCTTACAATCTCCTTGCCCTTCCCCCCTCACAACAAACACCCTGTGAGGTAGGTGGGGCTGAGAGAGCTCTGAGAAGCTGTGACTAGCCCAAGGTCACCCAGCTGGCGTGTGTGGGAGCACACAGGCTAAACTGAATTCCCCAGATAAGCCTCCACAGCTCAAGCGGCAGAGCGGGGAATCAAACCCGGTTCCTCCAGATTAGATACACGAGCTCTTAACCTCCTATGCCACTGCTGCTCCTAGCTTAAAGGTGCTGTAATAACTCTGCAGCACTTGGTACCAGTGGTGGGAGTCTATTAGTTTATCTACCGGCTTCCCCTGCTGTGCCCGCCCTGCTGTACCCCCCACTGTGCCCCGCTGCCGGGCCCCCACCACTGAACCCTCCACCCACTTACCCTAACCGGCTGCACGGTCCAGGGGGGGCCTTTCTCTGGCATTGGCCAGGAGGCCCGGTAAGCAGTGGGTGGCAGCTGCCGGAAGTCCCCACGTGGGGGCTGGCCAGCCGCTGATCGAGCTGCATTCTTCTGGGCTGGTGGCACAGCCTTCAGAGGAGGCCTGCTCACCCCCGGCTGCTCAGGGGCTCTAAAAGCCCCCTCGCTTCCCTTCCCCGGGAGAGGGGGCGACAGCGCTTTTAGCACCTTGGACTAGCCTGGCGACAAGGCACCCAGCTGCTCCAGAGCTCTGAACGCCCCCTTGCTCCCTCTCCCTGGCGTAGTGGGATTCAGCCGGTTTAGCGATCACAAAAAAAAAATTAGCCACTGGCTCTACCGAACTGGTGCGAACTGGTGCGAAACGGTTGAATCCCGCCCCTGCCTGATACCAAAATAGAACAGGACTTTATTACAACATAGGTAAATAAAAACAATCCCTCATTTTCATATCCCTCCTTTACAGCTTCTTTGTGCCACGTTTACGCCACAATCAATTTTTATGCCTTTATACGCCATTCATACACAACGGGAGCTAAAAACGGGTATCGCTTTTCATGTTGATATTGGCATTCTTTTTAGTACACGATTCTATTAAACGGGGGGGGGGTGTAGCTGGACGGGGAGTTTGCCCTAAGATGAACTCTCATAGAAGCTTGACCTTTCAGATCAAATCAGAACTGTAATGAAATTCAGCCGTATCTCCGGTGGCCTCTCTTTTTCCTGCCCTTTTGAGTAGCCAGTATTCCGGCCATGGTGTTGACCTGTCAGTTTGGTTCAGGGCTTGTGTGTATGTTGCAAACATTATAATGACAGCTGGCTGCAACCATATTGATTCCAGGGAACGTTCCTCTGTATTATTTGTTATCATCTATTTTTATCCCACCCTTCTACCAAGGACACGTTGAGATTGGCAACCTCTAGGTAGTGGCTGGAGATCTTGAGGGAATGCAACGGAGATCCAGGCACAGAGATCAGTTTCCATGGAGAGAGTGGCTATCTGGGAAGGCAAACTCTATGGAACCACAACCTTGCTGCAGCTCCTCCCCTCCCTGGACTCCACATCCAAAATCTGCAGGAATTTCCCAAACCACAGCTGCCATATTGCCCAGGTGTAGCCACTAGCGTAGCCACTGGAAACCAACAGGGACAACTCACTGGGAGTAAAGTAAGGCCTAGGCTGGCATTGTGTTGATGTCACTGGTAGCATGTGCCGGAATATACACATTCATGTCACTGGTGATGGGGAATTTCATAGGAGCAGCAGTGGCGTTGTGGTTAAGAGCAGGTGCACTCTAATCTGGAGGAACCAGGTTTGATTCCCCGCTCTGCCGCTTGAGCTGTGGAGCCTTATCTGGGGGATTCAGATTAGCCTGTCTGGGCCCCGCAAACCAGCCCTATGAGGAAGGTTGGGCTGAGAGACCGTGAATGCTCCAAAATCACCCAGTAAGCTTCCCTGGCCATGTTAGAATTCGAACTTGAATCTCCAAAATCCCCATCCTGTACTCTAACCACTAATCCCACTGTTTTTGTTTTACTTTAAGGCTGTCCCAGAAGTTTCCTTAACAGGTGGCACAAAAACAATGTATTTTCAAAGACTTTCACAGCTGGAATGACCGTCTGGTGCTTCTGAAGATGTCAGCCATATGTCGTAACCCCAACTTGATCAGCGAAGGAATCAACACTTCAAAAGCAGAATTCTCATTTATTGATGGCAAGCATAAGAACATAAGAACATAAGAACTAGCCTGCTGGATCAGACCAAAGTCCATCTAGTCCAGCACTCTGCTACTCGCAGAGGCCCACCAGGTGCCTTTGGGAGCTCACCTGCCGGGTGTGAAAGCAATGGCCTTCTGCAGCTGTTGCTCCTGAGCACCTGGTCTGCTAAGGCATTTGCAATCTCAGATCAAGGAGGATCAAGATTGGGAGCCATAGATCAACTTCATAAATCTATCCAAGCCCCTTTTAAAGCTATCCAGGTTAGTGGCCATCACCACCTCCTGTGGCAGCATATTCCTTTTATCAGTCCTAATTCTTCCCCCTAGCATTTTCAATGAATGCCCCCTGGTTCTAGTATTGTGAGAAAGAGAGAGAAATTTCTCTCTGTCAACATTTTCTACCCCATGCATAATTTTATAGACTTCAATCCTATCCACCCTCAGACGTCTCCTCTCCAAACTAAAGAGTCCCAAACGCTGCAGCCTCTCCTCATAGGGAAGGTGCTCCAGTCCCTCAATCATCCTCGTTGCCCTTCTCTGCACTTTGTCTATCTCTTCGATATCCTTTTTGATACATCCCTCTACTCCCCACACTTGGGGTCCCAGCCGGGTAAGATCACTGGCAGCATTCCCAAACAGTGTGGAGCCCAGAGGGTGAGAAAAGAATAAACGCACGAAGCAAAAGAAAACAAGCCAGGGTTTCCCCCATCACCAATTGCTCCCCGACCCTTCCCCTCCCAAAGTCTCATGACGAGAACCAGGGAAGAGCTGAAGGGCCAACTGGTCATCACGGGGACCTGACCCCATTTCCAGCTCTACAGTCCTCTTCATGGAATCAGGCAAGCCAAGGGGCGCACCATATTTCAACTCAGCCCACGCCACAAATCTATAGAAGGGCATTAGCAGCATCCCCTGGCAGAGTCAGCGGTACCACCTGAGCCATCTTTTATCCTTGCCCGGCTCTTCCTTTCCAACTTCCCCACTGAGTCTCCAAAAGAACCTGTAAAGAACCAGGGAGCTCCTCATTCCCTTTCAATATTATAATTTTTAATAATCCAAGAAGATTTGAATTTGCAATTTCCTTTCTGGTCTCCTTTGAATATGACTTGAGACCATTTTGACCACATTTAATTCAGCTCCGTTAAATGGGCCGCTCGCACAATCAGCCATTCACAGGGAAATGTATTTAATATATTTTTTAAAAAAAAAACCCATAAAATCTTATAGCAAATCCTCATTATATTTCCTTTGGTTCCAGGTCCCAAAGGTATTTCGAGACCAAATTAACTGTTATTCAATTAACAGGACTAGCCAAAGTTCACTTCCCCCCACCCCTCCAAGCAAGCCTGAGAATGGCAGCCGTGTTCATTTTTGTCCAGAATGATGGGAGTTGTTACTTCCCACAAGGCCCCATCCTATTTCCCACCACCCCACCCACCCTGTGCCAGCAGTCATCCTATGCTAGCCAGGCCTCTCCCTGTTATTTTGTTGGTTACCTACACACAGAGGTAGGATCCCGCAGGTTCCCGAGAGTAGGTTACTAATTATTTGTGTGTGCCGAGAGGGGGTTACTAATGGGTGATTTTGCCACGTGATTTTTGCCTTAGTTACGCCCCTCCTCTCAGCAGTAGTGCACAGAACTTGAAGCAGTCTAGCAGGAGGTGCACCGGAGTGTGTGGCTGCGTCCTTGCCACAGCCCCGCCCAGGAATGCCCCACCCCTGGAATGACCAGCCACGCCCCCGTCGTGCCCCGCCCAGCCCCATTGGCACTATGCCACAGTTTGAAGCCCACCACCATGGGAACCTGTTACTAACATTTTTGGATCCCACCACTGCCTACACACCCTGCATCAACTTTCAGGGAGGGAAGGAAATCAGTATCGTCAGCAGCAGCAGTATCCCCAACGTCAACAAAAATAGCAGCCGCGTTTACTTTTCTAACAGTTCCATCCAAAGCAGGGTGGCGGGACTGCACTGCTGGGAGCTGCGTGGGGTTGCCCTCCCTGAGGTACTTAGAATAATAGAGTTGAAAGAGACCCCAAGGGTCATCAAGTCCAACCCCCTGCAATCCCAGTTCTCACCATTTGAGGAATGTGTGTGAGTGGGTGAGTGTGAAGCAGTTCCTTCCTGTTTCAGGGGAGGGAAAGAGGGGTTGTGGGCCTGACGTATATGTGCTGAGGGATATAATGTTTTGCCTGTTTTAATGTACGCAATATAAGTCAATGGCTTCCCTATGGGAGGCTTAACCATTGGAAGCCGTGGTGCGACCGCACTTGGAGTACTGTGTTCAGTTCTGGTCGCCACATCTCAAAAAGGATATCGAAGAGATAGAAAAAGTGCAGAGAAGGGCAACGAGGATGATTGAGGGACTGGAGCACCTTCCTTATGAGGAGAGGCTGCAGCGTTTGGGACTCTTTAGTTTGGAGAAGAGACGTCTGAAGGGGGATATGATTGAAGTCTATAAAATTATGCATGGGGTAGAAAATGTGGACAGAGAGAATTTTTTCTCTCTTTCTCACAATACTAGAACCAGGGGGCATCCATTGAAAATGCTGGGGGGGGGGGGGAAGAATTAGGACTAATAAAAGGAAACACTTCTTCACGCAACGTGTGATTGGTGTTTGGAATATGCTGCCACAGGAGGTGGTGCACTCCCATGCATGCCAGCTGGGTGACCTTGGGCTAGTCACAGCTTCTTGGAGCTCTCTCAGCCTCACCTACCTCACAGGGTGTTTGTTGTGAGGGGGGAAGGGCAAGGAGATCGTCAGCCCCTTTGAGTCTCCTGCAGGAGAGAAAGGGGGGATATAAATCCAAACTCCTCCTCCTCCTCCTCCTCCTCCTCCTCCTCCTCCTCCTCCTCCTCCTCTTCTTCTTCTTCTTCTTCTTCTTCTTCTTCTTCTTCTTCTTCTTCTTCTTCTTCTTCTTCTTCTTCTTCTTCTTTCTTCTGGGGATGGTTGAATTGAACTGGAGAATCTCTCAGCCTTCAGCCTCGCCCTAACCACGTGGTAGCTCCTTGCTGTACGACAGCTGTAGCCACCTGGAGAAACGGTGGTCTGTACTCTCCACCTGGCTAGTGTGCCAGATGTTACCTGGAAATTGGCTTCAGTGGGGTTCGAAACAGCTGCAGAAGGTGGCAGCGCTGACGTACTGCTTGGCTCCTGCCAGATATGAGAAATGACCCCTCCAAACCTGTTGAGAGCCCCCGCCGAGCAAGCTCTTAAGGGATTAATGCCCAATTCCCAGACGTGTCATTCTGCCTGAAGATTACTTTTCTTCAGCGGCCTTTGCAAAATTTGTTCCCTTCAATAGCGAGGAGAAGCCGCGCTTAAATGATGTTAAAGATCTGACGTCAGGCGCTGGAATCAATCCACATTCCCCCGTGCAATAATAATAAAGCCAGCTTAGATGGTGCAGATTTACAGGGAAGGGAAGGAGAAACTCATTCACAATGTGTGCAAGATTGTAATTGAAACAGAGGCAGGACACTTCTGTGCCGTGCTTTTCAAAGGCACTCCTGTTGTTCATCAGTTGGTGGTTGGAAAAGGTCACATTTCCCCTCCCACAAATTAAAAATCTATCAATGTGGAGCTCCCGAGGGGTTGCATTGAGTGCCCGTGTAACCTCTATCTGTGGGTTCTGTGGGGCAGAACTTGAAATGAGTTTGCAACAACAATTTTTTTAAAAAAAACAAAATGGTTTACTTTCTTAACATATAACATATAACACAGTGGTGAGATCCAAAAATTTTAGTAACAGGTTCCCATGGTGGTGGGATTCAAACAGTGGCGTGGCGCCAATGGGGCTGGGCGGGGCACGACGAGGGCGGGGGAGGGCATTCTGGGGGCGGGGCATTCCTGAGCGGGGCTGGGGCTAGGACGTAGTCTCTGCGCCGGTCCTTGGGTGGGAAACGAATGCATGCAGGCGCAGGCTGCCACGCACGCCAGTGCACCTCCTGCTAGACGGCTTCAAGTTCTGCATGCTACTGCTGTGGAGCGGAGGAGGGGTGTAACTAAGGCAAAAATCACATGGCAAAATCACCCATTAGTAACCTCCTCTCGGCACACACAAATAATTAGTAACCTACTCTCGGGAACCTGTGAGAACCTGCTGGATCCTACCTCTGATATAACATCAACATTTAACATCACACTTCAAGGTCCTGTTCAGGTTGCATTTTCAAGTCGTTATATTTACAGTCTACTGATACTGCCAAGTCCAGTTCTTCTTTGCAAGTGGGTTGGCTCCTGAAGACTCCAAGGGCTTGATGAACAGGATTCAACATGATGAAGGTTTCCAGGAGAACTCTCACCCATTACAACCACAAAAAGAAACCCTGAAATAATAAACTCCAACATTTACAACATAGCAAAAATAAACAACTACCTTCCCACTAGTTCCCAACAACATTGCAGTTACCTTAACAAGGTGTTAAGGGCTTATGCAAACCAAGGTCCAAGTCTGGTAGCCTTGTCTCCTCCAAACTACACGAGCTCTGCAGCCTTCTGCTGCTTTGAGTCTCCACCCCTTTCTGGGTCAACCCATTCTGAGCATGGGGGTTACACCCGCTACTGTCAGGGGGAGTGGGCAGTGTTCCTCATAGGCAGCATTGACTGGGTGTCTCTACTAGGCCCTGGGGGCTGCCGGCCCGCCTTCATCTGCCATGCCTGCGTGCAATTGCAGGGGTCCATCTGTGGTTTGATTGACAGTTTGATTGACTGTCTGTGGTTTGATTGATGGTGGTGGAAAGTTCTGCCAAGCTACAGCTGACTTATGGTGACCTGTCCTGGGGTTTTCAAGACGAGAGATGATACAGAGGTGGTTTGCCATTATAAGGCTGCTGCTTAGCCTTGGAAGGTTTTCGTCGGACAAGGTTGGCGGGATGCCCGGAATGGGGAGTGTTCCCAGTATCTGCAGTTTCTAGTATCTGTATCTTCTGTTTCTCCCGCCTGTCTGTGTGAAACTGTTTCAATGTGGTTTTCGGATGGGAACTACAGGTGTTTATCTAACTTTGCCGGGAACTGATGGGGAGCCTGTAAAAGAGGCTGTTCGAACGTTGGGAGGTCAGTTCCCGCATTGCTTGCAATCGACTTAGAATGCCAGCTCAATAAAGAACTTGAACAGTTACTTTGGCCTGGACTTTACTGGTTCCTTACAGCCATTGCCCTCCTCTGCGCAGCAACCCTGGACTTCCTTGGTGGTCTCCCATCCAGGTACTGACGAGGGCCAACCCTGCTTAGCTTCTGAGAGCTGATGAGATCCGGTTAGCCTAGGTCCGTGGTGTCGAACCTACAGCACTCCAATTGGCCATGCTGGCAGGGGCTGATGGGAATTGTAGTCCATGAACATCTGGAGTGCCATAGGTTTGCCACCATTGGCCTAGGTCATCGAGATCAGGACCATACGGGATTAGCTTTCATCAACAGCTTTCATCATTTTTGCCTTAGTGACGCCCCTCCTCTCAGCAGTAGCTCGCAGAACTTGATGCAGTCTAGCAGGAGGTGCACCGGCGTGCGTGGCAGCCTGCGCCTGTGTGCATTTGTTTCCCGCCCAAGGACCGGCGCAGCAGCTGCATCCTTGCCACAGCCCTGCTCAGGAATGCCCCGCCCCAGGAATGCCCGGCCACGCCCCTGTCGTGCTCCGCCCAGCCCCATTGGCGCTAGGCCACAGTTTGAATCCCACCACCATGGGAACCTAAGAACATAAGAAGAACATAAGAACAAGCCAGCTGGATCAGACCAGAGTCCATCTAGTCCAGCTTTCTGCTACTCGCAGTGGCCCACCAGGTGCCTTTGGGAGCTCACATGCAGGATGTGAACGCAATGGCCTTCTGCGGCTGTTGCTCCCAAGCACCTGGTGTTGCTCCCAAGCACCTGTTACTAAAATGTTTGGATCCCACCACTGGGAGTGGGGAATCATACCCGGTTCTCCAGATTGGAATCCACCAGCTCTTAACCACTACGCCACGCTGGTGGAAAGGAGAGAAAGGAGGAGGGGTACAAACCTCACCTCTTCTTCTGTGCACGTTGCTGTCATTTTATAAACAACAGCCGGATTCATGCAGAAGCCTCACAGGGGATGTCAGGGGGAGCGCCGTTTGTGGAGACCCCGCAGGTGGAACTGTTCCAATCACAAATGCAGCTGCCTGGGTCCATCAAAGTCAGCCTTTTCTGCTCAGACTGTAAGCCGTGCTCCAGGGTCTTGGGCAGGGATCTTTCCTGTCACCTGCTGCCTGCCCCTTTTTACTGACGTTGCCAGGGATGGACCGTGGGACCTCCAGACGGTCTTTCATTGACCACCACCTCCCCCCAGCCCCTGTCCTTATGCCTAGAAGGGTTGCTTTCATATCCAGCCGTCTGTGAGTCTGCCCCAGGTAAAGAACTGTACAAGCGGACTACCAAAAGCTTCTGCAATCATTCGACTCCAGACATCCACCTATGATGAGTCTATCACAGATGCAAAGACTGTGCGAAGCACAGCCCTCCGCCTGAGCTCTGGCTCCTTTCATCTTTTCCAGCTCTGGAGTTTGACGCACTGCTCTAACTCCGGCATCTGCTACCCTCAAGAGCCCCCCCTTCCCCCCCTCCCCCGCCAACACTCCTGCTCACCAGAAGTTCTTTGTAATCATTTATGGTCGGCATTTCTCCCCCACTATAATTTGCATGGCAATTATATTTAACACAAACGGCAATAAAAGCAGGAGTTACTGCCGTGTTGCTATCAAGCCGTAATTATCCCTCGAACAATTCGGTGATTACAGTTTGCCGCGAAGGTAGCGGATTGGCACCGGCCCTTCCTGCAGATTGGGATGGAAAGTTGCCGCTGAGAAACCTCCAGCCCTGATCAAAAGAGGAAGGAAAGGAAGGAAGGGTGGGAGAGAGGGAAAGAGAGAGCTCACAAACACAATTGAAAAAGGCTCCCAAAGCCGGTCGAGGCCTGAAATCAGCTCGGAAGGGGAGGCAGGAGGCCGTGTGCCCTGCCTTTCTGTCGAGTTGCTAAGACAACGGACCTGCAAGTGGCAAAAGTCGGCAGTATGATGCTCCCAATCAGAGCAAAAGAGTTTGGTCATCCAAAAATGTTTTCTGAGTCAAACTGATTGTTATAAATCTCTATCTCTGGTCTCAGCAGTGGTGTAATGCCAGGGGGACAGGGGGGCATGACGCACTGGGCACGTGCCCCTGTGGGGCTTGGGGTGGGGGAGAGTTGCAAGGGTGAGTATTGGGGTCAGGCGGTTGGAAAGGTGAGTATTGGGGTGGAGATACTTGGGGTGGGGAGACGTAAGGGCCTTGCTTGGCCAGCAGAGAGTAAATTTAATTAGAAAGTTACGAGAAGAGGGGAAAGGGAAGGAAGGGTCAATTTATGTTTTTCAAACCCCTTTGACTATGGGAAACTAGGTTAGGAGGATAAGATGTTTTCTTTTTTTACTTGCTATAACTGGCCTCAAATCTTAAGTTGGTCAAGTAGCAAAGACTTAACAAAAAAAGAGGAATCTAGGTTTGGCTTGAAGGCTAAATAAACCATGAGGAAATGTGATAGATAAGATTGACAGCAGGGTTTGGCGGGAAGTAATTTAGTATATATAGCAGTGCCCAAACTGCAACCCAAAACCCACTTATTTATCACAAAGTGCCAACATGGCAATTTAACCTGAATACTGAGGTTTTAGTATAGAAAAAACGGTTGGCTCCAAGGCACGTGTTATTCGGAGTAAGCTTGGTGGCAGTCGGTGGCTTTGCTTTGAAGCAACTGTGCAACATTTCAAATGGGTGAATCACGACCGTAGGAGAGTTTACTCAGATGCAACCCCCATTGCCAGCAACAGAGCTTACTCCCAGGTAAAGGATCACGCTTTAGTTCTTCCCATGAAAATCAGCAGGGTTTAATAGCACTTAACAGGGTTACCTACACTGCTTCCCCAAAACTAGGTCTTAGGTTTAGTGCTAATAATCTCCCTGAAATAATTGCACTATTATCACATGGTGAACTCTATGCACGCGTGCCCACAGAGAGGGCTCTGAGTGCCACCTCTGGCACCCGTGCCATAGGTGCGCCACCACTGATATATAGCCTTTGCAGTCTTTGTAGTATATATTTGTGTTTTGTAAATAGAATCGGGCAGCTGGATTTTCCCTCTCATTTTGTTATCAATGTTATAAAACCAATAAAAATGATTGAAGAGAAACCTTGGGGGCATCCATTGCTGGCCACTCCTGTTCCCAAGGATCTGTGTTGTTCCCCTCAATGATCTGCAATCGTTGGGGAGAAACGTAGAGAAGCGTTCCATTCTCTAAAGCCAAAGCAGCTGCATTGGTTCCCCTCGCACGGCTGCCTAAATCTCTTCTGCACATTTATTCCTTATCTACCTGGATTATCTGCTTTTGCTGTGTGGCCAAGAAGGCTCCGGAGTGTGCCGCCACGGGTTGGCAGCGCTTCGTATCAGCCAGCAATCTCGGCAAAAGGCCTCGTGCAGGGAGAGCACACGGCGGAAAAGCAAGGTTATCAATAACAGGCAGTGCAGGGAAATTGTTAAAGGGGATAATAATTAACTCCTCTTTCCTGGAAGGATCCTCACTCCAGGCACGAGAGTGTGAATATCCAGGCAAAAAACAAAACAAAAAATCCAAACTTGTACTGGTAGTTATAATGTGCTGGTCGTTATAATGTGTTCTTGCTGGGGAGGGCATCTCTGGCTCTCCTATCTCAATTTGGACAGCAGGGTTTATCTATTTCAGAAGTCCCCAGCATGGGGCCATATTTAGAATGGAGGTGGGGCCATGACAGGTATATATAGCCCGTTGGAAATCTGATTGGTTGCACAGTTTTAACCTTGTTTTAGTGGCAGCTGTCACCAGAGCATAGGTGTCAAACTCGTGGCCCTCCAGATGTTATGACTACAGTTCCCATCATCCCCTGCCAGCATGTTGCTGGCAGGGGATGATGGGATGGGGGGGGGGGGGTGGGGGGGGGGGGGGGTGGGGGGGGGGGGGGGGGGGGGGGGGGGGGGGGGGGGGGGGGGGGGGGGGGGGGGGGGGGGGGGGGGGGGGGGGGGGGGTTGGGGGGGGGGGGGGGGGGGGGGGGGGGGGGGGGGGGGGGGGGGGGGTGGGGGGGGGGGGGGTGGGGGGGGGGGAGGGTGGGGGGGGGGGGGGGTGGGGGGGGGGGGGGGTTGGGGGGGGGGGGGGTGGGGGGGGGGGGGGGTGGGGGCGGGGGGGGGTGGGGGGGGGGGGGGTGGGGGGGGGGGGGGGTTGGGGGGGGGGGGGGTGGGCGCGCGGGGGGGGGGTGGTGCGGGGGCGGGGGGGGGGCGGGGGGGGGTGGGGGTGGGGGGGGGTGGGGGGGGGGGGGGGTGGGACGTCTGGTCAGCCTGTGTTAGATAAATATGGTAAAATAATTTAACTGATACGTGAATCGTCGCAAGTCATTATGTATGTATGTATGTATCTGGTATGTATGTATTTAAATTTTGTTGTTATTCCATACTTTTAAAAATTTTTCTCTCTGCTCTTCATTTTTGTTTTTCTTTCTGAAACTTTAAGAAAGATATTTTTTTAACAAGTATGCTCTGAAGTGTGATGTGCCTGTTAGCCTATCTGGAGGTCCCTTAAATTTAAACCTCAGTAGCAAAAAATACAGGACGTTTATTTTCTGTCCAGAGAAGGATCCAACCTGGGGGGGGCGGGGAGCTCCCAATGAAAACAAAGTTCAGGCAATTATAGAAAATCTGATATCCTAGTGACATTGTAGCATAAATACCAGTACATTTGCATAAAATCCAATAATCCAATAATTGCTAATCAAGGCCGGCACAGCCAATATGTGCAGCTGACACCCATTAATCAAGATAAGTGTTAGCCAATGAGAAAAATCTGATTAAAAAGCCAAGTTTCCTCCTGCAGACATCCCATTACTGCTGCACAAATGCCAGGAAGGAGAAAGAACCATCAACTTCACAGTAACCAGAGCCAACCTGCTCAGACTTTCTCTGAGGAGGAGATGAAGTCAAAACGTTCCTCCCAGGGCACTAGACTTGCTAAAATATCTGGAATGCAGGGGATCACCAAACACAGTTCCCTGTTAGTAAAAGTAAAAGGTAAATAATCCAATGATGTCAGTCAAGTCTACTTTGGTTTTCTCTTTGCCAGATCTGGGCATGTTTGGCCAGGAGAAGACAAGAGACAGAAGGAGAATTTGGGATTTATACTTTGCTTTCCTCTCAAGCACGAGAAGTCTCAAAGCAGCCTACAAACTCTTCCCCTTCCCACAACAGACACTTTGTGAGGTAAGAGGGACCGAACCAGCTCTGAGAGAACTGTGGCCCCTTCTGCACATGCAAGCAGTGGCGTAGGAGGTTAAGAGCTCGTGTATCTAATCTGGAGGAACCGGGTTTGATTCCCAGCTCTGCTGCCTGAGCTATGGAGGCTGATCAGGGGAATTCAGATTAGCCTGTGCACTCCCACACATGCCAGCTGGGTGACCTTGGGCTAGTCACAGCTTCCCGGAGCTCTCTCAGCCCCACCCACCTCACAGGGTGTTTGTTGTGAGGGGGGAAGGGCAAGGAGATTGTCAGCCCCTTTGAGTCTCCTACAGGAGAGAAAGGGGGGATATAAATCCAAACTCCTATTCCTTCTCCTCCTCCTCCTCCTCCTCCTCCTCCTCCTCCTCCTCCTCTTCTTCTTCTTCTTCTTCTTCTTCTTCTTCTTCTTCTTCTTCTTCTTCTTCTTCTTCTTCTTCTTCTTCTTCTTCTTCTTCTTCTTCTTCTTCTTCTTCTTCTTCTTCATACCGCCGGCGCTGTATGAATTATTCTGGTCTTCAGCAACGTGGGTTTTGTCTAGTTCCTAATGGCTGCCCTTTGCAATCTCAATCTCCCTCTGATTTCTTGGTTGAATACTGCACATGAAGAGGCAAACGAGGTCTTTGGGGCAGAGGTTTGATTGCCCAAGAGCCCGGAAGGCAGCTGGGAGCGGAGGGTTGGCTGTCAAAGGCTGGCTTTTCACACCAGCAATTTTTCTGCTCCAAATCAGCTCTTTTCCACAAACATGATTTAAAGCCACGGGGGAAACCGAACTGGAGGGGAAGTGCAAAAACGGCCAGCGAGGAATGTCCCTCTACTTCATTCCCAGTTGCCCCCCCCTCCGCTGCGGCTTCAGATTTTTAAAAGGAGTATTAGACAGCCACCTTCCCTTAAGGTTGCAGCCTCTGCCTTGCAGTTCAGAGGGGCCTTCCAGGTGTCCTAAGAGGAGGGGGGGCGCCCAAACTGCTCCGCTGCCCCGTCAAGATGGATTTGACATTGACATTCTGCTCGGTGCTTGCTGGTCCTTCGGCGTGCGGCGGGCGAGGGGAACCATGGGGAGTGATTTTTACTTGCGGTATTATGTTGGACATAAGGGGAAATTCGGACACGAGTTTCTTGAGTTCGAGTTCCGCCCCGACGGTAGACTCAGATATGCAAACAACAGCAATTATAAAAATGATGTGATGATCAGAAAAGAAGCATAGGTCCACAAGAGTGTGATGGAAGAGTTAAAGCGGATAATTGATGACAGTGAAATTACAAAAGAAGATGATGCTTTATGGCCACCACCTGACAGAGTTGGACGGCAGGAGCTTGAGATTGTAATTGGTGATGAACACATGTCGTTTACCACATCAAAAATGGGTTCTCTTATTGATGTAAATCAGTCCAAAGATCCAGAGGGTCCAAGAGTATTTTACTACCTTGTCCAGGACCTCATAAGAACATAAGAACATAAGAACAAGCCAGCTGGATCAGACCAGAGTCCATCTAGTCCAGCTCTCTGCTACTCGCAGTGGCCCACCAGGTGCCTTGGGGAGCTCACATGCAGGATGTGAAAGCAATGGCCTTCTGCTGCTGCTGCTCCCGAGCACCTGGACTGTTAAGGCATTTGCAATCTCAGATCAAGGAGGATCAAGATTGGTAGCCATAAATGGACTTCTCAATAAATCTGTCCAAGCCCCTTTTAAAACTATCCAGGTTAGTGGCCACCACCACCTCCTGTGGCAGCATATTCCAAATACCAATCACACGTTGCGTGAAGTGTTTCCTTTTATTAGTCCTAATTCTTCCCCCCAGCATTTTCAATGTATGCCCCCTGGTTCTACATCAAAAATTGATGTAGAACCTCAAGTGTCTAGTCTTCTGTCTTATTGGATTGTACTTCAAAATTAAGCCAATTTAAACTGTATGGTCAAATTTGTACTGTAAAAATTTCCTGTCATTTCCTTATGTCTTCTATTAAATGACTTTTGTGTAAAAAAAAGAAAGAAAGATGGATTTGACATGTGTTTCTCTGCGGTAAAGATGAAAATCAGCAAGCCAAGAATGTGATTGCCTTTTTGCACGGATACAAGAATGGAGGTCTGGCATATCCTTCGAATTACTGAGTCTTAGAACAGAAACAAAATCTAGAGTCACATCTGGCGGCTTCGCTTATTACATACTGCATCAATCATATGCGCAAGCAGGGGGGTTTCTTAATTTGTAAAGCTCACTAACACATACGAAGCCTCAAGCTGGCCGCCACCAGTGTGTTCTTTGTGACACGCACAAAGGCTTTAACTCCATCTACACCTTTTTCCTCCCCCACGAACGTCTCATCCACTTGTGTCCTGTTTCCGGCCCCGACACATAGCTCCTCTGGTTTCTGATCTTCTGAGATGCCAACTGTTCGGTTCATCTCTACAGCTGTGTTTTCAAGGAAAAAACTTTGCTCGTATCCACAAGAAGGTGGTAAAACATTCCTTCATTTATAATTTGATTTCTAGGCCATCCTTCTCCTTGATGGCCTCAGGGCAGCTGACGACAATAAATTAAAGGAGTAAAATATACAACGGTACATTATAAGGTGCCATAAAATCTAGGACGTTGTGGGTTCTCTGGGTTGTATGGCCATGTCCCGTTAGCACTTTGTCCTGATGTTTTGCCTGCATCTGTGGCTGGCATCTTCAGAAGGTCAGATGCAGTGGTGGGATCCAAAAATTTTAGTAACAGGTTCCCATGGTGGTGGGATTCAAACAGTGGCGTAGCGCCAATGGGGCTGGGCGGGGCACGACGGGGGCGTGGCCGGGCATTCCGGGGCGGGGCATTAATAATTTCTCTGTTACTGTAAAAAACTCTTACTGTAAAAAAAAAGTCCCTAATTTCCAGCTGGCATCTTTCTGCCCATCATTTAAACTCATTATAGCAAGTCCTATCGTCTACTGCCAACAGAAACAACTACTTCTCCTCTAATTCACTGCCTGTCAAATACTTAATGCTTTCATATACTTAATTTTGTTTCTAGAAATCAAAAGAAGGAGACTTTCCTTAAACAAGGAACTTTACCATATTTCTAAAACATGTTTTGAAAACAGCCCAACAGGGAGAATTATCCCGTTTTCTACCTTCGCTAACCAGCCACATAGGAAACAACAGGACTTTATCATTTTGGGACCTAATGGAATTTCTAACAGAAAAGCAGACCCCATTAGTAACCCCCTCTCGGCACACACAGATAATTAGTAACCCACTCTCGGGAACTGGTGAGAACCTGCTGGATCCCACCTCTGGTCAGATGCCAGCCACGGATGCAGGCAAAACGTCAGGAGAAAATACTACTGGAACACGGCCATACAGCCCAGAAAACCCACAACATCCTAGTGATTCTAGCTGTGAAAGCCTTCGACAACACATTGCCATAAAATCTCTCATTAAGGGGAGTGCACTAAAGGAAGGGAGGAAGGAAAGGGGGAAAGGAAAATAAGGGAGGGAGGGAGGAAAACAGAGAGGGGGGGAGGGAGGTTAGCTGTGATGGCCGTGGCTGCCCCGACCCATATGCCTGATGGAATAGCTCTGTCTTGCAGGCCCTGAGGAATTGCAGTAGGTTCTGTAGGGCCCGGGTCTCATTTGGCAGAACGTTTCACCAGGCTGGAGTCCTGGGGCCTTTCCCCACTTACCTTCTGCTGCGTGCTACTTTCGAGACCCGAAGTGGCCTTGGGGGCTACTGACAATCCCCACTACAGGGGCGATCGACAACGCATGGCCGCTAGCGCTACCGCTTCATTGCGCCCCCTCAGCGCGCGTCATTCCTGGCGCTCTTCAAAACGGCGCCTTTTGATGACCCCGCGCAGAGCGCGGGATTGTGGGGGAGCCCAGGCACGCACCAGAAATGACGCGTGCAGTGAGTAGCGCGCAGCGACGGTGGCCCACCAGGTGTCTTTGGGAAGGTGAAGAGATGACATGATAGCCATGTTTAGATATTTGAAGGGATGCCATGTTGGTGAGGGAGCAAGCTTGTTTTCTGCTGCTCCCGAGACTAGGCCCAGGAGTGATGGGTTCAAGGTGAAGGAAAAGAGATTCCACCTAAACCCCAGGAAGAACTTCCTGATGGTCAGGGCTGTTCAACAGTGGAATGCATTACCTTGGAGAGTGGTGGAGTCTTCTTCTTTGGAGGTATTTAAAGAAAGGCTGGATGGCCACATGTCGGGAGTGCTTTGACTGTGTGTTCCTGCATGGCAGGGCGTTGGGCTTGATGGCCCCTGGGGTCTCTTCCAACTCTATGATTCTATGAAATAAATAAATAACATTATCTGCTAACTTGCTAGAAGCATCCCTTCTCCCAGCCTGCCTCCCTCCCTCTCTTCCTGCATCTCATCATTATCTCATGGGGGCTTCTGAACATGTTATTACAAAAAAAAAAAGAGCCCTAAAACCGTCACAATAAAGCTTATTACTCTTTCATTCAGATGCCAACTGGATGGCTGGGAGCGCATCTTTCTCCCAGGCCTTCTCCAGCGGCACAGCTGATCCGCAGGCGTCTTTAGAGCCCCTCCCCCCCCTCCATCACAGGGACCTCCAGGGAGAAGCCGCCTGCCGATTTGGAAGAGAAGATGAGGCTGACATCACCGGCCCTGCTTGGCTCTCCCCCAGGCCCCCCCCCTGAAGTTTCATTGCTAGACTCAGAGTCATTTGCATGGGAAAGACGGCAGCCTGGGTCCCTGCTATTTATTTCCCACCTGGAACTGCGGTCCCCTTCCCCCTGACATTACATCTGGTTGCTGTGGCAATCGGAGCCATGTGCTGCAGCAGCCAAATCGGCGTGCCTGCCCATGGGGCGGAGGAAGCGTGGCGGCAACGTCACAGCCTGAAAAGATGGGGAGAGTTGCCAGCCCCCAGGAGGTCTGCTGGAATTGGGGTGCTGTGTGGTTCCCGGGCTGTATGGCCGTGTTCTAGCAGCATTCTCTCCTGATGTTTCACCTGCATCTGTGGCTGGCATCTTCAGAGGATCTGTGTGGTTTCCGGCCTGTATGGCCATGTCCTAGCAGCATTCTCTCCTGATGTTTCGCCTGCATCTGTGGCTGGCATCTTCAGAGGATCTGTGTGGTTTCCGGGCTGTATGGCCGTGTCCTAGCAGCATTCTCTCCTGATGTTTCGCCTGCATCTGTGGCTGGCATCTTCAGAGGATCTGAAGGCTGCATCTGTGGCTGAACCCTGAACCCTAACCCTTGTGACAATATTCCTTAGTGACATCTAGAGATGCTTGGGTGCCCACTGATTTGGTTTGCGTTCTGTTTGGGAGCCCAGTTTTTTGTTTGCGATTCAGCTTCATTTGAGCAATGTGAGCCAGTTCATGGGGTGGATTTTTGCATATTCTGTTTGCATTTTCTCTTTGATGTAAGTATTGTCGTGCTCTTACTGCACAGTTTTCCGCTTCTGCAACCTTGTTCTGCAACAAAGATAGTTGCTGTTGGGTAGCTGTTGGATTTTACTGCACAGAGAAGCGGCCAACACACTGATTAAAAAGGGGGAACGATAAATGTTTAGCAGAAGAAAAAGCGTTGGGATTTATATCCCCCCTTCCTCTCTTGTAAAGAGACTCAAAGGGGATTACAAACTCCTTCCCCTCCCCCCACAACAAACACCCTGTGAGGTGAGACCTCAAAAAAAATCTGTGACTAGCCCAAGGTCACCCAGCTGGCATGTGTTGGAGTACACAAGTTCATCTAGTTCACCAGATAAGCCTCCACAGCTCAAGTGGCAGAGCAGGAAATCAAACCCGGTTCCCCAGAGTAGAGTGCACCTGCTCTTAACCACTACACCACTCATTAGAAAGTATTTAGGATAGGAAAGAGGGGAAAGAGAGCCTGCTGCTACCTTGCTAGCTAGGAAGTGTCTCTGCAACTAACTTCCAAGAAGAAGCAGGGATATTAGACCAGAGAGTATCAGTCTAAGGACAGACAAGAGATGACACAAAAGGACAGAGAGGTCACTAACCTTACAGCCCCCTCTAGATGACCACTTGCCCGCCTCCTGCTGGGCCTCCTTCTCAGTTCCTTTGCTCATGGCTACATCCAACATTAGCTGTGCTGGTCTGCAGGAGAAAAGCAAGATTTTGATTCCAGCAACACTTTTAAAAAAGCCACAAGATTTCACGGGGTTTAAGCTTTCAAGTGTCAAAACTCCCCTCCTCATCAGTATCTGACAAATTGTAGCACCGAGTCTTGGAAAATTATCCCCCAGAAAATCTGGTTGCTCTTGAAGGTGCTCCTGAACGGGAATCGTTGCTTCGCATTGTTTAACATGTCTTGTCTAATATTCTACCCTTTCCTTTGGTTTTCAGCCGCGCTGCTCCTATCACATCGCTTATTAGACGTCTCATCCCATTGACGGCGCCGCCTTGCGCTGTGCGGTCCACCTTGTGTCTCAGCGGGAAAGACCGGCTGTAAATATTGCAAATAAAAGTAAAATAATATTAAAATAAAATATTCAGACAGCGCCATCAAACCGGCAAGACTTCACACGCGCGCGTTCTCACGCGGCCTGATGAGATGTTTATACTCTCCTCCTCCACAGAGTTGTCACTGTGAAGCGTTTGGCAGCCGATTGTATAAACAGCTATTAAATCCATCAGTCATCCAGTGCTTATAAATATGTACAAAAGTGCCATCAAGTACCAGCAACCCCAGCAAGGTGCTTTCAAGGCGAGTAAGAAGCAAAGGTGGTTTGTCCTTGCCTTCCTTTGCAGAACCTTCCTTGGTGGTCTCCCATCCAAAACATATGGTGACTCCAGCAACAAAGCCGTTCAAGGCAAGTAAGAAGCAAAGGTGGTTTGTTACTTCCTCCACAGAGCCTTTGTTGGTGGTCTTCCATCCAAGACTTATCATGACTCAGCAAAGGTCAAGGCAAGTGAAAAGCAAAGGTTGTTTGCCACTGCCTTCCCCTGCAGAGCCTTCCTTTGTCGTCTTCCATTCATGGCATGGCAGCTGTGAAAAAGGCAAACTCTTTGCTGGGGATAATTAGGAAAGGAGTTGATAATAAAACTGCAAGGATTGTCATGCCCTTATATAAAGCAGTGGTGCGACCGCACCTGGAGTCCTGTGTTCAGTTCTGGTCGCCACATCTCAAAAAGGATATCGAAGAGATAGAAAAAGTGCAGAGAAAGGCTATGAGGATGATTGAGGGACTGGAGCACCTTCCTTATGAGGAGAGGCTGCAGCGTTTGGGACTCTTTAGTTTGGAGAGGAGACGTCTGAGGGGGATAGGATTGAAGTCTACAAAATTATGCATGGGGTAGAAAATGTTGACAGAGAGAAATTTTTCTCTCTTTCTCCCAATACTAGAACCAGGGGGCATTCATTGAAAATGCTGGGGGGAAGAATTAGGACTAATCAAAGGAAACACTTCTTCACGCAACGTGTGATTGGTGTTTGGAATATGCTGCCACAGGAGGTGGTGATGGCCACTCACCTGGATAGCTTTAAAAGGGGCTTGGACAGATTTATGGAGGAGAAGTCGATCTATGGCTACCAATCTTGATCCTCCTTGATCTCAGATTGCAAATGCCTGAGCAGACCAGGTGATCAGGAGCAGCAGCAGCAGCAGCAGCAGGCCATTGCTTTCACCTCCTGCAGGTGAGCTCCCAAAGGCACCTGGTGGGCCACTGCAAGTAGCAGAGTGCTGGACTAGATGGACTCTGGTCTGATCCAGCTGGCTTGTTCTTATGTTCTTATGTTCTTAAGGTCTGATGTGATTGGGTCGTAGCCTGCAGGACTTGTTAAAATAAAGACTATCTTTTTTTAAAAAAAAAGAAAACCTTTTTAGTGTTTGTTCAGCTCTTTGTCTTCAAGGTTATTTTGCATATGCCCATTTCCACACAGCCCAAGGGAGTCGCTGAGTTTAATTACTTGATTCTACCATTGACAATCCTCGGGGAGAATTAGATTTCTCCGACTGTGAAGATTTAAAAGTTCCTGCAACATAAGTGAAAGAAACTCTGCCACAAAAGCTTCTGCACAGCGACAGTCTCGTTCAATAGCTGCTCAGCTTGGATGGAGAGCAGCACAAGAATTGGATGCAGGGCAGGTATGTTGACCTGTTGAGCCTGTTCACTATGGCCCCTTCCGCACATGCAGAATAATGCACTTTCAATCCACTTTCACAATTGTTTGCATAAGAACATAAGAACATAAGAACAAGCCAGCTGGATCAGACCAGAGTCCATCTAGTCCAGCTCTCTGCTACTCGCAGTGGCCCACCAGGTGCCTTTGGGAGCTCACGTGCAGGATGTGAAAGCAATGGCCTTCTGCGGCTGTTGCTCCCGAGCACCTGGTCTGTTAAGGCATTTGCAATCTCAGATCAAAGAGGATCAAGATTGGTAGCCATAGATCGACTTCTCCTCCATAAATCTGTCCAAGCCCTTTTAAAGAAGCTATCCAGGTTAGTGGCCAGCACCACCTCCTGTGGCAGCCTATTCCAAACACCAATCACACGTTGCATGAAGAAATGTTTCCTTTGATTAGTCCTAATTCTTCCCCCCAGCATTTTCAATGGATGCCCCCTGGTTCTAGTATTGTGAGAAAGAGAGAAAAATTTCTCTCTGTCAACATTTTCTACCCCATGCATAATTTTACAGACTTCAATCATCTCCCCCCTCAGCCGTCTCCTCTCCAAACTAAAGAGTCCCAAACGCTGCAGCCTCTCCTCATAGGGAAGGTGCTCCAGTCCCTCAATCATCCTCGTTGCCCTTCTCTGCCCTTTTTCTATCTCTTCGATATCCTTTTTGAGATGCGGTGACTAGAACTGAACACAAGACTCCAAGTGTGGTCGCTCCTACTGTATTTAAATTTTTTATAATGACTAGCTCAATGAAGGGCTCTGATGAGCTGAAACACTTGCATAATGCTTCATATAAAGAGAGTGGTTGTAATTAAAGGAGATTCCATGGGCATTGTTCTTGTTCCTGGGAATTGTGTGTTTTGTTCCATGTGGGGACAACATGGCTGTTTATGACTTTTCCATAGTTTGAATGAAGCCCGTGGAAGAGACAGGATGCTGAGAAGAAATCCGCCGCGTTGCTTTGGGTGAAATGAAGCTGCTTGAGGTTGTTTCCCCACTTACCATCTGCTGCGCGCTACTCTCGCCAAGTAGCGCGGGGTCCCGCGGCACTCCCCACTACAGGGGCGGCGACAATGCAGCCGCCCCGACGCTGCCACTCTCGCGCCCCCTCAGCGAGCGTCATTCCTGGCGCTCCTCAAAACGGCGCCTTTTGATGAAGCCCGGGAGCGCGCCAGAAATGACGCGCGCTGAGAGTAGCGCGCAGCAAAGGGTGGTTGACGGTAAGTGGGGAAACGATCTGAAAGTCCCGCATAGTCTGGCTGGGTGCCGTTGATCCCTAACTCCTTCTCTACATCTATGCCTTGCAGCAACCAACCGCTGAGTATGGCGCCCCTGCTCGATTACATCTAGATTACCCTCCTATGGAGGAGTCCGGCTGCTCCCTAGGGGAGGGTTTTAAGGAAAATGGTTTACTGGGCGCCTTCTATTATGGTATTACTGCGGTTTTTAATGAAATTTAGTATATTTTAACAATGGAGCTTCTATGGGTTGTTGTTGTTTTAGTTGTATAGTTTTGCTCCCGAACTTGTTTGTATTAGTTTTGTTGCACACCGCCCGGAGCCCCTCGGGGATAGGGTTGTATAAAAATCTAAATAATAAATAAATAAATAAATAAATAAATAAATAAAGTTCAGTTGCTTTCCATGCAAGAACTCATGTTCCCTTCACTGCATCTCCAGCTAAAAGGCCCTGAGCACACAGGACTGGGGGAGCGTCTCTGAGATGGAGAAAACCTGAAAACTGGCCCCGTATGGCTCTGGGCGCTGGCTTATATGGGCCAATAGTCTGACTTCATATATTCCTTGGTGAATTTTGCATGGGCCAAATATGACAGGTATAGGATGCTATATAAACTGTTAAGGGGGGTGGGGACTTTGCGCAGGTCCCATTCTTAAAACAAGTTGGGCCCGTTTTGTTCTTCTCAACCGGGGATTTTCAAAAATCCCTAAACCAGCTATCCTTTTGCACAGTCCTTGGTTGGAGGTGCTCCCGTGTGGACACAACAGGCAGGAGATGCTTTATTCCCCTCCCTTCCATCTGTTTGTGCTGCCAGCAGGCAAGGGCGTGGCTGGGTCTCACCCTGCAGGGCAAAGTGGGCAGCAAGCACAAGTGTGGTCAGGTCACAGTCCAATGGGTCAAGAAGAACCAAGGAGCAGGCTAGGAATCAACGAAGAACCAGGTGCGCAGCAGCGACAGGTTGCACTTGTTACACCCAGGTAGAAGCAAGCTCACAGCAAGGCTTATATAGAGAGCCTTGTTCAGGGGGCTGGGATTCTGTAAGGAGTTAGTCCTCCTCATCAGATGCAGAGACTTCTAATCTCCCATACCTTGCTACCAAAAGAGCACTTCTTCTTTGCTTCTGCAGTAGCAGCCTGTGCTTCTGCCTCCTATGCACAGCTGGCTCGTCACTGGGTTCCCTAGGAAGATTTTCAGCTCCTTCACTTGCATGGCATCAGGCAGGGAAGGGTTGGGCATTGGCTCTGCTGCCCGGTCTTCCTCAGGAGCAGCCAACTCTGGCTGCACTGTGTTGTCAGGTTCTGCCTCACAGTCCTCTGTATTCCTGGTTCTGTATTCTAGGGACTGGCTCATGATACTGTTCACTTTAAGGCAGAGGTGGGATCCAGCAGGTTCTCACAGGTTCCCGAGAGTAGGTTACTCATTATTTGTGTGTGCCGAGAGGGGGTTACTAATTGGTGATTTTGCCACGTGATTTTTGCCTTAGTTACGCCCCTCCTCTCAGCAGTAGCACACAGAACTTGAAGCAGTCTAGCAGGAGGTACACCGGCGTGCGTGGCAGCCTGCGCCTGCGTGCGTTCGTTTCCCACCCAAGGACCGGCGCAGCAGCTGCGTCCTTGCTGCAGCCCTGCCCAGGAATGCCCCACCCCCGGAATGCCTGGCCATGCCCCCGTTGTGCCCCGCTCAGCCCCATTGGCGCTACGCCACAGTTTGAATCCCACCACCACGGGAACCGGTTACTAAAATTTTTGGATCCCACCACTGGGTGCAGCTGATCAGATAGGGGGACAATTGGCATGACTACAGGGGTTCAGTTCTGTATGCCCGCGAAGCTATGCATGTCAGTGGCGTAACTAGGCAAACTGGAGCCCTGGGCAAAACCTGAGTTTGATGCCCCCCCGGGCCCAATGCAACGCGCACCCCCCCTTGTAGCTACGCCCAGTGGCGTATCTAGGCAAACTGGAGTTTGGCGCCACCCATGGGCAGCCACCCTCCCCCACTGTGACCAAGCAATGATTTTTTACACCAGGTTGTTTCAAAGTCACCATCACATTATAGAACATGCCCCAACTCACAAATCTGAACACAGCAATAAGCCATGCCACACAGCAGAAATAAATTTTTGAAAACATTTTCAAAATGCTTTCAAAATGTTTTATTACTGCTATGAAAACATTTTATGGTGTTGTATCCAGTCCCACCGATTGAGGGAAACAGCATCACTTTCATTGTTTCAAAGGAGAATCTGGGCTCCCTAGTTTAAACAAGTGATGCTGAAATCCACCCCCAAACAGCATCATTTTCAATGGTGTTTCAACTAGGGAGCTCAGATTCTCCTTTTAAATTATTATTTTATTATTATTATTTTATTAGACTTAATAAACCGCCCAACCCCCAAAGGGCTCTGGCCAGTGTACAATGAGACATAAAACAAATACAATATAAGGTCTCATAATTACAATATAACAATAAAACATTAAAATTCATTAAAATACATTATAGCAGCAATTCCAAAATTACAAATAAAATACATGCCCAGAGGCATGCACAGATGGCGCCCAACCCAAAGGCCAGGAGGGCCAGCATTGCCCGAAAATGGATGGTATCAGCGATCAGGCAATGTTGAAGATGGTAAAACTGTCGTGGGGGCTCCAGGGGGGGCAGGCAGTCTGCGGCTGGCATCCCCAAAGGCCCGGTGGAATAACTCGGTCTTACAGGCCCTGCGGAACTCACCAAGGTCCCGCAGGGCCCGGACAGCAGATGGTAAAGCATTCCACCAGGACGGGGCCAGGGCTGTAAAGGCCCTGGCCCGGGTAGAGGCCAGCCGTATCGATGAGGGGCAGGGGACTACCAGCAAATTGGCCTCTGCAGAACGCAGAAGCCTATTTGGGACATATGGGGTCAGACGGTCTCCACCTTAAAGGGAGAATCTGGGGTTCCCAGTTTAAACAACATTGAAAGTGATGCTATTTTGGGGTTGATTCTCCCCCACCCTGAAACAGCATCACTTTCAATGTTTAAACTGGAGTCCTCAGATTCTCCCTTTAAATCCATGTCAAAGGTGGGGGGATTTAAAAGGAAAATCTGGGGAAATTTGGGAGGTGCCTGCTGGCAGGGGTGCAATTGTTAAGCTAGCAGCACCAAACTTTCAGGGTATATTTAGAAGACTCTCCTAATGATACCACCCAGTTTTGGTGAAGTTTGGTTCAGGGGGTCCAAAGTTATCGACCCTCAAAGGTGTAGCCCCCATCTTCTGTTAGCTCCCATTGGAAACAATGGATGATGGGGCACCCCCTTTGGGAGTCCATAGCTTTGGACCCCCTGGACCAAACTTCACAAAACCTGGGCGGTATCAGTAAGAGACTCTCCTGATGATACCTCCCTGGTTTCGTGAAGTTTGGTACAGGGGATCCAAAGTTATCGACCCTCAAAGGTATAGCCTTATCTCCTATTAGCTCCCATTGGAAACAATGGGGGATGGGGCACCCCCTTTGGGAGTCCATAACTTTGGACTCCCAGAACCAAACCTCACCAAACCTGGGTGATAACATCAGGAGTGTCTCCCAACACATCCCTGAAATTTTGGTGCTGCTAGCCTAAAAACTGCGCCCTCTGCAGGCCAAAGAAAAACACTGAAAATACAAACAAATCCTCAAACGAACCTGCAGTTTTTGCGCCCCCCACAGGGCTGCGCCCAGGGCAACTGCCCACTTTGCCCTATGGGAGGAACGCCTCTGATGCATGTGTTGTAGGACGTTTTAAAAAGGACGCATCTCTGTGCAAAGGCGTGAAAGCAACCTGGATTGTCTCCATGGGCTCCAATTGCTGCCTGGATGGGTGAAGGGCACACAAGCCCTCTATAACAACTGCAACCTGTTATTGGTGCGTTGTGCAGAATCCACCCTTCAAACACTCCCGGTCTCTATTGCTTTTTCCTCCCAGGAAGTGCCAGTGTAACCCCCCATGCTCAGAATGGGTTGACCCAGAAAGGGGTGGAGCCTCAAAGCAGCAAGAGGCTGCAGAGCTCAAGTAGTTTGGAGGAGACGAGGCTACCAGACTCGGACCTTGATTTGTATAAGCCCTTAACACCTTGTTAAGGTAACTGCAATGTTGTTGGGAACTAGTGGGAAGGGAGTTGTTTGTTTTTGCTATGTTGTAAATGTTGGAGTTTATTGTTTCAGGGTTTCTTTTTGTGGTTGTAATGGGTGAGAGTTCTCCTGGAAACCTTCATCATGTTGAATCCTGTTCATCAAGCCCTTGGAGTCTTCAGGAGCCAACCCACTTGCAAAGAAGAATTGGACTTGGCAGTATCAGTAGACTGTAAATATAAGGACTTGAAAATGCAACCTGAACAGGGCCTTGAAGTGTGATGTTAAATGTTGATGTTTGATGTTAATATGTTAAGAAAGTAAACCATTTTGTTTTTAAAATTTGTTGTTGCAAACTCATTCCAAGTTCTGCCCCCCAGAACCCACAGATAGAGGTTACACCAGCTCTACAATTCCTTATTTTTCAGGGCAGGGAATACAGAACAATACATATTCAGTTGGGTTGAGGATGTTTGTCAGAGTGCCGAAGGACATTTTGCTTCTGCCTCCCCTTTTATGATGCTGTTTGGTGGGGGGGGGGGAACGAGAGGAAGGCTTTGCAAATTAAGCCGCGCGTAGGTCAGTCGACGCAGCCGGGTGTGTGTGCAGCCTTGCCAAGATGGATAGCATTGTACTTTTAATTTGCACAGCAGCGTAAGACAAACAGACGAGGTTTTCGGAGCAGCGCCTCCAATTAATCAGGGCTTTGACAGCTGTGAAACTGGATGTTATTCATCCCCCTCGGTGACAGGCCCAAAAGGGGCATAATTACACTTTGGCAGGGCGTGTGCCCCTCATCCTACACCCAGCGCAGCCAGGCTGCTCAACAGCCGCCCTTCTTATCATGCATGACACTCATTCCAAACAGCCTTGTCATTTGCAGAAGGGCATCGAGGCAGGACACGGGGCGGGCGGTTGGACCCTGCTGGCCAGAGGGGTTAGAGATGCTGCTGTAACCTCTTTCTGTGAGTTCTGTGGGGCAGTACTTGGAAGGAGTGGCAAAGAACTAAATGTAAACAAAACAGTTTACTTCTCTTAACAAATAACACTTTTAAAACATTTAACATTTAACTTCTTGGGGTAGGTTTTAATTGGGGTTTTCTGGACGCCTCTTGTTTACTTATCTAGTAATTATTAACCGCTGTTTTATAAGAGTTTTATAAGAGTTTTAAGATGTTTTATTGATTATTAACAAGATGGAGCCAATGTGTTTGTGTAATGTATATGATTTGCTCCTGTTTCATTTTGTTTGATTCTTGTTGTTCACTGCCCGGAGCCCTTCGGGGATCGGGCGGTATAGAAATTCAAGAAATAAATAAATAAACAAACAAACAAACATTTACACATTACAGTCCTGTTAAGTTTGCATTTTCAAGTCCTTCTATTTACAGTCTACTGATATTGCCAAGTCCAATTCTTCTTTGCTGGTGGTTGGCTTTTGAAGACTTCAGAGGCTTGGTGAATGGGATTCAAGATGATGAAGGTTCCCAGAAAACTCTCCCCATTTACATACACAAAAACCCTGAAACAATAACTTCTAACATTTACAATATAGCAAAAAAAATAATAAACTCCCTTCCCACTAGTTCCCCACAACATTGCAGTTACCTTAAACAAGGTGTTAAGGGCTTAATAGAATAGAATAGAATAGAATAGAATCTTTATTGGCCAAGTGTGATTGGACACACAAGGAATTTGTCTCCGGTGCATATGCTCTCAGTGTACATAAAAGAAAATAATATAATCAATCAAGGTCCCAGCCTGGTAGCCTTGCTTCCTCCAACCTCATGAGTTCTGCAGCATTCTCCTTCTTTTCAGACTCCACCCTTTTCTGGGTCATCCTATTCTTACATAGGGGTTACACTGTCAGAGGCCCCGTCCGCACATGCAGAATAATGCACTTTCAATCCACTTTCATAATTGTTTGCAAGTGGATTTTGCTCTTCCGCACAATAAAATCCAGCTGCAAAGTGCACTGAAAGTGGATTGAAAGTGGATTATTCTGCATGTGCGGAAGGGGCCATAGTCTGCTATCTACTCATTGATTTTGTTTTGTTAGACACCTGCTGGTTTTTACACTTCCAAGGGCTGGGGAGAGTGGGTTGTTTTGACTGAGTGAAGGTCATGCGGTTCTCTTCCCATGAGATTGAAGGGGAGCTGCCCCCCCCCGAACTGGTGTTATGTCATGTGGGGGGGGGCTTGGTGAGGGGTCTAATGGTGGCAGGTTTTGGCACTTTAGTTCTATTAATAGAAGTCTAAAGGCAGAGGTGGGATCCAGCCGGTTCTCACAGGTTCCCGAGAGTAGGTTACTAATTATTTGTGTGTGCCGAGAGGGGGTGACTAATGGGTGATTTTGCCACGTGGTTTTTGCCTTAGTGACGCCCCTCCTCTCAGCAGTAGCGCGCAGAACTTGAAGCAGTCTAGCAGGAGGTGCACTGGCGTGCGTGGCAGCCTGCGCCTGCGCAGGCATTCGCTTTCCCCGCCCAAGTGACCAAGAGTGCGAGTGGGCGGGCGCCCTGCTGCTGCGAAGCCCCGCCCCAGGAATGCCCCGCTCGGAATGCCTCCAGCCACTCGGCCACATGTCCTTCCACCCCAGCCCCATTGGCGCTACGCCACAGTTTGAATCCCACCACCATGGGAACCTGTTACTAACATTTTTGGATCCCACCACTGTATGTAGGTCCAAGACCACTCACACCCTTAAAGGTCAAAACCAATACCTTGAAAATAACCCGGTACTCAATAGGCAGCCAATGGAGGTGGTACAGGACAGGTGTTGTGTGGTCCCTGCTAGGCACTCCAGCTAGAAGCCGAGAGATACTGTTTCCATGGTCAGATCTTGGTTTTCAAATTACAAAAGGAAGGGCAAGGGCAGTCCTTAGGAAAGGTTGGCATGCAACCCACAGATTGGGAAACACCGCTCGAAGCAACAAAACATTTGTGTGCACCTAAGGAAAATGCCCGGGTGTGTTGTACACATGCTATTGTGCAGTTCCAATTTTCCTTCAAACCATCCCTGCCTGGGCTAGGTGGGCAAATGGTCTGACTTAGTACAACTTGAGACAGCTTCCCGGGTCTGAGTTGAAGCCACTGGAGACTTGCACGGCTTTGTCCGAAAATTCGGCAATATCTGTCAAGCAGGCGGAATCGGTGTGAGCCCCTGGCTTTGCTAAGCCTCGGTGGAATATTTTCATCCACTCCAGACGATGTCAACTTCACGCTGTCCAAGAGACATTTGAAAAGGTGCGGGTCTGGGAAATAAAAAGCTGCACAGGGGTGAAGAGGAGGATTTCACCAAATGAAAGGGATTGGGAGGAAAGCTGTTTATCCTTTCCCCTAATTCTGTTGTGCTTCTTTGCCTTCACTTGCGGCTGATGTAAATACAGGGATGAGCTGTATTTATCCAAAGGGGAAGGTTTTATTCGACAGCCTGCCATTAGAGCATCTGAACAAACTGACGTTCCCTCCGGCCACAGAGAAACTCCCCTTCCCTTGAATGGTCCCAAAACCTCCTTAGAAATGGGCATCAGGCAGGAATGGAGCTGCTTTGGGTATTTAGGGAGAAGCTGGGAATTGGCCACAGTGGAGGGGAATCATTCTCAGAGGTGTAAGAAGCTGGCTTAAAACCATTCTGGATACAAGGAGAAGAGGATAAGATCCAAGAAAACCTTACTAGTAAAGAAGATAATTTAATTAAAAGAATGTATAAAGCTTTGTGTTGTTATGAGGAGAGGCTGCAGCGTTTGGGACTCTTTAGTTTGGAGAGGAGACGTCTGAGGGGGGATAGGATTGAAGTCTATAAAGTTATGTATGGGGTAGAAAATGTTGACAGAGAGACATTTCTCTCTCTTTCTCACAATACTAGAACCAGGGGGCATTCATTGAAAATGCTGGGGGGAAGAATTAGGACTAATAAAAGGAAACACTGATTGGTGTTTGGAATATGCTGCGGCAGGAGGTGGTGATGGCCACTAACCTGGATAGCTTTAAAAGGGCTTGGACAGATTGATGGAGGAGAAGTCGATTTATGGCTACCAATCTTGATCCTCTTTGATCTGAGATTGCAAATGCCTTAACAGTTCAGGTGCTCGGGAACAACAGCCGCAGAAGGCCATTGCTTTCACATCCTGCATGTGAGCTCCCAATGACACCTGGTGGGCCACTGCAAGTAGCAGAGAGCTGGACTAGATGGACTCTGGTCTGATCCAGCAGGCTAGTTCTTATGTTCTCATGAAGGCTTTCACGGCCGGAATCACTGGGGTGTTATGGAGTTTCCGGGCTGTATGGCCGTGTTCCAGTATAAGCTTTGTTTACAATTAGAACTTGAAGATGAGACAGTTAAAGATTTCATGGTAAAGTGGACAAGAGACACTGGTCATTTTATTTTACTAGAGAACTGGGAAAATATGTGGCGAATTGGCTTAAAACTTGCCCAGAGCAATTATATTAAATGAAAATTTCTATAAACTTTGGTACAGATGGTACTTAACACCCATTCACATCGCTAAGATTATACACAAACCTAATTTATGTTGGAAATGTGGTGAGGAATGTGGCTCTTATTTCCACCTATGGGGGAATTGTAGAAAAGCAAGAACTTTTTGGATACAAATTCATAATGAGATACAAACAATTGTGAAATAAAAGATGAAGTGTTTACCTGAAATTTATCTTTCAGGTTTTTGCAAAGCGATTGTGGATAAAAATTAAAAAAAACTTTGTTTCAATACTTAGCTACAGCAGACAGACTACTGCTTGCTAGGAATTGGGAAAAAATCTGTACTTTCAAAGATAAGATTGGCAACCAAAAGTTATGGAATTAGTAGACTTAGCAAAATTATTAAAATATGAAGATCTTGAAAATATAGACAATTTGAGAGGCCAGTGGAAGAAACACAGGATCATCTATGTAGAGAAGAAATACATTTTTTTAAAAAAAAAATCTGGTTTAGGATGTTATACGATATATAATTTTCACAACAATTGGTGGTAAGTTTTTACGTATAACAGTAAGTATATATTTAACATCAGTTATGGAGAATGGTTTTTTTCTTGTTGAACAATATTTAGTTTGTACATTCGGAAGTTAATATATAATAGTCAATAGTGGGCTGTTAATATAATTGGTAAAATGTTATGTTATAAGAGAAGAAGCAGAAGCAGAAGCAGAAGCAGAAGCAGAAGCAGAAGCAGAAGCAGAAGAAGAAGAAGAAGAAGAAGAAGAAGAAGAAGAAGAAGAAGAAGAAGAAGAAGAAGAAGAAGAAGAAGAAGAAGAAGAAGAAGAAGACCCTGCATTCGATGGCAAGATGGACCAGTGAGTCATCTACACATCTGTAAGAAACAATGTGATAGAATCTATGAGTGAAGTGGTGATTCTGGTTCTGTGTGGCCCAGGCCAGCTCTCTGGCCATGGTCAAAACCAAACAGGCCATCAGATCTTATTTGAAGACACAGAAATTGTTGACAGCTCCAACTGTGACCATGTCAGACTGCAATGGGAAGCTGCTGAAATCCACAAACACTGGGACAGTTTCAACAAAAAGGAAGAGAGTCAGAAGATCAACAAATCCTGGCTGCCAGTACTAAAAAAAACACCAAAGCCATAATTCATGGGGGTGTTCATTGGGTGGCAAACTGGTAGGTGGGGCCTGGAGATCCCCTAGAATGGCCATTGCTCTCCAGATATCAGAAGCCCTGGAGAAAGTTGGCTTCTCCAGAAGGTGGACTCTGCAGCACTGTCTTCCATTTAGGTCTCTTCCCAAGCTCCACCACCAAATTTCCTGCTTTTTAGGCAGGAAATCTTTCCTAAGCAGGAGCTGGCAATCCTATTGGTGTCACTGGCTGCCTTTCTTGTAAGGGAGAGAAAATCCTCTATAACTGGGTTGTTCTCCATGGAAGATGGAGTTTAGGCTGCAAAACTGTTGGGATCCCTTCTCTAGCAGCACCCCCAGCTCACCAGCAAGTCTTTTATTTTTAAGGAATAATATAAAAGCTTGTCAAAGGCTTTCACGGCTGGAATAATTAGGGTATTGTGGGTTTTCCAGGTTGTATGGCCGTGTTCCAGTAGCATTTTCTCCTGTGCAGGCAAAACATCAACTATATAAAATATAAAAACAAACAAACAAACAGAGAACGAAACTCAACTTGATTTAGAATTCTAAGTGAAAACAGAGAGCCAGTAGAGTTATATAGGTAATATTCTATAAGGGCATAAAATGGATCAGCAAGAGAAATTATTATTATTGCTGATAGTATTTTGTTATTATTATCGTTCAATTTTGTTTATTATGCTCCCATAATGAGGGATGTGAAAAAGGCACAGATGGCAATTGAAATAACAAAACTAATCCGCTCCAGCACAGTATGGATGTAGCAGTCACACAAGAAACTGGGCACTGCAACATTTAACCCAGAGGCGTAGCGAGTGCACCCAGTGCATACTCTGGCTTTTTCGGGGGGGCCCCCACATGGCGCCCCCCCCACACTTACTTTAGAAACTGAGCAGGCTGGAGAACAGGCCTCTTCCCTTCCAGGCTTCAAAGGCCCTGGTGGAAACTACATTTTCCAGGAGACCCTGGGAAATGTCGTTCCCACTGGGGCCTTTGAAGCCTGTTCTCCAGCCTGTTTGGTTTATAAAGTAAGTGTGTGTGTGGGGGGTGCCATGCAGGGGGAAGTGCCGCAGGGGGGGGGGGCTGCAGGGGGAAGGGAGAGGCATCTGGGGGAATTTTCCACCCCCCACGTGACCCAAAACCATGCGCCTGGTGCACGGCGCCCCCCCTGTCCCCTGGTAGCTTCGCCACTGTGTAAAACCAAAGTAAATCAAACATCAGAACCAAAGTGAAAATTCGACTGGAACAAAAGATTTAAAAAACCCTAAGATCAGATGGCAGTAACCTGAAAAAATATGAAGGGACAAAGATTAAAAAATGGCGAGATCATGAAGGAACTAATTAGGAGGCACTGGTTAGATACTAGGAAAAAATATTGTATTATTATTACTTAATTTTGTTTAATATCACAGCTGCCATTTCTTTACTAAGCCGTTGTTGGCCTTTCATTACAATTCCAGCCTCACCCAGAGGCCTAGGTCAGTATAATACATTGGCATATTATTATTTGATTTTGTTTAATATCACAGCAGCAAGTTCTTTAGCTGGTTGTCGTTGGCCTTTTATTACAACTTGAGCCTCACCTAGAGGTCTAGAAAATCGTAATGTATCAGCACTGTATTCCTGCAGATCTCAGCAGGACTGCCTTCTGAATCTAACAGATGTTGATTTTGTCAAATTGTTATTGTGCCAGGAGGAAAGAACTCATCAGCAAGTCTGATGTGAAGGCAGCTATCTCATCCTTTTCCTGGGGCACGGAGCTCCCTCCCTTTGACCTTCCCCTTCTCCATCCACTCTCTCTTTTATTCTCCATTAACACAGCAGGTAGTCCACTTGTGATAACAGAACAAGGAAACAAGGATGTCACAGTTGGCCAGAGTAGAACAGGACAAAAACAGCTAAAACCAGTTGAGTAACCAGGCTAAAGGGCAAGGCTTGCATCAGATTGTACACACTGCGCATGCTTAATAAGCTAATGAATATTAACTTTAACGCCCCAGTCTGAATAAGGGGAGTCAATAATGAACATACAGGAAGAATATGAGAGGGGGCAACATATTAAGGAGCAACATGTAAATAGGCAGACTGGAAAGTTGTGATTTTAAGAACCCTTAGCCAATGGGGGAACAGAGGGTGTGGAGAATTCGGGAGAAAGGAATAAACATGCAGTAGATATACAGTTTCAGTGGAGTCTACCCAGGCAGGGCGACTCCCCTTTCTTTATTTATTATTATTTATTATTTATTTAATTTGATATACCGCCCAATCCCCGGAGGGCTCTGGGCCGTGTACAACATAAAATCACATAAAAACATCATAGGCATCCATAAATTATAATAAAAACAGCAGGTATGATATATCAAGATGGCGTCCCACCTGAACCTAATCCCTTTAGCAAGAGGGGGTAATGGTCCCGATGGTATGAGGGACCCATAGATCTTAATAATGGATCCCATTAATATTGGGATTCCAACCCAGGGGGAGGAGGGGGAGGGGGAGGGGGCACTCAGCGGCTGGTTTTTCCAAAAGCTCGGTGGAACAACTCGGTCTTACAGGCCCTGCAGAAGTCCCCAAGGTCCCACAGGGCCCGGACAGTTGGAGGGAGAGTGTTCCACCAGGCAGGGGCCAGAGCCGTAAAGGCCCTGGCCCGAGTGGAGGCCAGCCGCATCATTGAGGGGCCAGGGATCTCCAGTAAATTGGCCTCTGCCGAACGCAGAGGCCAAGCTGGGACATATGGGGTGATGCGGTCCCTTTGAAAATAAAGCTACTTAAAACTCTCTTCTGTTGGCTTGATTTTTGTAAAGAAATATCTGGCCCCACACACTGGTGGCAGAATCCTACCCATACTGTTACCGCAGGGTAACGGGTTCAAAATATTTAAGCTGTGTTTCATAAAGCTCAATTCACGCATGAACAAAACCCGCTAGAAATATTTTATTCAGGTCAACAAAGGGCAAGCTAGTATCAGAGGAGCCACACCAAAATGGCTGCGGTCTCCTTCTTTTATAGGATAAAGGCAGGTTACATCAAAATGGCAGAAAAAGAATACACCCCAAAGTACCATCATCATCAATCAATCATTCGAGAAGGAGGAGATCTTCCCCTTCCCCAAAACATTTTAGACATTTTAATGCATTCATTGGAGGATGGCAGTATTTCACACTTCTGACGTCCTGTGAAAAAGGACCTAGCTCCATCTTATCAGCATTGTTCTCAGTTGCCCCACTTATTTAAACAAAGAGCCTAAACATTTGGCTGTGTTCTAGTTTGTATCAGGAAAAGGACAGACTTATGGTGCCAGCAAGCATTACAAGGCCTAAATGAACACGTAATTTAATATCTCCCAAATTCCAATGGGTAAGTTAGTACAAAGTACCAAGGCTGTGAATCTTTGGTCAATAGAAAGAAAGAAAAGTAAAGTGCTTGAAGCCTGCATGATTCTTGTTCTGCAGCTTTATGGTTTCCAACACCCCATTATAAGGAAAAGAATAATGGGGGGAGGGAAACAATCTTATTTATAGGTTACTTATTGGGGTTAGGGAAATCCTTTAACCGGGCTATGTGCCTACAATACTGCAGAGAGCTAGCTGCTATTTTCCTCCATCATAGCACAGGAACACCAGAGCCCAGTGGTGTTAACCACAATTATTAGGCCAATGGACTCACAACATTTATTTGTGGTTTCCCACTTACAAAGAGGCCAGCGGCTTTCATCCCAGACTTCGGCCCTCTTTCCTAGGCAGTTCATGAACCCAGCCAATTTCCAGCTGAAATTCTTCCCCCCAACACCTCTGAAGTCACAAAGAAAACAAAATGGAAACCATCTCCATTCTTTATTCTCCCTCCTAGGAGGTTAACGTTTCAGTCATTTCCTGTTCATTACAAAGGAAGATGCTGGATTCAGAGGTGGGATCCAGCAGGTTCTCACAGGTTCCTGAGAGTAGGTTACTAATTATTTGTGTGTGCCGAGGGGGGGTTACTCATTGGTGATTTTGCCACGTGATTTTTGCCTTCGTTACACCCCTCCTCTCAGCAGTAGCGCGCAGAACTGGAAGCAGTCTAGCAGGAGGTGCACCGGCGTGCGTGGCAGCCTGCGCCTGCGTGTATTCGTTTCCCGCCCAAGGACCAGCACAGTGGCTGCGTCCTTGCCACCGCCCCACCCAGGAATGCCCCGCCCCCAGAATGCCCGGCTACACCCCCACCGTGACCCGCCTGGCCCCATTGGTGCTACACCACAGTTTGAATCCCACCACCATGGGAACCTGTTACTAAAATTTTTGGATCCCACCACTGGCTGGATTATAAACCCAAATTCAAATTAATTCTCAATTTAGAGGCTTCGTATCTGGGTCAAACAGTGGGAAGGTTGTGCCCAAGTGTTGGAAGTAAATAGCTCAACTTAAAGGTTTGGACAAAGAGAAAAAGAGAGACAGTACCTTTTGGGGGAAGCTGTTGGTATTTATGCAAGTGTATGTCACGATCCAGTTACTAAAGGGTTAACTGTATGTAAACCAGTTGCTGAGGTCACTGTTTTGTGACCAGCTCCATTAATTAGCTATTGGTCAGTCAGTCAGATCTTGTTTATATGCCAGTGGTCACGTAGCCTGAGGTTATAAAGTTAACTCTATTTCTTTGTTTGAGCACACCCGTTCTAAGCCACTGGGCTAGTTAGCAAATTAGCTGCAAAATGCAGTTTTCTACTGTCAATATGTAATAAAGAAGTATAGCTTGTCATTGTTTTATCCCATGTAACCCTTCCCTAAGCTAGTAAAGTAGTGTACTTTTATTCAAGGGTCTGTGGCAACTCAAAGCATCCCTAGCTATCTTTATTTTCCATTCCACATCTCTGCTAAGTATCTCTTCAAATATATTTCAAAACCCTACAGGAGTTGATTGTTATTTGCCCCAAAGACTTCCAGTTCAGATTGGCTCCATGTACAACTCCTGAAAACTATTCACTGAAATGGATAAGCAGACAAGAGCTAGATTCCAGCAGTTTTTTAAGCAAGATTTTCAGGGGATCCAGTTTTGAAACTCAAAGCTCACTTTCGTTCAAGAGAAGGGCAGACAATTTCAGACAAGCGCATGAAGTAATAGGCTCATGGGGTAGGGTTGCCAGCCTAAAGATCCCCCACTAATATAACTGGCAATCAGTGGCATAAGGCCAAGGGGACAGTGGGGGGGGGCATGATGCACCAGGTGTGTGCCGATGTGGGGGTGTGGTGGGGGCAGGTGTGGTGTGGCAGGGTTGTAGGGCAAACACGTGCCCCGGACACAGTTCCCCCTAGCTCCGACCTTGCTGACGACAGATAGCAGTTCCCCTGGACAAAAAATGGCAGCTTTGGAGGGTGGAGTCTATGGCATTGTACCCTGCTGTGCAGTGGTGGGATCCAAAAATTTTAGTAACAGGTTCCCATGGTGGTGGGATTCAAACTGTGGCGTAACGCCAATGGGGCTGGACGGGGCACCACGGCCGTGGCTGGGCATTCCTGGGGTGGCGCTGTGGCAAGGACTCAGCCGCTACGCCGGTCCTTGGGCGGCAAACGAATGCACGCAGGCGCAGGCTGCCATGCACGCCGGTGTACCTCCTGCTAGACTGCTTCAAGTTGTGTGCGATACTGCTGAGAGGAGGGGCGCAACTAAGGCAAAAATCACGTGGCAAAATCACCAATGAGTAACCCCCCCTCGGCACACACAAATAATTAGTAACCTACTCTCGGGACCCTGTGAGAACCTGCTGGATCCCACCTCTGCTGCTGTGGTCCCTCCCCTCTTCAAACCCCACCCTCCCAGGTGCCACTCCCCAAATCTCCAGAGCTGCCAGCCCTATCCACTGGACACTTGTGATGACCAGAAGAGTCAATTCCTTCTTCAAGCGAGAGTAGAAAACTTCTCCTTGAGGCTCTCCAGGATTCCTCCCACACTGTGGGTTTTGTGCATGATGTCTACAATTTGGCAGCCACAGAACCCCACAGTGAAAGCTCTAAGACACACACAGATGTGCAGCCGGGCTGTCGCATTATTGGCTTCTTCTGAAGAACTGGAGTCACAGCTAGAGGATCGATCAGGACCTGCTGATTAGAAGAGTCAGAAATATAACCGGTACATTCAGCTGAACGCTGCCGACACGACGACAAAGCAAATTTGGGGCTCCTGCTTGAGGCAAAGAAAAGGTTTTTATTGGTCCAAATGGAATGCCATTCGGGCTTTTACACAGTGGTGGGATCCAAAAATTTTAGTAACAGGTTCCCTTGGTGGTGGGATTCAAACAGTGGCGTAGCGCCAATGGGGCTGGGGGGGCATGACGGGGGCGTGGCTGGGCATTCGGGGCGGGGCATTAATAATTTCTCTGTTACTGTAAAAAACTCTTACTGTAAAAAAAAAGTTCCTAATTTCCAGCTGGTATCTTTATGTCCATAATTTAAACTCATTATAGCATTATACCTATCGTCTACTGCCAACAGAAACAACGACTTCTCCTCTAATTGACTGCCTGTCAAATACTGAATACTTTCAAATACTTAATTTTGTTTCTAGAAATCAAAAGAATTCTCCCCAACAGGGAGAATTGTCCCGTTTTCTACCTTCGCTAACCAGCCACATAGGAAACAACAGGACTTGATGACTTTTGGACCTAATGGAATTTCTAACGGAAAAGCAGACCCCATGAGTAACCCCCTCTCAGCACACACAAATAATTAGTAACCTACTCTCGGGAACTGGTGAGAACCTGCTGGATCCCACCTCTGCCCACAACAGACACACCTTGTGATGCAGGTGGGGCTGAGAGAGTCCCGAAGAACTGTGACTAGCCCAAGATTACCCAGCAGGAATGTGGGAGTGCAAAAACACATCTGGTTCACCAGATAAGCCTCCACCACTCAGGTGGAGAAGTGGGGAATCAAACCCGGTTCGCCAGATGAGAATCCACCTGCTCTTAACCACTACACCACTGTCTCCTGGAGTATAAGACAGTACTATAAGGCAGCGATTCTTGCTTGCAGAGCTGGGCTGGGAATTCTTTCCCCCCCACCAAACCTTGAGTATGAAGGGATCCAAGCCAGAATGTCCTGTCGTAGCTCAAATGAACAACTCTAGAACAAGACTCATTTGAGCCCTGCTTGGCCTTCACCCTTAAGACTTGAGACAGGTTATATTAGTGGTCAGACAACTCCCTTAATTCCTAGGAGCAGTTATTAGGGCTATCACACACCTGTACAAATACAGCTGTGGCCACACACGGCAACATTAAATGGCCCTTGCTTTCACCTCCTGCATGTGAGCTCCCAAAGGCACCTGGTGGGTCACTGCGAGTAGCAGAGAGCTGGACTAGATGGACTCTGGTCTAATCCAGCAGGCTTGTTCTTATGAGTTCAGACAGACACTTGACTGCTAAGGAGGGCTGACATAATACAGTAACCCCAGCAACCCCCATCCACACCTATTAGTGGTATGCATTGCTATATATCTCATGAGTCTCCTATTATACTATAACAATCTCATCAATATTGATGGCAGGTCTTTCCTACAAGGCATTTTCCCATAAATAGAATTACTAACATCCCCTAAGAAATACCTGTCCTTTAAAATAGAAGACCATCAGCAATTTTCCCAGGGAAAGTTTCACTCAGCTGCCTAATGTGTTTTTTTTTATCGATGCTAAAGACCCTGCCAGCATCTCCTAATCACAAACGGCAAGTGAGAGAACATCTTATTTTCAGGGGGACGCTCCGCTATTGTTCTCCCGAAAACGAAGCCTCGTTCAGCATCACTTAGACACGTTTGCTATGAAGTCAGAAGCTGGTACCAGGGTAGCAGAGAGCTGCGGCTGCTGCTCCCACCCCGACTTCACCTTTTCCTTTCAACTTTAGGCACCCTGGTTGTGCTGACCTGGTTTGATAGTGTATAATCCTGCCCTGTTTCTTTTCCAAACCAAGTCCAACACTTTATTTTCTTAGACTGCATGAATGAATCACTCAAAGATGATGGTAGCAATGTTTTAGCTTTTTTCTGATACTCAATAAAATGCTCTTGACTTTTATTTATTTATTTGTCTGTTTTTATTTATAACCCACCCTTCGACACAGGGCTCAGGGCGGTGAACAACAATAATAAAACAATGCAAAACACAACGTTAAGAACATAAGAACATAAGAACAAGCCAGCTGGATCAGACCAAAGTCCATCTAGTCCAGCTCTCTGCTACTCGCAGTGGCCCACCAGGTGCCTTTGGGAGCTCACATGCAGGATGTGAACGCAATGGCCTTCTGCGGCTGTTGCTCCCGATCACCTGGTCTGCTAAGGCATTTGCAATCTCAGATCAAAGAGGATCAAGATTGGTAGCCATAAATCGACTTCTCCTCCATAAATCTGTCCAAGCCCCTTTTAAAGCTACTTAAAGGGTTAGTGGCCATCACCACCTCCTGTGGCAGCATATTCCAAACACCAATCACACGTTGCGTGAAGAAGTGTTTCCTTTTATTAGTCCTAATTCTTCCCCCCAGCATTTTCAATGAATGTCCCCTGGTTCTAGTATTGTGAGAAAGAGAGAAAAATGTCTCTCTGTCAACATTTTCTACCCCATGCATAATTTTGTAGACTTCAATCATATCCCCCCTCAGCCGCCTCCTCTCCAAACTAAAGAGTCCCAAACGCTGCAGCCTCTCCTCATAGGGAAGGTGCTCCCGTCCCTCGATCATCCTTGTTGCCCTTCTCTGCACTTTTTCTATCTCCTCAATATCCTTTTTGAGATGCGGCGACCAGAACTGGACACAGTACTCCAAGTGCGGTCGCACCACTGCTTTATATAAGGGCATGACAATCTTTGCAGTTTTATTATCAATTCCTTTTCTAATGATCCCCAGCATAGAGTTTGCCTTTTTTACAGCTGCCATGCATTGAGTTGACATTCCCATGGAACTATCAACTACGTTAAGCATAAGCATAAGCATAAGCATTTTATTGTCATTGTGCACGCACAACGAAATTTACAGCAGCATTCCTCGATGCACACAATTTCAGACTCATACCCCATCCTCACTTTCCCCTTCCTCCGCCCATCCCTACACAGCCCCAAACACATCAACACGAAGCTGCAGAGCTTAGCATAGCCACAGCTCTAGAGTAGAAGCTGTCTCTAAGCCTCTTTGTCCTAGTTTTGATAGACCTGTATCGTCTGCCGGATGGTAACAGTTCAAAAAGAGAGTGTGCTGGATGAGACGGGTCTCTCCGAATATTTTGGGCTTTCTTTAGGCATTGGGAATGATAGAGTTCTTCCCAGGAGGGGAGAGGGCAGCCGATAATCCTCTGTGCAGTAGTGATCACCCTTTGGAGCGCCTTCCTATCTGCCACTGTGCAACTGGAGAACCATACACAGATGCAGTAGGTTAAAGACACTCTCTATAGCACAGTGGTAATAAAAGCATAAACAGCATAAAAACACCAAACAACGGTTACAATAGATGGCGACAACCCTGGCTGGCCAGATGTAAAAGCTGGGTGGAACAGTTCCCTTTTCATTATTCAAAAATCTAAACACCTGTAGAAGGACCCTGGTATGCGTCGGTGGAGGGATTCTGCTGTGAGCCACCTCTTGCAGAAATTATAATGTGGGTAATGCTTATGCCAGGCTCTCTTTCAGGGACTTCTGTGCATTCCTGTCTACCCGCTGGCTCACAGTGACCCCCAGATTGACTCAGTCTGCCCGTCCTCTTCCTTCACATCATGACTTGGTGTGATTTATCCCTTCGTGTTATTTCAGGAGTTTCCTTCCATAAACTCCGACACTGATTAATGCCACTTAGCACTTTCCTTCTCCAAAGCACTTTGCAGCCATTTGCTAATTAATCCACACAACTTCACTCCAGAAGTAGGGAAGGCTACGCTGGGGGACTCCCTGTATTGCTTACAAGCCCTCTTAACTCAAGGAGGTAGAAGGCCTTGGGGGTGGGTCATGCCCCCTCTCCCCCGGCCCTGCAGCTTCTGGGTTCTCCTGCAACAGTGGCGTAGGAGGTTAAGAGCTCGTGTATCTAATCTGGAGGAACCGGGTTTGATTCCCAGCTCTGCCGCCTGAGCTGTGGAGGCTTATCTGGGGAATTCAGATTAGCCTGTACACTCCCACACACACGCCAGTTGGCACCTTGGGCCAATCACAGCTTCTCGGAGCTCTCTCAGCCCCACCCACCTCACAGGGTGTTTGTTGTAGAGGGGGGAAGGGCAAGGAGATTGTAAGTCCCTTTGAGTCTCCTGCAGGAGAGAAAGGGGGTATATAAATCCAAACTCCTCCTCCTCCTCCTCCTCCTCCTCCTCCTCCTCCTCCTCTTCTTCTTCTTCTATGCAGAAGCCTCAGAATACCTTCTGCTTCCATTGTCTTCTGTGTGTCTTATGATCTTCCATGAATGGTGCAAAATACTGGGCTTGATCCAGAGGGCTCTCAAGAGCAGGTGTCATTGCGTTCTAGAGCCCCAGAATCAAAAGAGGGCTTGCTGACTATCAAGTCCAATGTCCTCTACAGCGTAGGAAACCCAAGGCAAAGATTGTAGGACAACGGTGCCTCATGGCCAGAGATAAGCGAAGGTGGTTTGTTATTGCCGGCCTCTCTGTAGCAACTCCCAGCTTTCGAGCAGGTGGACTCTAATCTGGAAAACTGGACTTCATTCCCCACTCTCATCTGGGGAACTTGGTTTGTTTCCCTGCTCCTCCACAGCCCGCTGGGTGACCTGGGGCCAGTCACAGTTCTCTCAGAACTTTCTCAACCGTGACTTATCTTCATTAGAAGGTCGAATCTTCACTAAATCTTAGTTAGAGTTTCTGCAACACAAACTGGTTAGTTTGTGTTCTGAAACCTGGCTAAGACGGTAGTAGGGATTCGACCGGGGAGGTCGTCCCTCAAACCTGGTTAGTTCGTGTTCTGAAACCTGGCTAAGACGGTAGTGGGGATTCGACCGGGGAGGTGGGGCAGAAATTATTGTTAAGTTTAACATTGGAAAAAGAAGATGTAAAAGATGTGATGATAAATTGGGCACGTGACTTTAAGAAGGTAGTCACCTACCAAGAATGGGAAGATACCTGGCAGATATATAATAAGTTCTCAGCGAGCCTAGAGTTACGAGAAAATTTTCTAAAATTGTTTTGGGGTGGGGGGGGGGGGGGGGGGGGGGGGGGGGGGGGGGGGGGAGGGGGGGGGGGGGGGGGGGGGGGGGGTGTCAAGGGGTTGAGGGGTGGGGGGAGGGGTGGAAGGGGGGGGGGGGGGGTGGGGGGGGGGAAAAGGGGATGGTGAGGGGGGGGGTGGGGTGGGGGGCGGGGGGGGTGGGGGGGTGGGGGTGTGGGGGCGGGGGGGGGTTGGGGGGGGGGGTGGGTGGGGGGGGGGGGGGATGGGGGGGGGGGGGGGTGGGGGGGGGGGGGGGGGGAGGGGGGGGGGGGTGGGGGGGGGGGGGGGGAAGGGGGGGGGGGGGGTGGGGGGGGGAGGGGGGGGTGTGGTTGGGGGGGGGGGGGGGGGGGGGGGGGGGGGGAGGGGGGGGGGCGGGGGGGGGGGGGGGGGGGGGGGGGGGGGGGGGGGGGGTGGGGGGGGGGGGGGGGGGGGGGGGGGGGTGGGGGTGGGGACGGGGGCGCGGGGGGGGGGGGGGGGGGGGGGGCGGGTGGGGGGGGGGGGGGGTGGGGGGGGGGGGGTTGGAGGGGGGGGGGGGGGGTGGGGGGGGGGGGGGGTGGGGGGGGGGGGGGGTGGGGGGGGGGGGGTGTGGGGGGGGGAGGGGGCGGGGGGGGGGGGGGGTGGGGGGGGGGGGGGGGGGGGGGGGGGGGGGGTGGGGGGGGGGGGGGGTGGGGGGGGGGGGGGGTGGGGGGGGGGGGGGGTGGGGGGGGGGGGGGGTGGGGGGGGGGGGGGGTGGGGGGGGGGGGGGGTGGGGGGGGGGGGGGGTGGGGGGGGGGGGGGGTGGGGGGGGGGGGGGGTGGGGGGGGGGGGGGGTGGGGGGGGGGGGGGGTGGGGGGGGGGGGGGGTGGGGGGGGGGGGGGGTGGGGGGGGGGGGGGGTGGGGGGGGGGGGGGGTGGGGGGGGGGGGGGGTGGGGGGGGGGGGGGGTGGGGGGGGGGGGGGGTGGGGGGGGGGGGGGGTGGGGGGGGGGGGGGGTGGGGGGGGGGGGGGGTGGGGGGGGGGGGGGGTGGGGGGGGGGGGGGGTGGGGGGGGGGGGGGGTGGGGGGGGGGGGGGGTGGGGGGGGGGGGGGGTGGGGGGGGGGGGGGGTGGGGGGGGGGGGGGGTGGGGGGGGGGGGGGGTGGGGGGGGGGGGGGGTGGGGGGGGGGGGGGGTGGGGGGGGGGGGGGGTGGGGGGGGGGGGGGGTGGGGGGGGGGGGGGGTGGGGGGGGGGGGGGGTGGGGGGGGGGGGGGGTGGGGGGGGGGGGGGGTGGGGGGGGGGGGGGGTGGGGGGGGGGGGGGGTGGGGGGGGGGGGGGGTGGGGGGGGGGGGGGGTGGGGGGGGGGGGGGGTGGGGGGGGGGGGGGGTGGGGGGGGGGGGGGGTGGGGGGGGGGGGGGGTGGGGGGGGGGGGGGGTGGGGGGGGGGGGGGGTGGGGGGGGGGGGGGGTGGGGGGGGGGGGGGGTGGGGGGGGGGGGGGGTGGGGGGGGGGGGGGGTGGGGGGGGGGGGGGGTGGGGGGGGGGGGGGGTGGGGGGGGGGGGGGGTGGGGGGGGGGGGGGGTGGGGGGGGGGGGGGGTGGGGGGGGGGGGGGGTGGGGGGGGGGGGGGGTGGGGGGGGGGGGGGGTGGGGGGGGGGGGGGGTGGGGGGGGGGGGGGGTGGGGGGGGGGGGGGGTGGGGGGGGGGGGGGGTGGGGGGGGGGGGGGGTGGGGGGGGGGGGGGGTGGGGGGGGGGGGGGGTGGGGGGGGGGGGGGGTGGGGGGGGGGGGGGGTGGGGGGGGGGGGGGGTGGGGGGGGGGGGGGGTGGGGGGGGGGGGGGGTGGGGGGGGGGGGGGGTGGGGGGGGGGGGGGGTGGGGGGGGGGGGGGGTGGGGGGGGGGGGGGGTGGGGGGGGGGGGGGGTGGGGGGGGGGGGGGGTGGGGGGGGGGGGGGGTGGGGGGGGGGGGGGGTGGGGGGGGGGGGGGGTGGGGGGGGGGGGGGGTGGGGGGGGGGGGGGGTGGGGGGGGGGGGGGGTGGGGGGGGGGGGGGGTGGGGGGGGGGGGGGGTGGGGGGGGGGGGGGGTGGGGGGGGGGGGGGGTGGGGGGGGGGGGGGGTGGGGGGGGGGGGGGGTGGGGGGGGGGGGGGGTGGGGGGGGGGGGGGGTGGGGGGGGGGGGGGGTGGGGGGGGGGGGGGGTGGGGGGGGGGGGGGGTGGGGGGGGGGGGGGGTGGGGGGGGGGGGGGGTGGGGGGGGGGGGGGGTGGGGGGGGGGGGGGGTGGGGGGGGGGGGGGGTGGGGGGGGGGGGGGGTGGGGGGGGGGGGGGGTGGGGGGGGGGGGGGGTGGGGGGGGGGGGGGGTGGGGGGGGGGGGGGGTGGGGGGGGGGGGGGGTGGGGGGGGGGGGGGGTGGGGGGGGGGGGGGGTGGGGGGGGGGGGGGGTGGGGGGGGGGGGGGGTGGGGGGGGGGGGGGGTGGGGGGGGGGGGGGGTGGGGGGGGGGGGGGGTGGGGGGGGGGGGGGGTGGGGGGGGGGGGGGGTGGGGGGGGGGGGGGGTGGGGGGGGGGGGGGGTGGGGGGGGGGGGGGGTGGGGGGGGGGGGGGGTGGGGGGGGGGGGGGGTGGGGGGGGGGGGGGGTGGGGGGGGGGGGGGGTGGGGGGGGGGGGGGGTGGGGGGGGGGGGGGGTGGGGGGGGGGGGGGGTGGGGGGGGGGGGGGGTGGGGGGGGGGGGGGGTGGGGGGGGGGGGGGGTGGGGGGGGGGGGGGGTGGGGGGGGGGGGGGGTGGGGGGGGGGGGGGGTGGGGGGGGGGGGGGGTGGGGGGGGGGGGGGGTGGGGGGGGGGGGGGGTGGGGGGGGGGGGGGGTGGGGGGGGGGGGGGGTGGGGGGGGGGGGGGGTGGGGGGGGGGGGGGGTGGGGGGGGGGGGGGGTGGGGGGGGGGGGGGGTGGGGGGGGGGGGGGGTGGGGGGGGGGGGGGGTGGGGGGGGGGGGGGGTGGGGGGGGGGGGGGGTGGGGGGGGGGGGGGGTGGGGGGGGGGGGGGGTGGGGGGGGGGGGGGGTGGGGGGGGGGGGGGGTGGGGGGGGGGGGGGGTGGGGGGGGGGGGGGGTGGGGGGGGGGGGGGGTGGGGGGGGGGGGGGGTGGGGGGGGGGGGGGGTGGGGGGGGGGGGGGGTGGGGGGGGGGGGGGGTGGGGGGGGGGGGGGGTGGGGGGGGGGGGGGGTGGGGGGGGGGGGGGGTGGGGGGGGGGGGGGGTGGGGGGGGGGGGGGGTGGGGGGGGGGGGGGGTGGGGGGGGGGGGGGGTGGGGGGGGGGGGGGGTGGGGGGGGGGGGGGGTGGGGGGGGGGGGGGGTGGGGGGGGGGGGGGGTGGGGGGGGGGGGGGGTGGGGGGGGGGGGGGGTGGGGGGGGGGGGGGGTGGGGGGGGGGGGGGGTGGGGGGGGGGGGGGGTGGGGGGGGGGGGGGGTGGGGGGGGGGGGGGGTGGGGGGGGGGGGGGGTGGGGGGGGGGGGGGGTGGGGGGGGGGGGGGGTGGGGGGGGGGGGGGGTGGGGGGGGGGGGGGGTGGGGGGGGGGGGGGGTGGGGGGGGGGGGGGGTGGGGGGGGGGGGGGGTGGGGGGGGGGGGGGGTGGGGGGGGGGGGGGGTGGGGGGGGGGGGGGGTGGGGGGGGGGGGGGGTGGGGGGGGGGGGGGGTGGGGGGGGGGGGGGGTGGGGGGGGGGGGGGGTGGGGGGGGGGGGGGGTGGGGGGGGGGGGGGGTGGGGGGGGGGGGGGGTGGGGGGGGGGGGGGGTGGGGGGGGGGGGGGGTGGGGGGGGGGGGGGGTGGGGGGGGGGGGGGGTGGGGGGGGGGGGGGGTGGGGGGGGGGGGGGGTGGGGGGGGGGGGGGGTGGGGGGGGGGGGGGGTGGGGGGGGGGGGGGGTGGGGGGGGGGGGGGGTGGGGGGGGGGGGGGGTGGGGGGGGGGGGGGGTGGGGGGGGGGGGGGGTGGGGGGGGGGGGGGGTGGGGGGGGGGGGGGGTGGGGGGGGGGGGGGGTGGGGGGGGGGGGGGGTGGGGGGGGGGGGGGGTGGGGGGGGGGGGGGGTGGGGGGGGGGGGGGGTGGGGGGGGGGGGGGGTGGGGGGGGGGGGGGGTGGGGGGGGGGGGGGGTGGGGGGGGGGGGGGGTGGGGGGGGGGGGGGGTGGGGGGGGGGGGGGGTGGGGGGGGGGGGGGGTGGGGGGGGGGGGGGGTGGGGGGGGGGGGGGGTGGGGGGGGGGGGGGGTGGGGGGGGGGGGGGGTGGGGGGGGGGGGGGGTGGGGGGGGGGGGGGGTGGGGGGGGGGGGGGGTGGGGGGGGGGGGGGGTGGGGGGGGGGGGGGGTGGGGGGGGGGGGGGGTGGGGGGGGGGGGGGGTGGGGGGGGGGGGGGGTGGGGGGGGGGGGGGGTGGGGGGGGGGGGGGGTGGGGGGGGGGGGGGGTGGGGGGGGGGGGGGGTGGGGGGGGGGGGGGGTGGGGGGGGGGGGGGGTGGGGGGGGGGGGGGGTGGGGGGGGGGGGGGGTGGGGGGGGGGGGGGGTGGGGGGGGGGGGGGGTGGGGGGGGGGGGGGGTGGGGGGGGGGGGGGGTGGGGGGGGGGGGGGGTGGGGGGGGGGGGGGGTGGGGGGGGGGGGGGGTGGGGGGGGGGGGGGGTGGGGGGGGGGGGGGGTGGGGGGGGGGGGGGGTGGGGGGGGGGGGGGGTGGGGGGGGGGGGGGGTGGGGGGGGGGGGGGGTGGGGGGGGGGGGGGGTGGGGGGGGGGGGGGGTGGGGGGGGGGGGGGGTGGGGGGGGGGGGGGGTGGGGGGGGGGGGGGGTGGGGGGGGGGGGGGGTGGGGGGGGGGGGGGGTGGGGGGGGGGGGGGGTGGGGGGGGGGGGGGGTGGGGGGGGGGGGGGGTGGGGGGGGGGGGGGGTGGGGGGGGGGGGGGGTGGGGGGGGGGGGGGGTGGGGGGGGGGGGGGGTGGGGGGGGGGGGGGGTGGGGGGGGGGGGGGGTGGGGGGGGGGGGGGGTGGGGGGGGGGGGGGGTGGGGGGGGGGGGGGGTGGGGGGGGGGGGGGGTGGGGGGGGGGGGGGGTGGGGGGGGGGGGGGGTGGGGGGGGGGGGGGGTGGGGGGGGGGGGGGGTGGGGGGGGGGGGGGGTGGGGGGGGGGGGGGGTGGGGGGGGGGGGGGGTGGGGGGGGGGGGGGGTGGGGGGGGGGGGGGGTGGGGGGGGGGGGGGGTGGGGGGGGGGGGGGGTGGGGGGGGGGGGGGGTGGGGGGGGGGGGGGGTGGGGGGGGGGGGGGGTGGGGGGGGGGGGGGGTGGGGGGGGGGGGGGGTGGGGGGGGGGGGGGGTGGGGGGGGGGGGGGGTGGGGGGGGGGGGGGGTGGGGGGGGGGGGGGGTGGGGGGGGGGGGGGGTGGGGGGGGGGGGGGGTGGGGGGGGGGGGGGGTGGGGGGGGGGGGGGGTGGGGGGGGGGGGGGGTGGGGGGGGGGGGGGGTGGGGGGGGGGGGGGGTGGGGGGGGGGGGGGGTGGGGGGGGGGGGGGGTGGGGGGGGGGGGGGGTGGGGGGGGGGGGGGGTGGGGGGGGGGGGGGGTGGGGGGGGGGGGGGGTGGGGGGGGGGGGGGGTGGGGGGGGGGGGGGGTGGGGGGGGGGGGGGGTGGGGGGGGGGGGGGGTGGGGGGGGGGGGGGGTGGGGGGGGGGGGGGGTGGGGGGGGGGGGGGGTGGGGGGGGGGGGGGGTGGGGGGGGGGGGGGGTGGGGGGGGGGGGGGGTGGGGGGGGGGGGGGGTGGGGGGGGGGGGGGGTGGGGGGGGGGGGGGGTGGGGGGGGGGGGGGGTGGGGGGGGGGGGGGGTGGGGGGGGGGGGGGGTGGGGGGGGGGGGGGGTGGGGGGGGGGGGGGGTGGGGGGGGGGGGGGGTGGGGGGGGGGGGGGGTGGGGGGGGGGGGGGGTGGGGGGGGGGGGGGGTGGGGGGGGGGGGGGGTGGGGGGGGGGGGGGGTGGGGGGGGGGGGGGGTGGGGGGGGGGGGGGGTGGGGGGGGGGGGGGGTGGGGGGGGGGGGGGGTGGGGGGGGGGGGGGGTGGGGGGGGGGGGGGGTGGGGGGGGGGGGGGGTGGGGGGGGGGGGGGGTGGGGGGGGGGGGGGGTGGGGGGGGGGGGGGGTGGGGGGGGGGGGGGGTGGGGGGGGGGGGGGGTGGGGGGGGGGGGGGGTGGGGGGGGGGGGGGGTGGGGGGGGGGGGGGGTGGGGGGGGGGGGGGGTGGGGGGGGGGGGGGGTGGGGGGGGGGGGGGGTGGGGGGGGGGGGGGGTGGGGGGGGGGGGGGGTGGGGGGGGGGGGGGGTGGGGGGGGGGGGGGGTGGGGGGGGGGGGGGGTGGGGGGGGGGGGGGGTGGGGGGGGGGGGGGGTGGGGGGGGGGGGGGGTGGGGGGGGGGGGGGGTGGGGGGGGGGGGGGGTGGGGGGGGGGGGGGGTGGGGGGGGGGGGGGGTGGGGGGGGGGGGGGGTGGGGGGGGGGGGGGGTGGGGGGGGGGGGGGGTGGGGGGGGGGGGGGGTGGGGGGGGGGGGGGGTGGGGGGGGGGGGGGGTGGGGGGGGGGGGGGGTGGGGGGGGGGGGGGGTGGGGGGGGGGGGGGGTGGGGGGGGGGGGGGGTGGGGGGGGGGGGGGGTGGGGGGGGGGGGGGGTGGGGGGGGGGGGGGGTGGGGGGGGGGGGGGGTGGGGGGGGGGGGGGGTGGGGGGGGGGGGGGGTGGGGGGGGGGGGGGGTGGGGGGGGGGGGGGGTGGGGGGGGGGGGGGGTGGGGGGGGGGGGGGGTGGGGGGGGGGGGGGGTGGGGGGGGGGGGGGGTGGGGGGGGGGGGGGGTGGGGGGGGGGGGGGGTGGGGGGGGGGGGGGGTGGGGGGGGGGGGGGGTGGGGGGGGGGGGGGGTGGGGGGGGGGGGGGGTGGGGGGGGGGGGGGGTGGGGGGGGGGGGGGGTGGGGGGGGGGGGGGGTGGGGGGGGGGGGGGGTGGGGGGGGGGGGGGGTGGGGGGGGGGGGGGGTGGGGGGGGGGGGGGGTGGGGGGGGGGGGGGGTGGGGGGGGGGGGGGGTGGGGGGGGGGGGGGGTGGGGGGGGGGGGGGGTGGGGGGGGGGGGGGGTGGGGGGGGGGGGGGGTGGGGGGGGGGGGGGGTGGGGGGGGGGGGGGGTGGGGGGGGGGGGGGGTGGGGGGGGGGGGGGGTGGGGGGGGGGGGGGGTGGGGGGGGGGGGGGGTGGGGGGGGGGGGGGGTGGGGGGGGGGGGGGGTGGGGGGGGGGGGGGGTGGGGGGGGGGGGGGGTGGGGGGGGGGGGGGGTGGGGGGGGGGGGGGGTGGGGGGGGGGGGGGGTGGGGGGGGGGGGGGGTGGGGGGGGGGGGGGGTGGGGGGGGGGGGGGGTGGGGGGGGGGGGGGGTGGGGGGGGGGGGGGGTGGGGGGGGGGGGGGGTGGGGGGGGGGGGGGGTGGGGGGGGGGGGGGGTGGGGGGGGGGGGGGGTGGGGGGGGGGGGGGGTGGGGGGGGGGGGGGGTGGGGGGGGGGGGGGGTGGGGGGGGGGGGGGGTGGGGGGGGGGGGGGGTGGGGGGGGGGGGGGGTGGGGGGGGGGGGGGGTGGGGGGGGGGGGGGGTGGGGGGGGGGGGGGGTGGGGGGGGGGGGGGGTGGGGGGGGGGGGGGGTGGGGGGGGGGGGGGGTGGGGGGGGGGGGGGGTGGGGGGGGGGGGGGGTGGGGGGGGGGGGGGGTGGGGGGGGGGGGGGGTGGGGGGGGGGGGGGGTGGGGGGGGGGGGGGGTGGGGGGGGGGGGGGGTGGGGGGGGGGGGGGGTGGGGGGGGGGGGGGGTGGGGGGGGGGGGGGGTGGGGGGGGGGGGGGGTGGGGGGGGGGGGGGGTGGGGGGGGGGGGGGGTGGGGGGGGGGGGGGGTGGGGGGGGGGGGGGGTGGGGGGGGGGGGGGGTGGGGGGGGGGGGGGGTGGGGGGGGGGGGGGGTGGGGGGGGGGGGGGGTGGGGGGGGGGGGGGGTGGGGGGGGGGGGGGGTGGGGGGGGGGGGGGGTGGGGGGGGGGGGGGGTGGGGGGGGGGGGGGGTGGGGGGGGGGGGGGGTGGGGGGGGGGGGGGGTGGGGGGGGGGGGGGGTGGGGGGGGGGGGGGGTGGGGGGGGGGGGGGGTGGGGGGGGGGGGGGGTGGGGGGGGGGGGGGGTGGGGGGGGGGGGGGGTGGGGGGGGGGGGGGGTGGGGGGGGGGGGGGGTGGGGGGGGGGGGGGGTGGGGGGGGGGGGGGGTGGGGGGGGGGGGGGGTGGGGGGGGGGGGGGGTGGGGGGGGGGGGGGGTGGGGGGGGGGGGGGGTGGGGGGGGGGGGGGGTGGGGGGGGGGGGGGGTGGGGGGGGGGGGGGGTGGGGGGGGGGGGGGGTGGGGGGGGGGGGGGGTGGGGGGGGGGGGGGGTGGGGGGGGGGGGGGGTGGGGGGGGGGGGGGGTGGGGGGGGGGGGGGGTGGGGGGGGGGGGGGGTGGGGGGGGGGGGGGGTGGGGGGGGGGGGGGGTGGGGGGGGGGGGGGGTGGGGGGGGGGGGGGGTGGGGGGGGGGGGGGGTGGGGGGGGGGGGGGGTGGGGGGGGGGGGGGGTGGGGGGGGGGGGGGGTGGGGGGGGGGGGGGGTGGGGGGGGGGGGGGGTGGGGGGGGGGGGGGGTGGGGGGGGGGGGGGGTGGGGGGGGGGGGGGGTGGGGGGGGGGGGGGGTGGGGGGGGGGGGGGGTGGGGGGGGGGGGGGGTGGGGGGGGGGGGGGGTGGGGGGGGGGGGGGGTGGGGGGGGGGGGGGGTGGGGGGGGGGGGGGGTGGGGGGGGGGGGGGGTGGGGGGGGGGGGGGGTGGGGGGGGGGGGGGGTGGGGGGGGGGGGGGGTGGGGGGGGGGGGGGGTGGGGGGGGGGGGGGGTGGGGGGGGGGGGGGGTGGGGGGGGGGGGGGGTGGGGGGGGGGGGGGGTGGGGGGGGGGGGGGGTGGGGGGGGGGGGGGGTGGGGGGGGGGGGGGGTGGGGGGGGGGGGGGGTGGGGGGGGGGGGGGGTGGGGGGGGGGGGGGGTGGGGGGGGGGGGGGGTGGGGGGGGGGGGGGGTGGGGGGGGGGGGGGGTGGGGGGGGGGGGGGGTGGGGGGGGGGGGGGGTGGGGGGGGGGGGGGGTGGGGGGGGGGGGGGGTGGGGGGGGGGGGGGGTGGGGGGGGGGGGGGGTGGGGGGGGGGGGGGGTGGGGGGGGGGGGGGGTGGGGGGGGGGGGGGGTGGGGGGGGGGGGGGGTGGGGGGGGGGGGGGGTGGGGGGGGGGGGGGGTGGGGGGGGGGGGGGGTGGGGGGGGGGGGGGGTGGGGGGGGGGGGGGGTGGGGGGGGGGGGGGGTGGGGGGGGGGGGGGGTGGGGGGGGGGGGGGGTGGGGGGGGGGGGGGGTGGGGGGGGGGGGGGGTGGGGGGGGGGGGGGGTGGGGGGGGGGGGGGGTGGGGGGGGGGGGGGGTGGGGGGGGGGGGGGGTGGGGGGGGGGGGGGGTGGGGGGGGGGGGGGGTGGGGGGGGGGGGGGGTGGGGGGGGGGGGGGGTGGGGGGGGGGGGGGGTGGGGGGGGGGGGGGGTGGGGGGGGGGGGGGGTGGGGGGGGGGGGGGGTGGGGGGGGGGGGGGGTGGGGGGGGGGGGGGGTGGGGGGGGGGGGGGGTGGGGGGGGGGGGGGGTGGGGGGGGGGGGGGGTGGGGGGGGGGGGGGGTGGGGGGGGGGGGGGGTGGGGGGGGGGGGGGGTGGGGGGGGGGGGGGGTGGGGGGGGGGGGGGGTGGGGGGGGGGGGGGGTGGGGGGGGGGGGGGGTGGGGGGGGGGGGGGGTGGGGGGGGGGGGGGGTGGGGGGGGGGGGGGGTGGGGGGGGGGGGGGGTGGGGGGGGGGGGGGGTGGGGGGGGGGGGGGGTGGGGGGGGGGGGGGGTGGGGGGGGGGGGGGGTGGGGGGGGGGGGGGGTGGGGGGGGGGGGGGGTGGGGGGGGGGGGGGGTGGGGGGGGGGGGGGGTGGGGGGGGGGGGGGGTGGGGGGGGGGGGGGGTGGGGGGGGGGGGGGGTGGGGGGGGGGGGGGGTGGGGGGGGGGGGGGGTGGGGGGGGGGGGGGGTGGGGGGGGGGGGGGGTGGGGGGGGGGGGGGGTGGGGGGGGGGGGGGGTGGGGGGGGGGGGGGGTGGGGGGGGGGGGGGGTGGGGGGGGGGGGGGGTGGGGGGGGGGGGGGGTGGGGGGGGGGGGGGGTGGGGGGGGGGGGGGGTGGGGGGGGGGGGGGGTGGGGGGGGGGGGGGGTGGGGGGGGGGGGGGGTGGGGGGGGGGGGGGGTGGGGGGGGGGGGGGGTGGGGGGGGGGGGGGGTGGGGGGGGGGGGGGGTGGGGGGGGGGGGGGGTGGGGGGGGGGGGGGGTGGGGGGGGGGGGGGGTGGGGGGGGGGGGGGGTGGGGGGGGGGGGGGGTGGGGGGGGGGGGGGGTGGGGGGGGGGGGGGGTGGGGGGGGGGGGGGGTGGGGGGGGGGGGGGGTGGGGGGGGGGGGGGGTGGGGGGGGGGGGGGGTGGGGGGGGGGGGGGGTGGGGGGGGGGGGGGGTGGGGGGGGGGGGGGGTGGGGGGGGGGGGGGGTGGGGGGGGGGGGGGGTGGGGGGGGGGGGGGGTGGGGGGGGGGGGGGGTGGGGGGGGGGGGGGGTGGGGGGGGGGGGGGGTGGGGGGGGGGGGGGGTGGGGGGGGGGGGGGGTGGGGGGGGGGGGGGGTGGGGGGGGGGGGGGGTGGGGGGGGGGGGGGGTGGGGGGGGGGGGGGGTGGGGGGGGGGGGGGGTGGGGGGGGGGGGGGGTGGGGGGGGGGGGGGGTGGGGGGGGGGGGGGGTGGGGGGGGGGGGGGGTGGGGGGGGGGGGGGGTGGGGGGGGGGGGGGGTGGGGGGGGGGGGGGGTGGGGGGGGGGGGGGGTGGGGGGGGGGGGGGGTGGGGGGGGGGGGGGGTGGGGGGGGGGGGGGGTGGGGGGGGGGGGGGGTGGGGGGGGGGGGGGGTGGGGGGGGGGGGGGGTGGGGGGGGGGGGGGGTGGGGGGGGGGGGGGGTGGGGGGGGGGGGGGGTGGGGGGGGGGGGGGGTGGGGGGGGGGGGGGGTGGGGGGGGGGGGGGGTGGGGGGGGGGGGGGGTGGGGGGGGGGGGGGGTGGGGGGGGGGGGGGGTGGGGGGGGGGGGGGGTGGGGGGGGGGGGGGGTGGGGGGGGGGGGGGGTGGGGGGGGGGGGGGGTGGGGGGGGGGGGGGGTGGGGGGGGGGGGGGGTGGGGGGGGGGGGGGGTGGGGGGGGGGGGGGGTGGGGGGGGGGGGGGGTGGGGGGGGGGGGGGGTGGGGGGGGGGGGGGGTGGGGGGGGGGGGGGGTGGGGGGGGGGGGGGGTGGGGGGGGGGGGGGGTGGGGGGGGGGGGGGGTGGGGGGGGGGGGGGGTGGGGGGGGGGGGGGGTGGGGGGGGGGGGGGGTGGGGGGGGGGGGGGGTGGGGGGGGGGGGGGGTGGGGGGGGGGGGGGGTGGGGGGGGGGGGGGGTGGGGGGGGGGGGGGGTGGGGGGGGGGGGGGGTGGGGGGGGGGGGGGGTGGGGGGGGGGGGGGGTGGGGGGGGGGGGGGGTGGGGGGGGGGGGGGGTGGGGGGGGGGGGGGGTGGGGGGGGGGGGGGGTGGGGGGGGGGGGGGGTGGGGGGGGGGGGGGGTGGGGGGGGGGGGGGGTGGGGGGGGGGGGGGGTGGGGGGGGGGGGGGGTGGGGGGGGGGGGGGGTGGGGGGGGGGGGGGGTGGGGGGGGGGGGGGGTGGGGGGGGGGGGGGGTGGGGGGGGGGGGGGGTGGGGGGGGGGGGGGGTGGGGGGGGGGGGGGGTGGGGGGGGGGGGGGGTGGGGGGGGGGGGGGGTGGGGGGGGGGGGGGGTGGGGGGGGGGGGGGGTGGGGGGGGGGGGGGGTGGGGGGGGGGGGGGGTGGGGGGGGGGGGGGGTGGGGGGGGGGGGGGGTGGGGGGGGGGGGGGGTGGGGGGGGGGGGGGGTGGGGGGGGGGGGGGGTGGGGGGGGGGGGGGGTGGGGGGGGGGGGGGGTGGGGGGGGGGGGGGGTGGGGGGGGGGGGGGGTGGGGGGGGGGGGGGGTGGGGGGGGGGGGGGGTGGGGGGGGGGGGGGGTGGGGGGGGGGGGGGGTGGGGGGGGGGGGGGGTGGGGGGGGGGGGGGGTGGGGGGGGGGGGGGGTGGGGGGGGGGGGGGGTGGGGGGGGGGGGGGGTGGGGGGGGGGGGGGGTGGGGGGGGGGGGGGGTGGGGGGGGGGGGGGGTGGGGGGGGGGGGGGGTGGGGGGGGGGGGGGGTGGGGGGGGGGGGGGGTGGGGGGGGGGGGGGGTGGGGGGGGGGGGGGGTGGGGGGGGGGGGGGGTGGGGGGGGGGGGGGGTGGGGGGGGGGGGGGGTGGGGGGGGGGGGGGGTGGGGGGGGGGGGGGGTGGGGGGGGGGGGGGGTGGGGGGGGGGGGGGGTGGGGGGGGGGGGGGGTGGGGGGGGGGGGGGGTGGGGGGGGGGGGGGGTGGGGGGGGGGGGGGGTGGGGGGGGGGGGGGGTGGGGGGGGGGGGGGGTGGGGGGGGGGGGGGGTGGGGGGGGGGGGGGGTGGGGGGGGGGGGGGGTGGGGGGGGGGGGGGGTGGGGGGGGGGGGGGGTGGGGGGGGGGGGGGGTGGGGGGGGGGGGGGGTGGGGGGGGGGGGGGGTGGGGGGGGGGGGGGGTGGGGGGGGGGGGGGGTGGGGGGGGGGGGGGGTGGGGGGGGGGGGGGGTGGGGGGGGGGGGGGGTGGGGGGGGGGGGGGGTGGGGGGGGGGGGGGGTGGGGGGGGGGGGGGGTGGGGGGGGGGGGGGGTGGGGGGGGGGGGGGGTGGGGGGGGGGGGGGGTGGGGGGGGGGGGGGGTGGGGGGGGGGGGGGGTGGGGGGGGGGGGGGGTGGGGGGGGGGGGGGGTGGGGGGGGGGGGGGGTGGGGGGGGGGGGGGGTGGGGGGGGGGGGGGGTGGGGGGGGGGGGGGGTGGGGGGGGGGGGGGGTGGGGGGGGGGGGGGGTGGGGGGGGGGGGGGGTGGGGGGGGGGGGGGGTGGGGGGGGGGGGGGGTGGGGGGGGGGGGGGGTGGGGGGGGGGGGGGGTGGGGGGGGGGGGGGGTGGGGGGGGGGGGGGGTGGGGGGGGGGGGGGGTGGGGGGGGGGGGGGGTGGGGGGGGGGGGGGGTGGGGGGGGGGGGGGGTGGGGGGGGGGGGGGGTGGGGGGGGGGGGGGGTGGGGGGGGGGGGGGGTGGGGGGGGGGGGGGGTGGGGGGGGGGGGGGGTGGGGGGGGGGGGGGGTGGGGGGGGGGGGGGGTGGGGGGGGGGGGGGGTGGGGGGGGGGGGGGGTGGGGGGGGGGGGGGGTGGGGGGGGGGGGGGGTGGGGGGGGGGGGGGGTGGGGGGGGGGGGGGGTGGGGGGGGGGGGGGGTGGGGGGGGGGGGGGGTGGGGGGGGGGGGGGGTGGGGGGGGGGGGGGGTGGGGGGGGGGGGGGGTGGGGGGGGGGGGGGGTGGGGGGGGGGGGGGGTGGGGGGGGGGGGGGGTGGGGGGGGGGGGGGGTGGGGGGGGGGGGGGGTGGGGGGGGGGGGGGGTGGGGGGGGGGGGGGGTGGGGGGGGGGGGGGGTGGGGGGGGGGGGGGGTGGGGGGGGGGGGGGGTGGGGGGGGGGGGGGGTGGGGGGGGGGGGGGGTGGGGGGGGGGGGGGGTGGGGGGGGGGGGGGGTGGGGGGGGGGGGGGGTGGGGGGGGGGGGGGGTGGGGGGGGGGGGGGGTGGGGGGGGGGGGGGGTGGGGGGGGGGGGGGGTGGGGGGGGGGGGGGGTGGGGGGGGGGGGGGGTGGGGGGGGGGGGGGGTGGGGGGGGGGGGGGGTGGGGGGGGGGGGGGGTGGGGGGGGGGGGGGGTGGGGGGGGGGGGGGGTGGGGGGGGGGGGGGGTGGGGGGGGGGGGGGGTGGGGGGGGGGGGGGGTGGGGGGGGGGGGGGGTGGGGGGGGGGGGGGGTGGGGGGGGGGGGGGGTGGGGGGGGGGGGGGGTGGGGGGGGGGGGGGGTGGGGGGGGGGGGGGGTGGGGGGGGGGGGGGGTGGGGGGGGGGGGGGGTGGGGGGGGGGGGGGGTGGGGGGGGGGGGGGGTGGGGGGGGGGGGGGGTGGGGGGGGGGGGGGGTGGGGGGGGGGGGGGGTGGGGGGGGGGGGGGGTGGGGGGGGGGGGGGGTGGGGGGGGGGGGGGGTGGGGGGGGGGGGGGGTGGGGGGGGGGGGGGGTGGGGGGGGGGGGGGGTGGGGGGGGGGGGGGGTGGGGGGGGGGGGGGGTGGGGGGGGGGGGGGGTGGGGGGGGGGGGGGGTGGGGGGGGGGGGGGGTGGGGGGGGGGGGGGGTGGGGGGGGGGGGGGGTGGGGGGGGGGGGGGGTGGGGGGGGGGGGGGGTGGGGGGGGGGGGGGGTGGGGGGGGGGGGGGGTGGGGGGGGGGGGGGGTGGGGGGGGGGGGGGGTGGGGGGGGGGGGGGGTGGGGGGGGGGGGGGGTGGGGGGGGGGGGGGGTGGGGGGGGGGGGGGGTGGGGGGGGGGGGGGGTGGGGGGGGGGGGGGGTGGGGGGGGGGGGGGGTGGGGGGGGGGGGGGGTGGGGGGGGGGGGGGGTGGGGGGGGGGGGGGGTGGGGGGGGGGGGGGGTGGGGGGGGGGGGGGGTGGGGGGGGGGGGGGGTGGGGGGGGGGGGGGGTGGGGGGGGGGGGGGGTGGGGGGGGGGGGGGGTGGGGGGGGGGGGGGGTGGGGGGGGGGGGGGGTGGGGGGGGGGGGGGGTGGGGGGGGGGGGGGGTGGGGGGGGGGGGGGGTGGGGGGGGGGGGGGGTGGGGGGGGGGGGGGGTGGGGGGGGGGGGGGGTGGGGGGGGGGGGGGGTGGGGGGGGGGGGGGGTGGGGGGGGGGGGGGGTGGGGGGGGGGGGGGGTGGGGGGGGGGGGGGGTGGGGGGGGGGGGGGGTGGGGGGGGGGGGGGGTGGGGGGGGGGGGGGGTGGGGGGGGGGGGGGGTGGGGGGGGGGGGGGGTGGGGGGGGGGGGGGGTGGGGGGGGGGGGGGGTGGGGGGGGGGGGGGGTGGGGGGGGGGGGGGGTGGGGGGGGGGGGGGGTGGGGGGGGGGGGGGGTGGGGGGGGGGGGGGGTGGGGGGGGGGGGGGGTGGGGGGGGGGGGGGGTGGGGGGGGGGGGGGGTGGGGGGGGGGGGGGGTGGGGGGGGGGGGGGGTGGGGGGGGGGGGGGGTGGGGGGGGGGGGGGGTGGGGGGGGGGGGGGGTGGGGGGGGGGGGGGGTGGGGGGGGGGGGGGGTGGGGGGGGGGGGGGGTGGGGGGGGGGGGGGGTGGGGGGGGGGGGGGGTGGGGGGGGGGGGGGGTGGGGGGGGGGGGGGGTGGGGGGGGGGGGGGGTGGGGGGGGGGGGGGGTGGGGGGGGGGGGGGGTGGGGGGGGGGGGGGGTGGGGGGGGGGGGGGGTGGGGGGGGGGGGGGGTGGGGGGGGGGGGGGGTGGGGGGGGGGGGGGGTGGGGGGGGGGGGGGGTGGGGGGGGGGGGGGGTGGGGGGGGGGGGGGGTGGGGGGGGGGGGGGGTGGGGGGGGGGGGGGGTGGGGGGGGGGGGGGGTGGGGGGGGGGGGGGGTGGGGGGGGGGGGGGGTGGGGGGGGGGGGGGGTGGGGGGGGGGGGGGGTGGGGGGGGGGGGGGGTGGGGGGGGGGGGGGGTGGGGGGGGGGGGGGGTGGGGGGGGGGGGGGGTGGGGGGGGGGGGGGGTGGGGGGGGGGGGGGGTGGGGGGGGGGGGGGGTGGGGGGGGGGGGGGGTGGGGGGGGGGGGGGGTGGGGGGGGGGGGGGGTGGGGGGGGGGGGGGGTGGGGGGGGGGGGGGGTGGGGGGGGGGGGGGGTGGGGGGGGGGGGGGGTGGGGGGGGGGGGGGGTGGGGGGGGGGGGGGGTGGGGGGGGGGGGGGGTGGGGGGGGGGGGGGGTGGGGGGGGGGGGGGGTGGGGGGGGGGGGGGGTGGGGGGGGGGGGGGGTGGGGGGGGGGGGGGGTGGGGGGGGGGGGGGGTGGGGGGGGGGGGGGGTGGGGGGGGGGGGGGGTGGGGGGGGGGGGGGGTGGGGGGGGGGGGGGGTGGGGGGGGGGGGGGGTGGGGGGGGGGGGGGGTGGGGGGGGGGGGGGGTGGGGGGGGGGGGGGGTGGGGGGGGGGGGGGGTGGGGGGGGGGGGGGGTGGGGGGGGGGGGGGGTGGGGGGGGGGGGGGGTGGGGGGGGGGGGGGGTGGGGGGGGGGGGGGGTGGGGGGGGGGGGGGGTGGGGGGGGGGGGGGGTGGGGGGGGGGGGGGGTGGGGGGGGGGGGGGGTGGGGGGGGGGGGGGGTGGGGGGGGGGGGGGGTGGGGGGGGGGGGGGGTGGGGGGGGGGGGGGGTGGGGGGGGGGGGGGGTGGGGGGGGGGGGGGGTGGGGGGGGGGGGGGGTGGGGGGGGGGGGGGGTGGGGGGGGGGGGGGGTGGGGGGGGGGGGGGGTGGGGGGGGGGGGGGGTGGGGGGGGGGGGGGGTGGGGGGGGGGGGGGGTGGGGGGGGGGGGGGGTGGGGGGGGGGGGGGGTGGGGGGGGGGGGGGGTGGGGGGGGGGGGGGGTGGGGGGGGGGGGGGGTGGGGGGGGGGGGGGGTGGGGGGGGGGGGGGGTGGGGGGGGGGGGGGGTGGGGGGGGGGGGGGGTGGGGGGGGGGGGGGGTGGGGGGGGGGGGGGGTGGGGGGGGGGGGGGGTGGGGGGGGGGGGGGGTGGGGGGGGGGGGGGGTGGGGGGGGGGGGGGGTGGGGGGGGGGGGGGGTGGGGGGGGGGGGGGGTGGGGGGGGGGGGGGGTGGGGGGGGGGGGGGGTGGGGGGGGGGGGGGGTGGGGGGGGGGGGGGGTGGGGGGGGGGGGGGGTGGGGGGGGGGGGGGGTGGGGGGGGGGGGGGGTGGGGGGGGGGGGGGGTGGGGGGGGGGGGGGGTGGGGGGGGGGGGGGGTGGGGGGGGGGGGGGGTGGGGGGGGGGGGGGGTGGGGGGGGGGGGGGGTGGGGGGGGGGGGGGGTGGGGGGGGGGGGGGGTGGGGGGGGGGGGGGGTGGGGGGGGGGGGGGGTGGGGGGGGGGGGGGGTGGGGGGGGGGGGGGGTGGGGGGGGGGGGGGGTGGGGGGGGGGGGGGGTGGGGGGGGGGGGGGGTGGGGGGGGGGGGGGGTGGGGGGGGGGGGGGGTGGGGGGGGGGGGGGGTGGGGGGGGGGGGGGGTGGGGGGGGGGGGGGGTGGGGGGGGGGGGGGGTGGGGGGGGGGGGGGGTGGGGGGGGGGGGGGGTGGGGGGGGGGGGGGGTGGGGGGGGGGGGGGGTGGGGGGGGGGGGGGGTGGGGGGGGGGGGGGGTGGGGGGGGGGGGGGGTGGGGGGGGGGGGGGGTGGGGGGGGGGGGGGGTGGGGGGGGGGGGGGGTGGGGGGGGGGGGGGGTGGGGGGGGGGGGGGGTGGGGGGGGGGGGGGGTGGGGGGGGGGGGGGGTGGGGGGGGGGGGGGGTGGGGGGGGGGGGGGGTGGGGGGGGGGGGGGGTGGGGGGGGGGGGGGGTGGGGGGGGGGGGGGGTGGGGGGGGGGGGGGGTGGGGGGGGGGGGGGGTGGGGGGGGGGGGGGGTGGGGGGGGGGGGGGGTGGGGGGGGGGGGGGGTGGGGGGGGGGGGGGGTGGGGGGGGGGGGGGGTGGGGGGGGGGGGGGGTGGGGGGGGGGGGGGGTGGGGGGGGGGGGGGGTGGGGGGGGGGGGGGGTGGGGGGGGGGGGGGGTGGGGGGGGGGGGGGGTGGGGGGGGGGGGGGGTGGGGGGGGGGGGGGGTGGGGGGGGGGGGGGGTGGGGGGGGGGGGGGGTGGGGGGGGGGGGGGGTGGGGGGGGGGGGGGGTGGGGGGGGGGGGGGGTGGGGGGGGGGGGGGGTGGGGGGGGGGGGGGGTGGGGGGGGGGGGGGGTGGGGGGGGGGGGGGGTGGGGGGGGGGGGGGGTGGGGGGGGGGGGGGGTGGGGGGGGGGGGGGGTGGGGGGGGGGGGGGGTGGGGGGGGGGGGGGGTGGGGGGGGGGGGGGGTGGGGGGGGGGGGGGGTGGGGGGGGGGGGGGGTGGGGGGGGGGGGGGGTGGGGGGGGGGGGGGGTGGGGGGGGGGGGGGGTGGGGGGGGGGGGGGGTGGGGGGGGGGGGGGGTGGGGGGGGGGGGGGGTGGGGGGGGGGGGGGGTGGGGGGGGGGGGGGGTGGGGGGGGGGGGGGGTGGGGGGGGGGGGGGGTGGGGGGGGGGGGGGGTGGGGGGGGGGGGGGGTGGGGGGGGGGGGGGGTGGGGGGGGGGGGGGGTGGGGGGGGGGGGGGGTGGGGGGGGGGGGGGGTGGGGGGGGGGGGGGGTGGGGGGGGGGGGGGGTGGGGGGGGGGGGGGGTGGGGGGGGGGGGGGGTGGGGGGGGGGGGGGGTGGGGGGGGGGGGGGGTGGGGGGGGGGGGGGGTGGGGGGGGGGGGGGGTGGGGGGGGGGGGGGGTGGGGGGGGGGGGGGGTGGGGGGGGGGGGGGGTGGGGGGGGGGGGGGGTGGGGGGGGGGGGGGGTGGGGGGGGGGGGGGGTGGGGGGGGGGGGGGGTGGGGGGGGGGGGGGGTGGGGGGGGGGGGGGGTGGGGGGGGGGGGGGGTGGGGGGGGGGGGGGGTGGGGGGGGGGGGGGGTGGGGGGGGGGGGGGGTGGGGGGGGGGGGGGGTGGGGGGGGGGGGGGGTGGGGGGGGGGGGGGGTGGGGGGGGGGGGGGGTGGGGGGGGGGGGGGGTGGGGGGGGGGGGGGGTGGGGGGGGGGGGGGGTGGGGGGGGGGGGGGGTGGGGGGGGGGGGGGGTGGGGGGGGGGGGGGGTGGGGGGGGGGGGGGGTGGGGGGGGGGGGGGGTGGGGGGGGGGGGGGGTGGGGGGGGGGGGGGGTGGGGGGGGGGGGGGGTGGGGGGGGGGGGGGGTGGGGGGGGGGGGGGGTGGGGGGGGGGGGGGGTGGGGGGGGGGGGGGGTGGGGGGGGGGGGGGGTGGGGGGGGGGGGGGGTGGGGGGGGGGGGGGGTGGGGGGGGGGGGGGGTGGGGGGGGGGGGGGGTGGGGGGGGGGGGGGGTGGGGGGGGGGGGGGGTGGGGGGGGGGGGGGGTGGGGGGGGGGGGGGGTGGGGGGGGGGGGGGGTGGGGGGGGGGGGGGGTGGGGGGGGGGGGGGGTGGGGGGGGGGGGGGGTGGGGGGGGGGGGGGGTGGGGGGGGGGGGGGGTGGGGGGGGGGGGGGGTGGGGGGGGGGGGGGGTGGGGGGGGGGGGGGGTGGGGGGGGGGGGGGGTGGGGGGGGGGGGGGGTGGGGGGGGGGGGGGGTGGGGGGGGGGGGGGGTGGGGGGGGGGGGGGGTGGGGGGGGGGGGGGGTGGGGGGGGGGGGGGGTGGGGGGGGGGGGGGGTGGGGGGGGGGGGGGGTGGGGGGGGGGGGGGGTGGGGGGGGGGGGGGGTGGGGGGGGGGGGGGGTGGGGGGGGGGGGGGGTGGGGGGGGGGGGGGGTGGGGGGGGGGGGGGGTGGGGGGGGGGGGGGGTGGGGGGGGGGGGGGGTGGGGGGGGGGGGGGGTGGGGGGGGGGGGGGGTGGGGGGGGGGGGGGGTGGGGGGGGGGGGGGGTGGGGGGGGGGGGGGGTGGGGGGGGGGGGGGGTGGGGGGGGGGGGGGGTGGGGGGGGGGGGGGGTGGGGGGGGGGGGGGGTGGGGGGGGGGGGGGGTGGGGGGGGGGGGGGGTGGGGGGGGGGGGGGGTGGGGGGGGGGGGGGGTGGGGGGGGGGGGGGGTGGGGGGGGGGGGGGGTGGGGGGGGGGGGGGGTGGGGGGGGGGGGGGGTGGGGGGGGGGGGGGGTGGGGGGGGGGGGGGGTGGGGGGGGGGGGGGGTGGGGGGGGGGGGGGGTGGGGGGGGGGGGGGGTGGGGGGGGGGGGGGGTGGGGGGGGGGGGGGGTGGGGGGGGGGGGGGGTGGGGGGGGGGGGGGGTGGGGGGGGGGGGGGGTGGGGGGGGGGGGGGGTGGGGGGGGGGGGGGGTGGGGGGGGGGGGGGGTGGGGGGGGGGGGGGGTGGGGGGGGGGGGGGGTGGGGGGGGGGGGGGGTGGGTGGGGGGGGTGGCGGGGGGGGGGGGGGGTGTGGGGGGGGGGGGGTGGGGGGGGGGGGGAGTGGGGGGGGGGTGTGGGGGGCGGGGGTGGGGGGTCGGGGGGGGGGGGGGGCTCTGTGTCCGGGGGGGGGGGGAGGGGTGGGGGGGGGGATCTGTCCTTAACCTGGGATTTATGTGCTTTACCCTCAAGTCTTTTGCAGACACTATCCCTATCCCTTGCTATGTTCCATTTTGCATGTGTGGAATGAGCCCATAGCTGATGCCTTTGGGTCCCATAAGAAGCATTACCTGAGGGTATGTCGGGACATGTCTGGCTTCTGTGTCTGCTGTAGAGTTTGGTTCCTGGGTTTGTCTCTGGTTCAACAGTCCCTTTCTCTGGTTCAACAGGCGGGGGGGGGGGTCTGTCTGAAAACTATCCTTTAGTCTTGGGTGTGTACTTTAGTTGTACACAGTCCTGCTGAAAAGGGTGTCTGTTAAGTGCGGTGGGTCAGTTGATGGCCATTTTCTCGGTTCAGCTCACAGTGCTCCCTTCTGTTCACTTAAGAACATAAGAACTGGCCTGCTGGATCAGACCAGAGTCCATCTAGTCCGGCACTCTGCTACTTGCAGTGGCCCACCAGGTGCCTTTGGGAGCTCACAGGCAGGAGGTGAAAGCAATGGCCTTCTGTGGCTGTTGCTCCCAAGCACCTGGTCTGCTAAGGCATTCGCAATCTCAGATCAAGGAGGATCAAGATTGATAGCCAGAGATTGACTTCTCCTGCATAAATCTGTCCAAGCCCCTTTTAAAGCTATCCAGGTGAGTGGCCATCACCACCTCCTGTGGCAGCATATTCCAAACACCAATCACACGTTGCGTGAAGAAGTGTTTCCTTTTATTAGTCCTAATTCTTTCCCCCAACATTTTCAATGTATGCCCCCTGGTTCTAGTATTGTGAGAAAGAGAGAAAAAATTCTTCATTGACCCTGATATTTTAAAAACAAGCCTTTTCAGGATTTTTTTAAATGGCTTCTTTAACTTGGATTGTTAACTACACAGGCATCTTTTTAGACTTGGCAGTGTCATTTTTAACTCGAGCGATTCCCTCTGTTTGGGCCTCAGTGTGGTTCTAAATTGTTTCCAAGAATTAGTTATCCTTTTTAACTTGCTTCTGACTTTCTCCTCTACCCACCCCCCCTCACTTTTGAAGTCATATGTGAAAGTTTTGGGTTTGGGGGCAACGTTCCATTGATGTGAAGGCTGAACTTAAACACATTGGTGTCACTGTACCCAATTGGTACAACAATATCTACATCAGGGTGTTGTGGGTTTTCCAGGTTGTATGGCCGTGCTCCAGTCGCATTTTCTCCTGACGTTCCGCCTGCATCTGTGGCTGGGATCTTCAGATCCTCCTGTCAGATGGCCATCCAGCCTCTGTTTAAAAACCTCCAAAGAAGGAGACTCCACCACACTCTGAGGTAGTACATTCCACTGTCCAACAGCCCTGACGGTCAGGAAGTTTTTTCCTGAAGTTTAGGTGGAATCTCTTTTCCTTCGCCTTGAACCCATCACTCCTGGTCCTAGTCTCTGGAGCCGCAGAAAACAAGCTTGCTCCCTCACCAACATGACATCCCTTCAAATATCTAAAACATGGCTAACATGTCACTTCTTAACCTTCTCTTCTCCAGACTAAACCTCCCCAGCTCCCTAAGTCTCTCCTCGTAGGGCATGGACTCTAGACCTTTGACCATTTTTGTTGTCCTCCTTTGGACCCGTTCCAGCTTGTCAATATCCTTCTTGAGCTGCAGTGCTCAGAGTGAGTCACAATATTCCAGGTGAGGTCTAACCAATGCAGTCTGCTGCCAGTATAAGCAGTCGATACTGACCTTGTGATCCAGTACAAGGTAGCTTCATGTAGGGGAGCAGGCCGTGGCTCAGTGGTAGAGCATCTTTTGGGCATGCAGAAGATCTCAGGTCCCCCGTTAACAGGGCCAGGCAGTAGACCAGGGGTCTTCAAATTATGGCCCTCCAGATGTTCATAGACTACAATTCCCATCAGCCCCTGCCAGCATGGCCAAGTGGTAGGACTCATGGGAATTGTAGTCTATGAACATCTGGAGGGCCATAGTTTGAAGACCCCTGCAGTAGACAATGAGAAAGATCCTTTCCTGCCCGAGGCCCTGGAGAGCGGCTGCCAGTCTGAGCAGGCAATGCTGATTCAGTATAAGGCAGCTACACATCTGTGTAACTGTGCAGGTCTCTGCCCCAAATTCTGGAATGGAAAAAAAAACCACCTTGTTATTCAGAATGAAAGCTTTGTGGCTGAGCTAGTAGCAGCAGGCTGGTTGACATTTAACAGGTTTCCAGAGGTTTTGACACAATGTAGTTTATGCTAAGTACTGAGTTTCAGTGAGAAAAGAAATATGGATTTTCAGTTGAGTAGAAAAAGATGACTGTGAGGGGTAGGCACGGCAGAAGTTTATCAAATTACGCATGGGGCAGAGATAGTGTAACCCCCATGCCCAGAATGGGTTGGCCCAGAATGGGTTGACCCAGTAAGGGGGTGGAGACTCGGAGCAGCAGAGAGGTTGCAAGAGCTCTTTTGCAGAGGACAAGGCTACCAGACTCGGACCTTGATTTCTATAAGCCCTTAACACCTTGTTAAGGTAATTGCAATATTGTTGGGAACTACTGGGAAGGTAGTTGTTGTTTTGCTGTGTTGTAAATGTTGGAGTTTATTGTTTCAGGGTTTTCTTTTGTGGTTGTAATGGGTGAGAGTTCTCCTGGAGACCTTCATCATGTTGCAACCTGTTCATCAAGCCCTTGGAGTCTTCAGGAGCCAGCCAACTTGCAAAGGAGAATTTGGACTTGGCAATATCAGTAGACTGTAAATAGAAGGACTTGAAATGCAACCTGAACAGGACCTTGAATTGTAACGTTAAATGTAGATGTTTTAAAAGTGTTAATTGTAAAGAAAAGTAAACCATTTTGTTGTTTAAAAATTGTTGTTGCAACTCATTCCAAGTACTGCCCCACAGAACCCACAAGCTGAGGTTACAATAGCCCCTCTCCCAAATGACTAGAAATTGAGGGCATACAAAGTAGATTAAGGACTGGCAAAATAATTTTTTTTACACAGCAAGGTGGAATTAGGTGGAATTAGCTGCCAGAGGGTGTCGTGACCACCACAAGCATAGGCGGTTTTAAAAGTGGCTTGCATAGATTCGTGGAGGGGGAGAGATCTATCAGTGGTCGCTAGCCAAGGTGACTAAAGGGAACCTCCATGTTCAAGGGCAGCTAACCTCTGAATCCCTCTGAAGCTAGGAGCCAACATCAGGGACAGGCCTCGGCCTCTATGCCTTGTCGCTGGACCTCCAGAGAAGCTGATTGGCCACTGTGTGAGATGGGATGCTGGGCGTGATGGACCTCTGGTCTGATCCAGCGGAGCTCTTCTGAAGTTCTTTGTTACATGGATCCTAAGGTGACTTTGAAGTAGAGGAAGAAGAGTTTGGATTTACACCACGCTTTTCTCAATTTTTAAGGGGACTCAGAGTGGGTTTCAAACCCCTTCCCTTCCTCTTCCCACAGGACAGACACAGTGGTGGGGTCCAAAAATTTTAGTACCAGGTTCCCATGGTGGTGGGATTCAAACAGTGGCGTAGCGCCAATGGGGCTGGGCGGGGCACGACGGGGCGTGGCCGGGCATTCTGGGGGCGGGGCATTAATAATTTCTCTGTTACTGCAAAAAACTCTTACTGTAAAAAAAAGTTCCTAATTTCCAGCTGGTATCTTTCTGTCCATAATTTAAACTCATTCTAGCAAGTCCTATCGTCTGCTGCCAACAGAAACAACTACTTCTCCTCTAATTGACTGCCTGTCAAATACTTCATACTTTCAAATACTTAATTTTGTTTCTAGAAATCAAAAGAAGGAGACTTTCCTTAAACAAGGAACTTTACCATATTTCTAAAACATGTTTTTAAAACAGCCCAACAGGGAGAATTATCCCGTTTTCTACCTTCGCTAACCAGCCACATAGGAAACAACAGGACTTTATGATTTTTGGACCTAATGGAATTTCTAATGGAAAAGCAGACCCAATTAGTAACCCCCTCTCGACAGACACAAATAATTAGTAACCCACTCTCGGGAACTGGTGAGAACCGGCTGGATCCCACCTCTGGCCCTATGCCACTGCTGAGTGCCCAAACTGGGGCAACGGCTTGCGTGCCCACAAAGCGGGCTCTGAGTGGCATGTGTGCCATAGGTTCGCCACCACTGCTCTAGTTGTGCTGCGGGGGGGAGGGAGTCCAGCTTCCTAGTTAGTTTTGTCAGGCAAGTTCTTTGTGAGAGAAAGTTTCACCCAGAACGCGATTGTTATCTTTCCCTCCCTTCCTGTGCACACAATCCAACACAATCATTTGTATGTGCGCAAGAGAGCCTGTGTGGAGGTGGAATTCATAAGGACGAGTTCCCATAATCATATTTTCAGCTCTGGACATTGTACACTTGATTCCCTTCTGGCTGTAAAATCAATATTCCGGGCCAAACCGCCGGCATAATTCCATGAGAAATTGATGGGAGGTTGACGGACCGGTGCATCCAAGCTGGAAATCTGGAAAAACTAGTCCCCACTTCTACACCGCTATAGACTCACCAGGTGGCCTCAGGCTACAGAGTCGCTCAAGCCCATCGGTTGTCAGTGGGTAATGCTAGCCCTGACATCCAGTTTGAAGTACAATAACGCATGCGAATACCTGAACGCATAATAGATGCGCTGCATGTCGGGTTCGTCCGCTGAAAAACAGGATTTGTAACAGGTGTGGCTGTGGATGAGACAATGGACCTGATGAGCAGAACCCAGCTGGATCAAGCATAGAATCATAGAGTTGGACGAGACCCCAAAGGCCATCAAGTCCAACCCCCTGCAATGTAGGAACACACAATCAAAGCACTCCTGACCGATGGCCATCCAGCTTCTCTTTAAAAACCTCCAAAAAAGGAGACTCCACCATACTCCGAGGTAGTGCATTTCACTATAGAACAGCCCTGACAGTCAGGAAGTTTTTCCTGATGTTTAGGTGGAATCTCTTTTCCTGCACCTTGAACCCATGATTCCTGTTCCTACACTCTGGAGCTGCAGAAAACAAGCTTGCTTCCTCACCAACATGACATCCCTTCAGAGGTGGGATCCAGCAGGTTCTCACAGGTTCCCGAGAATAGGTTGCTAACTATTTGTGTGTGCCGAGAGGGGGTTACTAATGGGTGATTTTGCCACGTGATTTTTGCCTTAGTTACGCCCTCCTCTCAGCAGTAGCGCGCAGGACTTGAAGCAGTCTAGTAGGAGGTGCACCGCCGTGCGTGGCAGCCTGCGCCTGTGTGCATTCATTTCCCGCCCAAGGACCGGCGCAGCGGCTACGTCCTTGCCACAGCCCTGCTCAGGAATGCCCCGCCCCAGAAATGCCTAGTCACACCCCCATCATGCCCCACCCAGCCCCATTGGCGCTATGCCACAGTTTGAATCCCACCACCATGGGAACCTGTTACTAAAATTTTTGGATCCCACCATTTGCATCCCTTCAAATATCTAAACATGGCTATCATGTCACCTCTTCACCTTCTCTTCACCAGCTCCCTAAGTCTCTCCTCGTAGGGCGTGGACTCCAGACCTTCGGCCATTTTGGCTGCCCTCCTCTGGACCCGTTCCAGCTTGTCAATATCCTTCTTGAATTTCGGAGCCCAGAACTGTGCACCATATTCCAGGTGAGATCAAACCAATGCAGAATAGAGAGGTACAATTACATAAGAACATAAGAACATAAGAACAAGCCAGCTGGATCAGACCAGAGTCCATCTAGTCCAGCTCTCTGCTACTCGCAGTGGCCCACCAGGTGCCTTTGGGAGCTCACAGGCAGGAGGTGAAAGCAATGGCCTTAAGAACATAAGGAAGAGCCTGCTGGATCAGACCAGAGTCCATCTAGTCCAGCTCTCTGCTACTCGCAGTGGCCCACCAGGTGCCTTTGGGAGCTCACAGGCAGGAGGTGAAAGCAATGGCCTTACTGAACATAAGAACAAGCCAGCTGGATCAGCACTGAGTCCATCTAGTCCAGCTCTCTGTTACTCAGAGTGGCTCCACCAGGTGCCTTTTTGGGAGCTCACAGGGTGCAGGAGGTGAAAAGTGAATGGCCTTAAGAACATAAGGAAGAGCCTGCTGGATCAGACCAGAGTCCATCTAGTCCAGCTCTCTACTACTCGCAGTGGCCCACCAGATGCCTTTGGGAGCTCACATGCAGGAGGTGGAAAGCAATGGCCTTAAGAACATAAGGAAGAGCCTGCTGGATCAGACCAGAGCTCATTATCTAGTCCAGCTCTCATACCAAGAGTGGCCCACCAGGTTTCTTTGGGAGCCTGGCTAGGCAGGAGGTGGTAGCAATGGCCTCAAGAACATAAGTGAAAGAGCCTGCTGGATCAGACCAGAGTCCATCTAGTCCAGCTCTCTTTGCTACTCTCAAGAGTACACCACCAGGTGCCTTTGGGAGCCTACAGGCAGGAGGTGAAAGCAAATGGCTCTAAGAACATAAGGAAGAGCCTGCTGGATCAGACCAGAGTCCATCTAGTCCAGCTCTCTGCTACTCGCAGTGGCCCACCAGGTGCCTTTGGGAGCTCACATGCAGGAGGTGAAAGCAATGGCCTTTAAGAACATAAGGAAGAGCCCAAGCTGGATCAGACCAGAGTCCATCTAGTCCAGCTCTCTGCTACTCGCAGAGGCCCACCAGGTGCCTTTTGGGAGCTCACAGGCAGGAGGCAGAAAGCAACGGCCTTAAGAACATAAGGAAGAGCCTGCTGGATCAGACCAGAGTCCATCTAGTCCAGCTCTCTGCTACTCGCAGTGGCCCACCAGGTGCCTTTGGGGAGCCTGCAAGCAGGAGGTGAAAGCAATGGCCTTAAGAACATAAGTTGAGCCTGCTGGATCAGACCAGAGTCCATCTAGTCCAGCTCTCTGCTACTCAGTAGTGGCTCACCAGGTGCCTTTGGGAGCTCACAGGCAGGAGGTGAAAGCAAAATGGCCTTAAGAACATCATAAGGAAAGAGCGTGCTGGATCAGACCAGAGTCCAGGGTCCAGCCTTCTGCTAATTTCAGTGGCTCCACCAGGTGCCTTGGGGAGCTCACAGGCAGGAGGTGAAAGCAATGGCCTTAAGAACATAAGAACAAGCCAGCTGGATCTGCATCAGAGTCCATCTAGTCTTCAGCTCTCAAGCTACTCTAGTGGCCCACCAGGTGCCTTTGGGAGCTCACAGGCAGGAGGTGAAAGCAACGGGCCTTAAGAACATAAGGAAGAGCCTGCTGGATCTAGACCAGAGTCCATCTAGTCCAGCTCTCTGCTACTCTAGTGGCCCACCACAGGGTGCCTTTGTAGAGCCTACAGGCAGGAGGCAGCCAGCTCTGGTCTTTTATGAACATAAGGAAGAGCCTGCTGGATCAGACCAGAGTCCATCTAGACCCAGCTCTCTGCTACTCTCAGTGGCTCCACCAGGTGCCTTTTGGGAGCTCACAGGCAGGGAGGTGAAAGCAATGGCCTTAAGAACATAAGGAAAAGCCTGTTGGACTCAGACCAGAGTCCATCTAGTCCAGCTCTCTTGCTACTCTAGTGGCCCACCAGGTGCCTTTGGGAGCCTACAGGCAGGAGGTGAAAGCAATGGCCTCCAAGAACATAAGGAAGACTCAGCTGGACTGTGGACCAGAGTCCATCTAGTCCAGCTCTCTGCTATTTCCCAAGAGTGTATTCACCAGGTGCCTTTGGGAGCTCACAGGCAGGAGGTGAAAGCAATGGGTCTTTAAGAACATAAGGCGAAGAGCCTGCTGGACTGTAATCAGAGTCCATCTAGTCCAGCTCTCTGCTACCTGCAGTGGCCCACCAGGTGCCTTTGGGAGCTCACAGGCAGGAGGTGAAAGCAATGGCCTTAAGAACATAAGAACAAGCCAGCTGGATCAGACCAGAGTCCATCTAGTCCAGTTCTTCTGCTACTCGCAGTGGCCCACCAGGTGCCTTTTTTTTGGGAGCTCACAGGCAGGAGGTGAAAGCAATGGCCCAAGAACATAGGGAAGAGCCTGCTGGATCAGACCAGAGTCCATCTAGGCCAGCTCGCTGCTACTCAGAAAGTGGCCCACCAGGTGCCTTTTGGGAGCTCACAGGCAGGAGGTGAAAGCAATGGCCTTAAGAACATAAGGAAGAGCCTGCTGGATCAGACCAGAGTCCATCTAGTCTACAGCTCTCTGCTACTCGCAGTGGCCCACCAGGTGCCTTTGGGAGCTCACAGGCAGGAGGTGAAAGCAATGGCCTTAAGAACATAAGGAAGAGCCTGCTGGATCAGACCAGAGTCCGTCTAGTCCAGCTCTCTGCTACTCCTCAAGAGTGGGTCTTACCCTTTGCGGGGGGGTGCCCTTTTGGGAGCTCACAGGCAGGAGGGTGCAAAGCAATGGCCTTAAGAACATATGTTGAGCCTGCTGGATCAGACCAGAGTCCATCTAGTCCAGCCTTCTGCTACCAAGAGTGGTCTACCATGTGCCTTTGGGAGCTCACAGGCAGGAGGTGAAAGCAATGGCCTTAAGAACATAAGGAAGAGCCTGCTGGATCAGACCAGAGTCCATCTAGTCCAGCTCTCTGCTACTCGGTGGCCCACCAGGTGCCTTGGGGAGCCTACAGGGGCAGGAGGTGAAAGCAATGGCCTTAAGAATAAGAACACAGCTGGATCAGACCAGAGTCCATCTATCCAGCTCTTGCCACTCTCGCAGTGGCCCACCAGTGCCTCTGGGGAGCCTACAGGCAGGGAGGTGGAAAGCAATGGCCTTTAAGAACATAAGAAGAACAAGCCAGCTGATCAGACTAGAGTCCATTCTAGTCCAGTTTCTGTTACTCCGCAGTGGCCCACCAGGTGCCTTTGGGAGCTCACAGGCAGGAGGCAAGTGTGAAAGCACTGGCCTTAAGAGCATAAGAACTAGCCTGCTGGATCAGACCAGAGTCCATCTAGTCCAGCTCTTCTGCTACTCGCAGCTCCACCAGGTGCCTTGGGGAAGCCTGCCAGGCAGGAGGTGAAAGCAATGCACTTAAGTGAACACAAGGAAGCTCTGCTGGATCAGACCAGAGTCCATTCTAGTCCAGCTTCCTCTGCTACTCGTGAGTGGCCCACCAGGTGCCTTTGGGAGCTCACAGGCAGGAGGTGAAAGCAATGGCCTTAAGAACATAAGGAAGAGCCTGCTGGATCAGACCAGAGTCCATCTAGTCCAGCTCTCTGCTACTCGCAGTGGCCCACCAGGTGCCTTTGGGAGCTCACAGGCAGGAGGTGAAAGCAATGGCCTTAAGAACATAAGGAAGAGCCTGCTGGATCAGACCAGAGTCCATCTAGTCCAGCTCTCTGCTACTCGCAGTGGCCCACCAGGTGCCTTGGGGAGCTCGATCTTGACACTGTACTCCTATTGATACAACATGATGTCACAGCTGTTGGACAGTGGAATGCACTACCAGAGTGTGGCGGAGTCTCCTTCTTTGGAGGTTTTGAAAGAGAGGCTGGGTGGCCACCTGGCAGAAGTGCTTTGAATAGGTGTACCTGCATTGCAGGGGGTTGGACTGGATGGCCCTTGGGGTCTCTTCCAACTTTATGATTCTATGAATGCCAGTCTGGAGTTTTTTAGCCTTCTTCAGGACGCAGAGCGGGGGTCACTGGGATAATGGGGGCGGGGGTGAGTGGAAGATTGAAGTTGGTACGGCGACGCAATGAAGAGACGAGACGCAGTGATATCATCCGGTGGAGAGAAGCCAGCGGCTGGCTAGCACGATCCGTGGATCTGGCTAATCTGACGTACCGTGGTCCCTGGCACCTTTTATTAGGGTTTGGGGAAGGCGGGAGAGCGGGAGAAAGTTGCACAATTCATGGCCTGTGGGGGCAGTGTATGTGCAGGAGGAAACGTCTCCGTCTGGGTCAATTCCACATCTGGGGGTCTTGTGATCCATGACTCAGGCATCTGGTGACCTGTGAGTCAGGGGGATCTCGTGATGTGCGTACGTGTGAGCCCAGGAGGGCACAGATGGCGCAGGCATTCCTGTGCACTTTCTGAAGCTCTACTGGGTCCGCTGACGACCCCTACATCAGATATTTGTAAATTTCATGCATAGTGAAGAGGGTCAGACTCTGTGGTGCTTGATGTCCCCTTCAGTTCTAGGTCTCTATGATTCCATTCCCTCTAGGGCTATCCCGGTCCCGGAGATCACAGGTATGGAGTGTGTCGGCCTAGAGTGGTTGGCTTTGGAGAGGTTGGCCGTCCTCTTGGTGTACCAGTCGCCTAGCGCACCGGGGGACGGTCTGCTGCGGCTACTGGAGGTGGTGGCTGACTGGGCGCTGAGGTTCCCCAGACTCATTGTCTTGGGGGACTTCAACGTCCCATGCTCTACACCGCCTCATTTCACAAAATGTGGCTATGGACCTAGTGTCATCCATTATGCTGGGCCTCTCTCTAATAATAAATTCTGGCCCCACTAATGCAGGCTGGTCACATCGTGGACCTGGTCTTCGGGTTGGGAATTAACATGGTCATATCCTCTACTGATAGAGTGCCATGGTCCGACCATTATGCCCTAAAGGTCCAGATGGACTTGCCGTGCCTCCCCTGTCTAGGCGACGGACTGATTTATGTCCGCCCGCGGAGACTTATGGATCCACTTGGTTTCCTGAATGCTCTGCGGGACCCTGAGCCTGCCGGCACGCTCGATGGACAAGTGGAAGACTGGAATGCCCGGCTTTCCGATGCCATTGAAGCTGTTGCCCCCCGGTGCCCTCTGCGCCCCCGCTCTCGGCTAGCCCCGTGGTGGCACCGAGGAGCTAATACGCCATATGAAGTGCGGAGCTCAAACGGCCAGAGCGAGTGTGGAAGAAATCTCGCGGACGGAAGCCATGCGCAAAGACCTTATAGGACGCTTATGAAGGCTCATGAGATGCATGCATCGGCGAGGCGGCAGAGCTTTCTTCTCCTCCTCTCGCGCATCTGCTAGCTCACTTCCAGCCCAATTGTTTCGCTTTGGTTCACCTTTGATCTCACTATCTAGAGGTTCTACAAATTCCCCAATTGGAGATTGGCTGTGAGGCATGGTGAGCTTCTTGGCAGAGCAAGTTAAGCGCCGCTCCGCCAGGACCTTCCCGCCAATGCTGACTACTACCAGCGAACTAGAGGCTCCCTTTGCCGCCTTTCTGGCCTTGTTTGGCCCAGTTTTCCCTGCTCTCTGAAGCCCATGTTGACAGGGTCCTGGCTGCTGTTAGACCTACTACCTGTCCTCTGGATCTGTGCCCCTCCTGGCTTATTAAGGCTTGCCAGGGGGAGTTACGACCCCACCTGTTGAAGATCATCAATGGCTCCCTTGAGCAAGGAGTCTTTCTCGGGTGGGTTGGAAGGAGGCAGGTGGTCCACCCCACTCTTGAAAAGACTACCGTTAGATCCAGGATTCCGGCCAATTACCTGCACCGTTTCCAATCTTTCGCTTCTGGGGAAGCAATTGAGAGAGTGGTGCTGGAGCAGCCTCTGTGCTTTCTGGAGGACACACGGGCTTTTGATCCCTTCCAGTCCGGCTTCCAAGCTGGGCATGGGACGGAGGATCGTCCTCGTCGCTGTCACAGACACGCCCAGCATACACCTGGACTGTTCGAGAGTGACGCTGCTGGTATTATTGGATCTTACCGCAGTGTTTGATATGGTTGATCACGAGCTTTTGGCCCACCACCTGGCCTCTTCCGGGGTGCGGGGCACTGTCCTTCAGTGGATTTTCTCGTTTCTCCGGAACTGGAGTAAGCAAGTGTGGTGCAGGGATCAAGCCTCCCAGAGGTGCCCGCTTCATTGCATTGTGCCCCAGGGAGCTCTGTTATCCCTGCTGTTGTTTAACATCTATATGCGACCCCTTGCTCAGTTGGTGCGGGGCTTTGGACTGATCTGTCACCAGTACGCTGATGACACTCAGCTCATTCTGTTGATGGGGGGGGGCAGTCATCGCCCCTGCAGCTCTACAGCACTGTTTGGAGGCGGTTGCTGGTTGGTTGCAACAGAGCAGGTTAAAACTGAATCCATCGAAGATGGAGGTCCTTTGGCTGGGCCGTGGGGGGGAGGTGGGGGATTTTCAGTCGCCGGAGTGGGAGGGGGCTACATTGGCACCAGCCTCCTCCGTGTGCAGCCTGGGGGTCCACCTGGATTCATCTCTTTCAATGGAGACCCAGGTGGCCCATACAACCCGAGTTGCGTTTTTTCATCTTCGACAGGCCCGGCGGCTGGCCCCTTTCCTCTCCCAGGCGGATCTTGCCACTGTGATCCATGCAACGGTCACCTCTAGGTTGTAGGTCTATATTGTAACTCGCCTATATGCGGGCCTCTCCTTACGCTTGCTTCGGAAGCTGAAGCTGGTCCAGCATAGCGGCGGCACGTGCCTCACTGGTGGTGCCTTCAGAGAACACATCCAACCTGTGCAGCGCGTCAGCCTGCATTGGCTTCCCAGTTGAGTTCCGAATCATTCATAAGGTATGGGCGCTTACCTCTAAGGCATTACGCTGCCTGGGACCTTCGCATCTCTCGGGACCGTCTTACTGCATACGTCCCTACATTGCCTGCATGTTCGTCAGAGGTCAATTTGTTGGTGGTCCCAAGTAGCTCCTCAAGGTTGAATGGCCTCTACCCGGGCCAGGGCTTTGGCTACAGCCCTGGCTCCCTGCCTGGGTGGAACACCTTACCATCAGTTATTCGGACACTTCAAGTGGGACCTTGGAGAGTTCAAGAGGGCCTGTAAGACCTAATTGTTCCACTGGGCGCTAGGGGAGGTCGGCCGCTGAGGTGCGCCTCACCTCTTCCTTTCCTCCCTTTCCCCTTTACTTTCTGGGTTCTTCACTTCTCTGTTTTGTTTTTCCAGGGTGGATTTATGAAGTCTGTGTTTATGTTGGACGCCACTGCAATGCATTGTTATTAATCTGTTTTAATGGGGGTATTGTAATTATTGTTTTTATCATGTTGTTCACCGCCCAGAGCCCTTCGGGGGAAGGGCGGTATACAAGACTAATTATAAATAAATAAATAAATAAAATAAAAAGGAATTGGATGCATTAATTCGGGGTTTGGCTGTACATCCCTGCCAACTCCCTTTTAATTCATTAGACAAGATTTGCAGTCTCGGCTGAGACACATTCTGCTTCTTCTTGACAATGAACAAGGCTGGCACCCGAGGGGCCTGGGAGACCCCCACAGCCTCGCCTCACCACCCCAGGTAGACCACTTTCCCATTTTCTCCTCCTCCCCAAAGACCCACAACCTGTACAGACATCTACTGCTCAAGCAATAATGCCTTCGGCAGGTCGGCCTGTCTTTAAGCCATTAGATACATTTTCTGTAGCTGAATAATTTTAATTTTCTACTCAGTTACTTCGTGGCTTTTCGCTTTCTTGTTCCTCTGGCTCTTAATTGCCTTTCCTGTCAGCAGCGCCTCCCGTCCCTGTCCTCACGCTCGGTCTCCTTCCGCCATCTGGCTCTGCAGCTCTCCCCCCCCTCCCCAAATGCCTCTCTGGCCCTCCCAGTGGCCGGATCCCCCTCTCTGCCCACCCTCTCTGGCTTCCCACTTTTAGGAGTTATTACTCCGCTGCTGTGCACCGAAGATACTCATTAATTTTCAAACTCAGCAAGATAAAGTTCTGAATAGGGTGCATTTTAATATGATATCTCACTGGGGACCTGTTGAAATTTAGATGGAACTCTGCAATTCATAGATGCGTGCACACGTTCCATTGCATGGAATTTGGTTCCTTCCTTGGAGGTATTATTAATTCTGCCTACTAAATACTGGAAGCTTCAGGTGCACGTTGTGATAGGAGAGAAGAAGAAGAAGAAGAAGAAGAAGAAGAAGAAGAAGAAGAAGAAGAAGAAGAGGAAGAGGAAGAGGAAGAGGAAGAGGAAGAGGAAGAGGAGGAGGAGGAGGAAGAGGAGGAGGAGGAGGAGGAAGAGGAAGAGGAGGAGGAAGAGGAGGAGAAGGAGAAGGAGAAGGAGAAGTAGTAGTTGGATTTTTATCCCCCCTTTCTCCTGTAAGGAGACTCAAAGGGGCTTACAGTCTCCTTTCCCTTCCCCCCTCACAACAAACACCCTGTAAGATGGGTAAGGCTGAGAGAGCTCTGAAAAACTGTGACTAGCCCAAGGTCACCCAGTTGGCATGTGTTGGAGTGCACAAGCTAATCTAGTTCACCAGATAATAATAATAATAATAATAATAATAATAATAATAATAATAATAATAATAATAATAATAATAATAATAATAATAATAATAATAATAATAATAATAATAATAATAATAAGACAGAGGAGGAAGAGGAGGAAGAAACAACAATAATCACACCTCCAAAGGAGCCAACCCAAACAACCCAAAGTTCCCAATTGACAAAAAAGCAAGAAGAACTGATGCAGAAGATCCTAGGAACACATGAACAATGCAAACGAACGCATAAGATTGCCACCATTGAAGATTGTTCCAAGGAAGGATCTTGCTCAATTCACTGAAAAGATGCAAACAAGGTCATTGCTGGAATCCGCTAAAAACAATGTCACTGCATGAAACAAAACCAGCTTTATGTACAGCACTGCAGTAAGGATTACTAAAGAGCTAGGGTAAAGATTCATCACCCAGAAAGAATGCCGAAAATAGGTACTCCAAAGTGGAAAATCAGACTGGGAAGAAAAATCAGCAAACTACGATCGGGATGCCAGCAAACTGAAAAGTGGCGGAAGGAGAAGAAGCTGAAACATGACAAAATCTGGCGCATGACCTAGTTAAGAGAGGTACCACCTGGACAAGAGGAAACCTAACTTGAGGCATAATAGAGGTGGTCAAACAACAGCTGGTGGCAGTTTCTAAAGAAGATTGCAAGATTCTGCTAAGTGGTTGCTCAATTCAAGCAGAATCAACTTTTCTACTCCGCAACCAGAAACGATCTCTACCAGAATGTAACGGTGGAGATGCAAATCTAAACACAGGAGAGCCAGACACAGAGAACAAACGATTGAGTTCTGGATGAAACACGAAAGTGTTTCTCCAAAATCTACAACTCAAAATGCAAGTTGGGCCAAAGATGTGGAGGCTGAACTGAGCAGCAACAACATGGACAACTTGGTAATAACAATAACTAAAATGGTTGGAAAACGAGCAAAAAGGTGTGAAGAACTGGACTGCCCCAGTGCAGTGATGAACTACATGGATTCTGGCTGAAGAAACTGACCAACTTGCATGAAAGAATTGCCCAACAGTTGAATCCAAGTGCTACAAACAGGCCAAATTGAAGAATGGATGACAACAGGGAAAACTTTCTGATAATGAAAGACCAAGTTATAAAAGGGAGCAATCCCTAGCAATTACATGAGACCAATCACTTGCCTACCAACAACCTTTTAAGCTTTTACTGGCATATTAGCTTGATGCAATACAAGACCACCTGGAAGGAAAAGAAATTGCTGCCCTAGGAACAAAAAAAGGAAACAAACGTAAACAGTAGGGGAACAAAAGATCAACTGCTCATAGATAAAATGATCCTTGAGTAATTGCAAAAGAAGGAAACCAACTCTGTATGTAGCTTGGATTGATTACAGGAAAGCATTCGATTCACTGCCACACAGTTGGATACTTTCATTGCCTGGAGATAATTGGGAGTCAGTGAGAACATCAAGAAATTGGTCAAGAATGCAATGCACACTTGGGAAAACAACAGAATTAATAGTCAATGGAGCAGGAATAGGGAAGCCTAACATCCTAAGGGGAAATAAATATTCCAAGGAGACTCCCCTGTCCCCACTACTCTTCATCAATTAAGCTATGGATTCCGCCTCTATAATTCTGAAGAAAACAGGTCAAGGATATCATGACAGCAAGAAACTCACCAAAAATTTCTACACCTTCTATACATGGATGACCTAAAGCCTCTATGGAAAATCAAAAGCAGAGATTGAGTCACTACTGAACACAGTGGAGAGTCTTTAGCACTGACATTGCAATGGATTTTGGACTCTGCTACAAGTGTGCAACCTTTGGAACTCTACAGTAAAGGTAAACTTGCAACATGCTAAGGTGTGAATATGTGCCAAATGCCATAGGAAATAAAGAGAGCTTACCAGTGAATGAAAGCTACAAATAATTCTGGGGATACTCGCCGTAAGCAGAGAACATCAAGCGATGCAGAAGTCAAAGGCGCAAATTAGGGAAGGAAATATCTTAGAAGGGTCAGAAAAAAATTTTGAAATCAAAGTTAAAATGGAGGGGAAATACAATAAAGGCAATTAATACTTGGGCATGTGCCTGTAGTACGCTACACTGCTGGCATAATTAACTGGACACAAGCCAAATTGACATCCTGACAGAAAATACCAAGGAAAATTATGACCATCAATCGAAAGCACTGCATCCAAGAAGTGATGTAGACAGACTCTTACCTGGCAAGGTCAGAGGGAGGAAGAGGACTGCTCCAGGTCAAGCAATCAGTAGAGGAAGAGAAAAGAGGCCTGAAAGAATACATCCAAGAAAGTCAAGAGCCAGCATTGAAAGAAGTCCACAAGGCTGAGGATGCTGAAAGCCAAAGAATCAAAAAGAAGAGTATAGGAGCCCAACAGTTTAAAACATCGAAGCGAGCAGTGGCTAAACAAGCCACTCCATGGGCAGTACTCCTTTTAAGAACATTGAAGGAAGGTTGGACAGCAAGCAAACATGGGAGTGGCTCAGAAGGGGAACTCTAAAGAAAGAAAACTGAAGGCCTGATTTTTTTGGCTGCCCAGGAAGCAAGCATTACGGACAAATGCAATAAAGACACGAATCTAAAAGTCCTACAATGACCCAAAGTGCCGCCTCCTGCAGCAAAGAGGTGTGATGAAAACCGCGGGAGCACACATCATCTGCTGCTGTAAGAAAATAGCCTCCAAACTGGACTATCCTCGAACGCCACAATAGGCTAGCAGCAATGGTGCACTGGAACCTTTGCAAAAGTGCACGCCTGCCCTGTAGCAAGACCTGGTAACGAGCATCGAAGCTTTCAGAGAAGTCCACATGAAAAATGAAGAAGCAAAAAAAATATACTCTGGGACTTTAGAATACAGACAGACAGACACCTGGCACACACAACACCCCCCAGACATAACAGTGCTAGAGAAAAAACATGCTCGCATCAACGACGTTGCCGTGCCAGTTGACAGCAGGGTAGAGGACAAAGAGCTGGAAAAGATCACAAAATAAAAGGACCTACAAATTGAAGTTGAACGATTGTGGCAAAAAAGAACAACAGTAATCCCACTAGTAGTCGGTGCTCTAGGAGGAATCCCAAGAAATCTTGAAAAACATCTGGAAAGCCTAAACTTGGACAGAACATCAGTCCACATGCTGCAGAAAGCAGCACTTCTAGGAACTGCACATATTCTACGCAAATACCTCTAATATCCTAGGTCCTTGGGAAGGACTCGATATTCAGAGATGAATTCCAGACACTTGTGCTGTGTTGTTATGTGTATAATAATAATAATAATGAGAAGGAGAAGGAGAAGGAGAAGGAGAAGGAGAAGGAGAAGGAGAAGGAGAAGGAGAAGGAGAAGGAGGAGTAGTAGTTTGGATTTATATCCCCCCTTTCTCTCCTGTAGGAGACTCAAGTGGCAGAGTGAGGAATCAAACCCCGTTCTCCAGATTAGAGTGCACCTGCTCTTAACCACTACACCACACTGGAAGGAAAGAGAGAGGTAAATAGGGGAAGGGCCATTCATGGGGACGGGCTCTCTACCAAGGCAAATGCTGGGGGGAGAAAAACATAGAAATCATCTCCTGGAATGGATCTCCAAACATTTCTTCAAATGAATTGCTTTTCAGGAATCATCCAGCGCCAGAGACACAATGGCCCTTTCGCACAAATCTCCCAAAACATTTTCACCCACCCCCTTTTGTCTGTACTCATTCCCTGGAAACAATTCCTGGCTGCCGTGATGTGATTCTACCCCCTTTTCTAAGTTCTGTGTTGCCTCGGTGCTTCGATGCTTCAAAGACTCGTGCTGCGATTCTCTGCTCCTCGTAGACGCGATGCTTCAAAGTTTGCCCCCTCCCAAACCAAACAGAAATGCTGCAAATAAACGGGCAAAGAGAAGAGAACGAACTCAGCAGCTGAAGATGTTTTCAAAAGTTTCAGCCGCAGAAACGTTTCTAAAAAGGATGCATTTAAAAGGTTTCGAGGCTGCAAAAGCAATACGTGGACGTAAAAACAATTCAAAACTCCATGGTGGAAATGTTGTAAAATTGTGCAGAAAGGGCCCATTTTACCCAGCGCTGTTCTCTGTATGGACGCATTTCTATAATCCTACCTCCCTTAAAGGCCTTTTTAAGGACTTACTCCTCTGAAAAGCACCCTGGCAGGGGATGGACTCAGAGGTGGGATCCAGCAGGTTCTCACAGGTTCCCGAGAGCAGGTTACTAATTATTTGTGTGTGCCGAGAGGGGGTTGCTCATTGGTGATTTTGCCACGTGGTTTTTGCCTTAGTGACGCCCCTCCTCTCAGCAGTAGCGCGCAGAACTTGAAGCAGTCTAGCAGGAGGGGCACCGGCGTGCGTGGCAGCCTGTGCCTGCGTGCATTCGTTTCCCATCCAAGGACTGGTGCAGCGGCTGCGTCCTTGCCACAGCCCCCCCGCCCCAGGGAATGCCTCACTTGCCCCCCGAATGCCCTCGCCGGGCCATGCCTCCAGCCCTGCGTCCTGTTTGCCCAGCCCCATTGGCGCTACGTCACAGTTTGAATCCCACCACCCTGGGAACCTGTTACTAAAATTTTTGGATCTCACCACTAGAATGGCCCCAACCCGCCCAACCTCTTCAAATCTCGGAAGCTATGCAAGGTCAGTCCTGGTTAGTACTTGGATCATGGGAGACCTCAAAGAAGCCTGGAGTGACTATGCAGAGTGACAAACCACCTCTGTCCATCTGCCCGGACTGGGATGGCTCTGGCTAGCCTGATCACATTACAGCTTGGAATCAAAGCAGGGTGAACCCTGGTTAGTACTTGGATGGGAGACCTCCAAGGAAATCCAAGGTTAGTGGCAGGTGTAACCTCTATCTGTGGGTTCTGTGGGGCAGAACTTGGAATGAGTTTGCAACAACAAATTTTAAAAACAAAATGGTTTACTTTCTTAACATATAACATCAACATTTAACATCACACGTCAAGGTCCTGTTCAGGTTGCATTTTCAAGTCCTTATATTTACAGTCTACTTATACTGCCAAGTCCAATTCTTCTTTGCAAGTGGGTTGGCTCCTGAAGACTCCAAGGGCTTGGTGAACAGGGATTCAACATGATGAAGCTAGTTTCCAGGAGAAACTCTCACCCATTACAAACATGCAAAGAAAACCCTGAAACAATAAACTCCAACATTTACAACATAGCAAAAACAAACAACTACCTTCCCACTCAGTTCCCTAAATAATTCAAGCCGTTGCAGTTACCTTAACAAGGTGTTAAGGGCTTATACAAACCAAGGTCTGAGTCTGGTAGCCTTGTCTCCTCCAAACTACATGAGCTCTGCAGCCTCCTGCTGCTTTGAGGCTCGACCCCTTTCTGGGTCAACCCATTCTGAGCATGGGGGTTACACAGGCAGCTGCAAACTACCTCTGGACATCTCTTGTCAAGACTTTCCACAACTACAGCTCTATGATGGGATCCACGTAACCCATCAGTGCTCCGGGATGCTACATTTCTGAAGCCCGGCTGACGTTCCTTTGTCCTTTTCTATTTTTTAAGGAATCCAATAGAAAGCCAGCGGATTGTAGGCCAGAGGGGATGACATAAATTGATGGAAACTGATTAGAAATAGACTCCCGTTCAAACGAAATCGATTTATTATATCAAAATAACAAGCTGGCTGAACTCAAGCGTTGCTGTGACTGAAATTCAAACATCCCTGCCATTATGGCTAAAAGCCCCCTCTCCGTCCCCTGTCATGGCACCCTACCCAGCACAAAACAGTTTTCTTTTCCAGGTTGTGCCACGACTCCAAGGTCAGAGCCTGATAAGGAGCCAGGTGCTGCCTGATAAAGAACCAGGTCTCAACGGTTACTCTGAACAGCAAGCAAAGCCCAATGCAAAGCAAAGCAGTGTCGTAGTAGACAGGCCCTCCGGAACCAAAGGCAGTCTTAGAACACTGTTCTTAGCAGGTTCAGTTGTTTAAAGAGAACACAGAGCCTGGGACCAAGGCAAGACTAGAGACAGTGACCTGCAAACTGAACCACACCGCTGCTGCCACAAGCTACCTCACCTGCAACCTCTCTTTTATAGCCAGCCTCCCATTCGCCATGGTGGTGAACCTTTGGCACTCCAGATGTTATGGACTACAATTCCCATCAGCCCCTGCCAGCATGGCCAATTGGCAGGGGCTATGGGAATTGTAGTCCATAACATCTGGAGTGCCAAAGGTTCGCCACCACGGACTAGTGCAATGACTGCTTGCAGCTGGGTTACTTTAGTCTGGTTCCTGCGAAGACTTTGCATCCAATCCAGTTTGCCCCATAGTTGCTAGCCTGCTGCTGCATATCCTTTGCTGTAAACTAGCATGCAGCCAGAGGCGTAGCTCCATGGGGATGGGGGGCATGGTTAACCGAGCGCACGCCCCCTGGGGGTGTGGTGAGGGCGTTCTGGGGCATTCTGGGGAGAGGTGGGGGCGTTCCGGGGCAGAGGACGCTCTAGTGCACCAGGTTCTCCCCCCTTGCTACGCCTCTGCACGCAGCCTCCTCCTAGGACTCTAAAGGGGGGGGGAAACGGGGGGTGACAGGGTCCCCTCTGGCTCTGTATCCAGGGGCTGAAGAGTCTCTGAGCTAAGCTCTTGCTGGGGAGCCTCAGAGGTTGGACCTGGCTCTGCCTGAGTCTCTGGACCTGGTCCTGCAGGAACTACTGACTGCTCAGGCTGTGTGTTTACAGACTGGAACCAAGTCTGTTCCAAATTTGGAACCAAGTCTGGAACCAAGACTGTTCCTTGCTCCCCATCTGAGTCTTCCTCCTGGGAGTCCCCAGACAGACCAGGCTGAGCCATAACAAGCAGTCAAAAGGAAAACACACATATCAGTTGTCACATTCTCCTATCCTCCCCCAGACATGCACATATGGCAAGGCCCATATAAATCCAAACTCCTCCTCCTCCTCCTCCTCCTCCTCCTCCTCCTCCTCTTCTTCTTCTTCTTCTTCTTCTTCTTCTTCTTCTTCTTCTTCTTCTTCTTCTTCTTCTTCTATGGCCTTTTTAATCTATTTACACTGTTTGTGTTATTAATTCCACATCTGTCGATTTCCCTCTTCCTGTTGCCTGAGCAGCATCTTTGCCTCCCGTGTGTGCGGACGAGGGCCTTTCAGATGCCGTGAAAGAGCCAGGCTTTGTCGGGAGGGCTTCTGCCGGCGGATGAACCCAACCTTCCGACTCCCGAGCAGCAGGTGGATCGGCAGCCGAGAGACTCCCGCTGTGAAGCTCAGAAGCTGGAATGTGTCAGTGTTTCATCCTCCGCATGCAAATGCCGTGTTAAGCCGAGTCCCCTTTAATCTGCAATGACACACTTTATTTTTATTTTGATGTCCTGAGGCAGGAAACAAAAAACCGTCGAGTCCCTGGGGCTCATCCGCAAATCTGCAGCCGTCAGGTTTATCTTTACGTCCCAGCCAGTTCCCCCCTGGATTCCCTGTGCTTTGCACATGTATAAGATCTGAGGAGGATCCGTTCTGACACAGCAGCCGTGCTGTTTCTGTTTCAAGCTGGAGACTGAATCGTCAGGCAGTAGACAGAGCTTTCAAGCACTTCCTCTGTGCCCGGGGCCCCTGGGAACATCTGTCTCCCGAATCCCTGGCTGCTTTGTCCGCTGATCCATCCTGCTTCTAAGGAGAGACCAAATGGGATTTTCATCATCCAGGGAGAGCTGCTGCGTTCCGGAAGATGCGGAACATTCTTTTGTGCGTACCTGTGAAATGTTGGTTAAGCCCTTCAAAGCTGGGGCAATTTCATAACGGGCGATTCCGCACATGAGTAAAATAGGTTCGACCCAGTTCCCTGAGAAGGGTACTGACCTAGGTCGAAGCCATTGTTGTTTCCCACTGCAACCAGCTTGATCCCAGCTCGGAGGGCGGAATCATCCTGTGCCTCTTCGCTGCTCCGTTCTGATTGGCTACTGTTCTATGTCCATGTTCCATCTATCCCCACACACGTTATTAAAAAACTGCCACAGGAATGGTGGGACGAAGGTGGCCTTTTTTGATTGGCTGCTTACATTGGTACGCAGAAATCGTGCACCATTTGTGCAACCAGCCATAGCTTCGAACGCAAGAAAGAAGAGGGGGGAAAATTAGACACGATTTTTGCCGCGGCGGTTCTCCAGCTGTACGCATGCCCGAAACACTCAGCTGTGATTGGCTGAATGGGGGACTTCTGGTACCAGAAATTCTGCACTTTACTGGAATCGAGCTGAGTTCAAAAAAGTAGTAGTTCCCTGAAAAAGTAGTAGTTCCCAACTGGAGTCGGAAATTTGACCGTTACACGGGGCGAAGCTGGTACAAAACCACGTCGATCCCAGTGGTTGTGCGGAGCACTTAGGTCGAACGCAGCTCGAACTTAGGTCGATAACGCCAGTGCGGAATCGACCAACATGAGGCCACCAGACTCACACCTGAGAGCACCCAGGTCCAGCCAATCAACTCTGCATGGCCTCGGGTACGAGTCGCTGCGTTGCAATTGCGGCTCGCCAACTGCTCAACGGGAATTAGGACCTGTCATCTTTCAAGACCCTGGCTAAGACAATCGCTGTAATTATGACTTCCATATCAGAGAGGGGCAGGCGGAGCAGAGCGGCCCCTCTGCAGCTCAGAAGCCACAAGGCAGGGAGAACCTCCCCCCCAAAAGAACTCCAGGAATTTCTGAAGCCAGATCTGCCCCCTGCACACATCGGATATTACGGATGGTGGCTTCAGTCGGGGGACATGCGCACAGGTTGGCTTCCAATCATCCAGGAGCCTCTGTCTGGCATCTCCCTGGCATCAAGGCACGAACACCCTGCGCATGAGGGCTTGCTGCCGCCTGTGAAGTCAGCCTCGTAAAGCATCTAAAATTAGCTGCGAGGGCCTCGGGGCTATGCTCGGAAAGCCAGGAACACGGGCAGAATCATAAAATGTCAAAGCCTAAATGGGGTTATCTTGTCTCATGTTCCAGCTCCACGGACGCCTCTTCAGAACAAGCTGTTAACTGCCGTGTAATGTCCTCATTTCTGAAAAGGAAAACACAGGCCAAGGAGGCTGCGGCTCTGCTCCAGAGACAGGCCCTAATCCTTACCGGGAGCTCTTCAGGCCGCCGTGGCATTAAGTGGCGGGTGGTCCAGAGCTCCTTCCGCTCCTGCGGCCCCGCTGAGCCAGATAAAGAGCTTCACTTGGAGCCTGGGCTGCTTCAGGAGATAACCGGGGCCTGCGTTATGAACAGCCAGGCAGCAGTCTTGCTTAGTAACAAGCCAGGCCCAAACCTTGCGGAAGTTAGGGATGTGGGATGGGATAGGTCGGGAAAGACCCTCATCAGCAGACTTGATCAGTAGGGCTGTCGACCTTTAGGTGGCCCATGGCAATCCCCCGCCATTACAATTCATCTCCAGATGGACAGTAGCGTAGCGAGGGGGGACACGAGGGGCACAGCCCCGGGTGCCACTTCGTGGGGGGTGCATTGCAGGGCCGCACCCAACTCACAACTGCACCCCACCCCTGAATTCCACATGGAGCTTCGGAGCAAGTGTAACCTCTATCTGTGGGTTCTGTGGGGCAGAACGTGGAATGAGTTTGCAACAACAAATTTTAAAAACAATATGGTTTACTTTCTTAACATATAACATCAACATTTAACATCACACTTCAAGGTCCTGTTCAGGTTGCATTTTCAAGTCCTTCTAGTTACAGTCTACTGATACTGCCACGTCCAATTCTTCTTTGCAAGTGGGTTGGCTCCTGAAGACTCCAAAGGCTTGGTGAACAGGATTCAACATGATGAAGGTTTCCAGGAGAACTCTCACCCATTACAACCACAAAAGGAAACCCTGAAACAATAAACTCCAACATTTACAACATAGCAAAAACAAACAACTACCTTCCCACTAGTTCCCAACAACATTGCAGTTACCTTAACAAGGTGTTCAGGGCTTATACAAACCAAGGTCCGAGTCTGGTAGCCTCGTCTCCTCCAAACTACATGAGCTCTGCAGCCTCCTCCTGCTTTGGGTCTCCACCCCTTTCTGGGTCAACCCATTCTGAGCATGGGGGTTACACATGGAGTTCTCTGAGAGATCAATTCCCCTGGTGGCACCTGAAGATCTCCTGATGTTACAGTTCATCTCTGGATGACAGTGATCAGGTCCCCTGGAGAAAATGGCTTTTGGGGTGGGGGGGGTGGACTCTATGGCATTATACATTACTGAGATCGCTCCCCCCCTCAAACCCTGCCCTCCCTGGCTCCACCCTAAAATCTCCAAGTATTTCCCAACCCGGAGCTGGCAACCTTACTTGGAGAAAAGGTCTACTTTAGAGGATGGACATTATGGTATTATACCCTGTTGAGGTCCTTCCAGGGATCTCCAGGAATTTCCCAATCCAGAGTGGGCAACGCTATAATTTCATCCCCTTTTTCAATATGCAGTGATGTGAGTGCCCAGCTGGACTGTGGCCACCATGCCAACGAGGGCGTGGATTGTCGTCCCTGAAATACAGCCTTGGAGGGCAACACCAGCTCCTCCCTCTGCCTTTCAAGTTTAGAAGAAATCTGAAGAGGAAGAAGAGAGAAAGAGATTTCCTCAAGGCCAGCCTTCAGAGAGGACTTTGAAAACACATTTGTAATTCAAACAACATTCACGTTGCGTATTTGTCCTCTTTAAGAATTCATGTGTACAAGCTTCACGTTTCATTTTGATTGGTGTTATAAGGGTGGTAAGTTGCACTCGGTATTAAATATTGCACGTGCATCATGTATATATGATACAGAGGTGGGATCCAGCAGGTTCTCACCAGTTCTTGAGAGTGGGTTACTAATTATTTGTGTGTGCCGAGAGGGGGTTACTCATTGGGTCTGCTTTTCCGTTAGAAATTCCATTAGGTCCAAAAATCATAAAGTCCCGTTGTTTCCTATGTGGCTGGTAGAAAACAGGATAATTCTCCCTGTTGGGCTGTTTTAAAAACATGTTTTAGAAATATGGTCAAGTTCCTTGTTTAAGGAAAGTCTCCTTCTTTTGATTTCTAGAAACAAAATTAAGTATTTGAAAGTATGAAGTATTTGACAGGCAGTCAATTAGAGGAGAAGTAGTTGTTTCTGTTGGCAGTAGACGATAGGACTTGCTATAATGAGTTTGAATGATGGACAGAAAGATACCAGCTGGAAATTAGGAACTTTTTTTTACAGTAAGAGTTTTTTACAGTAACAGAGAAATTATTAATGCCCCGCCCCCGGAATGCCTGGCAAATTTACATCTAGCAGCCAAACGAACCTGCTCTCCAACACAACTCCTAATTCCATTTGAGCAGAGACGTATGGCCTACTACCTCCATACTTTAACGAACCCATGCGCAAGGAGAGCACTTACGGTTGCGCTATTTAACGTTATGCCCTCTGCCCTACTAAAGGGGTAGGTTCAGCAACTTAGACAAATCTGCAAGGTTATGCAGTTGCAAACTTAGGCCCCTTCCGCACACGCAAAATAATGCGTTTTCAAACCACTTTCACAACTGTTTGCAAGTGGATTTTGCTATTCCGCACAGCTTCAAAGAGCACTGAAAGCAGTTTGAAAGTGCATTATTCTGCATGTGCGGAATGAGCCTATATGTGGTTGAAACCCTGACTCCCCGACTCTTGCACTGCACCAGATTTGATAACATCAGATCTAAATACACCAACTTACTTTTTTTCTTCCAATCTGGCCTGCCTGATCTGACTAGGTTATCTCTATTGTTAAACAACTCAGACCCCGGTCTTTGTGAAGAGATCGCCAATTTCACTGCGGAGATAGTTGAGAGTTCTCAGTAGAACGTACTTGTTGTGCTCCCCGTGGGGCCTTTTATTTACTATGTATTCATGCAATTGCTCCTGATTTATGTATTTATTTCTGACTATGCCAATAAAGGCTTACGTATGTATGTATGTATGTAAATTCTTTCCTTTTCATATCCAAAGGACACAGGAATTTTTTTTAAAAAAATGCTAGGACTGACCAGGAAAAGCTGTGGAAAAAAGGACTGTTTTAGAGAAACATGGGGGAGAAGTGGTCGTGCCAAAGTTGAGTTGGCAATACAGCCAGTAAATAGCTCTGAACGACAACTTTTGTCAGAAGAGGCTAGAAGACAAGGAAGTTCAGGAAGCCAGAAGTTGGGCTGCGGTTGCTAGGCAACCGGAGAACAAAGCTCCCGACCGTCTTTAGGACCAAGGCTCCAGAGATCCCTCTCCAGACTCTGATGGATCTGATCAAAAGGCTACGGGGCCCAGACTCCAGCCCCCAACGTCAACAGCCAGATGCACCTGAGCGGATCAGGCGGGAAAGAAGAATT